>NC_138311.1:12752500-13317500 GCF_965601325.2 Salmo salar | reverse complement strand
TGTGGACACTCCTCTGCTTTGTGTACCCCACTGCTGATCCTTAAGCTACCTTTTGCTAAACTACAGTGTTCAGTACAATTTCATGTCAGTTGTGAATCATTAGGTTCAGTTCCATTTTGAATGAATTTAATGGACTGGATTGATCTATTCACTACTCAGGGCTTTAGACCACAGTGTACTGTTAAATCAGTGGGTGTAAAATAAATAATGTAAAGGTGCTGTAACTGATGGTGTGTTTTGGGTGTGCTTCCTTCAGCTGCATCATGGGTTTTGTCAGTAAGGAGACTGAGAGGGCCCGTCTGAAGGACAAGGAGCCTGGGACTTTCCTGCTGCGCTTCAGCGAGAGCCACCTGGGTGGGATCACCTTCACCTGGGTGGAGCAGTCCGATAGTGGTGAGGCCTGCTCGGCTATAAATTACTGTGGTGTCGTGAAATAATTATCTTCACTATTTGGAATTTTTGCATCTGCTCTTGAGCCAAAGGGGGACCCCTACATGGAGAGAAAAATTGTCCAGAAGTTACCTGATTAGACATAAAGGGTCACACCTCCCCACACCCATTAGTAAAATCATATTGTTTGCCCAAAACTAGTGATTTGTTTGGTTTCATAAGATAATAAATTGATTCATATTTTATCTGAACCATGCAGTCAACATTGAAATCCACAAAACAATTAGCATCTAAACTTCCACAATGTCTTTAACATTGATTCTGTAAACATTTAACTCTGATTGGCGCTTTGGTTGTGTTTGTGTCAACAGGAGAGGCCAAGTTCATCTCGGTGGAGCCGTACACCAAATCACGCCTCAGCGCTCTCCCGTTTGCCGACATTATCCGAGACTACAAGGTCATCACAGACGGAGAGGTCCCTGAGAACCCACTAAAGTTCCTCTACCCAGACATCCCCAAAGACGAGGCCTTCGGACGACTTTACAACAGCCAGCAGAACAAAGGCAAGATGTCTGCCAAGACATGTTTATGATGGAGAGGGTTTTGGTTTGTACTGTATATAAAATAATTCTGACCACCTAGGTTCCAGCAACTTCTCTGTGAGTGAGAGTAAGTATGTTATGGGATTGCATCATTTTCTACTCATTGTTAGGTGGTGATGTGTTTTTAACTGTGTGTTACCTAGTTACTGGGAATTGGTGTGCAACATGCAATTATCGCTCATAAACAACCCAGCAAACTAGGAACATTCCCAGCACAATAGCTAAGATTCACATGAAGTTCTAATTAAGGTTTTATCTAACATTAGGATAATAACAACCCCAAAATATTCAAAGATTGTTTTTGATAAGAAAATGTATTTTTTCTTTTTTTTTTTTGAACTATCCTTGGAATGTTCTCCTAACATTCAATAAAATGTTGCGCACAACATCTTTAACAAACACCTCAGAACATTCCTCAAATGTTGTCATTAGGTTTCCAAGTAATGTAATAACACCATGTACCAGTAATGTTTTTAGAACATACTGTCGCAGCAAAATGGGAGAGCAATAGAATTGGTTCTGAGAAAACATTATGGAAACGTTCTGCTAATGTTGATGGAGATGTTATTAAGAACTCCCATAACAACAAGCAGGGAATATTCCCACAATGCTCTCCTAAAGTTATAGTTTCACGTTATGGCATGATTGTTCCAATAACGTTCCCTAAACGTTCTTCAGCAATCATGTCTGGATTCAATTAACCTCTCTAGGGTAGGTGGCACCAAATCGTCCCACCTACGTAACAGCCAGTGGAATCCCGTGGCGCGTTATTCAAAAACCTCAAAAATGCAAAAACTTCAATTTTTCAAACATATGACTATTTTACACCATTTTAAAGACAAGACTCTCGTTAATCTAACCACACTGTCCGATTTCAAAAAGGCTTTACAACGAAAGCAAAACATTAGATTATGTCAGGAGAGTACCCAGCCAGAAATAATCAGACACCCATTTTTCAAGCTAGCATATAATGTCACATAAACCCAAACCACAGCTAAATGCAGCACTAACCTTTGATGATCTTCATCAGATGACACACCTAGGACATTATGTTATACAATACATGCATGTTTTGTTCAATCAAGTTCATATTTATATCAAAAACCATCTTTTTACATTAGCATGTGACTAGCATGTGACTAGCATTCCCACCGAACACTGCCGGTGAATTTACTAAATTACTCACGATAAACGTTCACAAAAAGCATAACAATTATTTTAAGAATTATAGATACAGAACTCCTCTATGCACTCGATATGTCCGATTTTAAAATAGCTTCTCGGTGAAAGCACATTTTGCAATATTCTCAGTAGATAGCCCGGCATCACAGGGCTAGCTATTTAAACACCCAGCAAGTTTAGCACTCACCAAAGTCAGATTTACTATAAGAAAAATGTTATTACCTTTGCTGTCTTCGTCAGAATGCACTCCCAGGACTTCTACTTCAATAACAAATGTTGGTTTGGTTCAAAATAATCCATAGTTATATCCAAACAGCGGCGTTTTGTTCGTGCGTTCAAGACACTATCCGAAAGGGTAAATAAGGGTGACGAGCATGGCGCAATTCGTGACAAAACATTTCTAAATATTCCATTACCGTACTTCGAAGCATGTCAACCGCTGTTTAAAATCAATTTTTATGCCATTTTTCTCATAAAAAAGCGATAATATTCCGACCGGGAATCTGCGTTTAGGTAAGCAGACGAAAGAAAATAAAGCATTCGGTCGACTCGGGCACGCACCTAAGCCCATAGTACTCTGATCGGCCACTGGCCAAAAGCGATAATGTGTTTCAGCCAGAGGCTGCCTCGATATCGTTCAGCTTTTTCCCGGGCTCTGAGAGCCTATGGGAGCCGTAGGAAGTGTCACGTTAGAGCAAAGATCCTCAGTCTTCAATAAAAAGAGCCAAGATGAAACACAACTTGTCAGACAGGCCACTTCCTGCATGGAATCTTCTCAGGTTTTGGCCTGCCATTTGAGTTCTGTTATACTCACAGACACCATTCAAACAGTTTTAGAAACTTTAGGGTGTTTTCTATCCAAAGCCAATAATTATATGCATATTCTAGTTACTGGGCAGGAGTAGTAACCAGATTAAATCGGGTACGTTTTTTATCCGGCCGTGTCAATACTGCCCCCTAGCCCTAACAGGTTAAATTGCTTCTGAGAAAACAACATTACTGGAACGTTTCGCTAACATTAATGGAGATGTCATCCGAGACACCTTCCCAGGTATAGGATCTTGAATTGACCAGTTTCTCACAGCAGGAAAATAATCCTGCAGCAAAAATAAATGTGAATTACTTTGTGGATTATAATTAATACATTTTAGTATAGATTGATAAAAAATTTTTTTTGGCAAATCAAGTCTGACATTTTAAAGTTGAAATTACAAACGTTGGAAGCATTTTTAAACCTCAAGTACATTTCAAGTTTTCATTTCCTGTGGCACAGGAACATTTATCCAGCAACCGGGTGGTCAAATTAAGATCCTGTATAGGCCTAACAACCAATTATGTGTATTGATAACAACCAGCAGCCCAGCAAACTGGGAACCTTCCCACAACATCAGCTAACATTCCCATTAAATTCTAGTTAGGGTTTGAGCTATCATTAGGATGATAACATCCCACAAACATTGAAAGAATGTTTTTGATCACCAAATATGTTTTCTAAAAACATTTTGAAATTAATTATCCTTGTAATGTTCTCCTAACATTCACTAAAATGTTCTTCACAATATCTGTAGAAACTACCACAGAACATTCCCCTAAGGTTCTCATTAGGTTGCCAGGGAATGTAACCCAATGTTCCGGTCATATTCATAGAATATACTACCGCAACAAAATGTGGGAGCAATAGAAGTGGTTCTGAAGAAACATTACAGGAACGTTCTGCTAATGTTGATGGATATGTTATTCAAAACACCAACAAGCATGGAATATTGCTACAATGGTCTCATAAAGTTACAGTGTGACATTATGACATGTTGGTTCTACTAACTTTCCCTGAACATACTTCGGCAATAAAATGTTGGTGCAATAGAAGTTGTTCAAAGAAACATTCCTGGAATATTCAGTTAATGTTGATGGATTGTCATGTGATTCCGAATAATTTCCATATGTGTTTCCACATGAGTTGTACAACTAATTTCCTCAACAGTAAGATAACACGAACACATGAAAGAAACCTCCATGGTGTAACGTATATGCCGGGAGTCAGAAAGCAAGTGCAGATGGTGAGTTTAATAATAATCGGAACATTTAACAATATAACAATTACGAGTAATGTATAGACATGAAACACATAAACTGACTGGGGAAAGAACCTAAGGGAGTGCCAGATATAGGGGAGGTAATAAGTGAGGTAATGGAGTCCAGGTGTGCCTAATGATGACGTGCTGGTGCGCGTAATGATTAATGCCGGGTGTGCGTAATGATGGATCCCAGGACCGGTGGCTAGTATACCAGGGAAGGCGAATGCAGGAGGGGAGGAGCGGGAATAGGCGTACAGTATTCCTCCTCCCCCTTCAGCCACAGGACAACGCCGACCAGAGGGATGGCCTAGAGGATGAGGAGGGGGCCGGTCCGGGCAGTGAAGGTGGAAATCACGGATGATGTTGGGATCCAGAATATCCTCTGGGCCATACCCCTCCCAGTCCACCAGGTACTGGAGCCAACCCCCACGACGTTGGGAGTCTAGTAGAGATCTGACGGCATAGTCCAGGGGGGTGTCATGGGGGACAGCATCAGCTAGGGGACCAGGAACCACCGGCCTGAGAATGGAGACATAAAAAGGTGAGATACGCTAGTCACTGGGAAGCTGTAACCTATACGTCACGTCATTGACCCTCCGGAGAACCTTGAACGGCCCCACAAACCGGAGACTCAGCTTCTTGCAGGGCAGGCGGAGTGGGAGGTTCCTGGTAAAAAGCCAGACACGATCTCCAGGGTGGTACACAGGGGTCTCACTGTGGTGGCGGTCTGCCTGCTCCTTTTGATGGTGGACGGCACGCTGGAGTCTCACGCGAGCGTCGCTCCACACTTCTTCTACGCACCTGAACCACTCATCAACCGCAGGAGCTTCGGTCTGGTCTGGGGTCCACGGAGCCAGGGCCGGCTGAAAACCCAGAACACACTAGAAGGGGGTCAACCCAGTGGAGGAGTGACATAGCAAGTTCTGGGCGTACTCCACCCATGGAAGGAATCGAGCCCACTCTCCCTGCCGATCCTGACAGTGACTCCTCAGGAACTTCCCCAGCTCCTGGTTCATCCTCTCCACCTGCCCGTTGGACTGAGGCCTATACCCAGAAGTGAGGCTGATCGTGACCTCAAGCTTCTCCATAAAGGCTCTCCATACCCTGGGGGGTAGTGCGAGAAATACCTTGTGGCCAGCATCCCTGAGTCGCCTCTTCATTGTTGACGTTGAGACTGGTGTTTTGCTGGTACTATTTAATGAAGCTGCCAGTTGAGGACTTGTGAGGCATCTGTTTCTCAAACTAGACACTAATGTACTTGTCCTCTTGCTCAGTTGTGCACCAGGGCCTCCCACTCCTCTTTCTATTCTGGTCAGAGCCAGTTTGCACTGTTCTGTGAAGGGAGTAGTACACAGCGTTGTACAAGATCTTCAGTTTCTTGGCAATTTCTCATTTCGCCTTCATTTCTCAGAACAAGAATAGACTGATGAGTTTCAGATGAAAGTTATTTGTTTCTGGCGATTTGGAGCCTGTAAACTGTTGTTCTAATTAAAGAAGCAATACAACTGGCCTTCCACAATTGCTGATGCTCCAGATACTCAACTAGTCTAAAGAAGGCCGGTTTTATTGCTTCTTTAATCAGGACAACAGTTTTCAGCTGTGCTAACATAATTGCAAAAGGGTTTTCTAATGATCAATAAGCCTTGTAAAATGATAAACTTGGATTAGCTAACACAACGTGCCATTGGAACACAGGAGTGATTGTTGCTGATAATGGGCCTCTGTACGCCTATGTAGATATTCCATAAAAAAAACAGCCGTTTCCAGCTACAATAGTCATTTACAACATTAAAAATGTCTATACTGTATTTCTGATCAATTTGATGTTATTTTAATGGACAAAAAAAATAGCTTTTCTTTAAAAAACAAGGACATTTCTAAGTGACAACAAACTTTTGAACGGTAGTGTAGTCGGAAAGCAAGTCGGAAAGTTGGAAAGCAAGTGCAGGTGGTGAGTTTAATAATAATCAGAACATTGAACAATATAACAAACACGAGTAGTGTGTAGACATGAAACACATAAACAATACTGACTGGGGAAAGAACCTAAGGGAGTGCCAGATATAAGGGAGGTAATAAGTGAGGTAATGAAGTCCAGGTAAGCCTGCAGGTGTGCGTAATGATGGATCCCAGGACTGGTGGTTATTATACCGGCGACGTCGAACGCCGGAGGGCAGGAGCGAGAGTAGACGTGACACTTGGACTGTTCAAAACTTAATTTTATCATTCTGGGAAAATACGAATACAATTCAAAGAACGTTGAGGGGATGTTTTGTGCACCCTGATACAAACATTCTAAGAATATCATCACAATTGGACAGATTTTGTGTTTTGGGAACCTATCTCTTGTCATATCCCGACATTGTTCCCACAACCTAAAGAAATTTGTTAGGAACTTTGAAAGAATGTAAAAAATGTGGTTCTTGTAACATCAAGTGAATATTTTTTGCACCCTAAAAGAAACATTGTATAATCATCCGCACAACTGGTACGTTTTTGTGATTTGGGAACATATATTTTGTGATGTCCCCACAATGTTCCCACCAGACTGTTCCCACAACCTAATGAAACATTCTGGGAACCTTTTAAAGAAAAGACTAAATGTGTTCTGGGAATGTTCTTCCAACGCCAGGGGAATGTTTTATACAAACATTGTATAATCATCAGCACAACTGGACAATCAAATGTTCTGGAACTGGGAAGCAGGGTTGATATTGCCAACAATTTGAATGGTTGTTTACTAACATGCCCATAATCTCCTATTTTTTGTATCTTCTTGCAGTGTTTCCATACATACCATCTATGCTGATCCCCATCTCAACTTTGCAGTGAGTACTTAAGTTTAAGTTTGTTAAAACCTTATAATCTGTGCATACCAGGAGTTGAATGCAGACCTGCGCCGAAGATGTGTATCCGAAATATTAGGCTATGTTAGATATCCTTTGTTTCTATAGTCTAAACCATTCCCTTGACTTATATCTCTCTCTCTTTCTCTCCACTGCTGCCGCCCCCGCCCTTAGAACCACACCTCCCCCCTGCTCCTCCCCAGAACCCCCCATGTCCCCTGGGATGTTTGACATGCTCACCCAGCACCTCAGCCCCTTGGAGATTGAGACTGCCGTGAGTACAGTAACCGCCCTATCTTAAACAGACACACTGCAGCTAGCCTAGTCCCAAACTGTAGGCCTATCTAATGTAGCCAACTCTTCCATCATTGCAGATACACAGTTGCCTCTCTAAGCCAGTAGGTGGTATACAATAACCTTTGTCTCAATTTTGGTGATAATACAAGAAATGCATTTTCAACTCTGTTACACTTGTATGAGTGGAGGCTCCTCAGAGGAGGAAGCCGAACAAAACGGGGCTAAACCTACCTGAATTTGTCCAATACAAACTCTTGTCTGCAACTGTTTGGACTAGTGTTTACACCCTAGATCAGCTAGAGTGTGCAAGGCGGTATTGAATGTGTCACTGTCTGCCACCTTGAATACTCCAATTTGTCTTTCGACCTGTGCACCGACGTTTTAAACTTTCATTCATAGGCTAGGTTGTAGCAACCTCATGATGGGTATAGGGAAAATTTGAGCGTCATGTAGTAGCCTAAGCCTATTGATGTTACATCGAGCTTTGGTGAATGGAATATGAATGACAGTCATCCAATATGCTGTAATAGAAATAAGGCCATGCGCATAAAAAAGCTTAAACAGCACTGACCACAACTGACTTGGTGTATGGTGTATAGTAATGATAGAAGAGTTGGCTATAGAACACGTCATGTACAGGTTGGGACAAGGCTACACCGCGGCAAGGTATTAAAACTCTCTGGAGATGAACTAGGTTCAGAAGCCTAGGTTGACTTTATCTCTGCTCTGGCTTTGACCTTAAATATGGCTTTTAAGATGATGTTCCTTTGTAAAATAATTGAGTCATCGTGAAGACTCCTTGTAATTCTCTGTGGTGATTGGACTGAACCTGCAGAAACAATATTTATATTGTAGTTGCATTGGCGTCTGCTATTATGGGCATTGTTTGACTTTTACAGATGAGATCTCCGTACTCCGAGTAACACAAGATGACCTGCAGAGTATGCCAAGTAACTCACTCTTCTCCGACTAGTGGCCAACAATCTCTACTGAATCCCTGTACAAGTGTAATTTTCTCTTACATCTGACCACAATACATTGCTCTTCTACCCAACTGTTAGTATTGTCTTTGAGCCCTTTGTCATGAATACAAAGGTATAATATTATGTTTTGAGCATAAAGTAGATATTACATGCAGTGGTACATCCAGCTTGTTATATCACTACTCATAAATTGACATCTTTATTACTTCTGTGTAAGCACAGTATTGCTTTCTGTTTGTGTCTGCGTGCACAAGTAATGTTAGTATGTTATTTTATATATATATATAGTGTCTTATGCCCTGCTATCAAGAACAAGTTTTGTACAAATAATAAATGTTTATTATCGCTTTAATCACTTATTGTGTTTTCATTAGTTTACCAATTTGATATTTTTGCACTTAGAGCCCAAGGTGTAATGGTCACATTTTCATTGACGTGCCTTTCCACCAGAAAAAGGGTTAAACAAAATATGATTTCCCCCTTTCAACTGTCTTTACTACTGAGTAATAGTATACCTGTAGGTAATAATAATAAATAATAATTTATTAAACTTTTATAGTGCTATTCATTACATGATAGTAGGGTTGAATAGTGGGAACCCGGTTAATGAGATTTATCCACTCCCTTTTCCCGGGATAAATAACTGCGAGAAACCAGTACATTTTTATACATTTTTTATATGAACAGCATGGTGTGAAATGGAACTGTTAAATGATATGCGATGACAGACAGCAAATCTCAGTATGATACACAGTTCACAATGCATGTAGAGCTATCATCTCATCATGATCACCATGATCACTTTTTTCTTGTCACAGGTAGGCCTACATTTGCCGCAGCGTAGCCTATGACACAGTAATATAAAGGCCGAAAGCGCGTCAAATTTACCGATCTCCATCTGGCTTTCAGGGGTCACCTTGTTTTTGAATTGAAAATATTAATATTTGTTTAATTGCAGCTGCAGAGTTTTAAAACAGCCTGTCACTCAAATATCTTGCTTTAAATCAGTGCATGCCCGAACACTCTCTATCTTTCTTTCTCTCCATCAACTCCATTCAAATAGCATCCAAAACAGACAATCCTGTTCAATATTGATATATAGCCCTATATATAGATGTCCTAGCCTACCTCTTTTAGGTAATGAGTTCAATGCAGTATTAGCCTTATATTTAGCAAATTAATGATGGTTATGCATAATAAACTTCTAACTTATGGCCTCTGTCTCTTGCGCAATACGCAAGTACCTGTGCTCCGCTGGCCTCTCATTACTAAATGTTCCTTAGCTCTTGGGAGTCCCATGCAGGAAAGCTAGACTAGAATAGCTTGCTGGATCATATTTTATTTTTAGCATTTCTTATACCAATAGTCTATTCGAAAATGGAAGCAAGCTTTTTTTGCGGAATGTTAAATACAGCAGCCAATAGAACTCACGGGTAGTTTGAAAGAAGAGCGAATGAGCGATAGCGGTAGGCTATAGCAGTTCTATATTCAGACCCATAACCATTCAATCTTTGTGAAGACAAGTGAAGGCCTTCTGTATCTAATTCTAGTCCTATATTATTCAAGGATGACATTAGAATGATAAGATAAGGACAACTTATTTCATTTAGTTGTTGAAAGCGAGGAAGGAAGCAACATTAGAGAGAGAAAGAGGAGGTAGGCTAATAATATTAGGGAAATATTATGAAAGGTATATACTGTATATGCATCAGCCTACAAATTATACAAATAGGCCCTATCATATTTCTAAATTAAAATCAAATTCACTAGCCTGTAACTTTGTAGCCCACATGTGGTTTGTCAGAATTGCATGTTCTCTTCTGCTTTATCATGGCTTGAACGATGTGCGTAATTCCAGTCCATATAATACAGTATAATACAATACAGTACAGTAATACAGTTCACACTAAAAAAGATTTTACCTACAGGAGCTAGTTTCATTTATTTACCCAAGAGAGCATATAGCTGGCTACATCTATGGGCTTTTGTTTTTCTGTCGTGCGTAATGTATTGTAGCCTATATCATATACAGTGAGGGAAAAAAGTATTTGATCCCCTGCTGATTTTGTATGTTTGCCTACTGACAAAGAAATTATCAGTCTATAATTTTAATGGTAGGTTTATTTGAACAGTGAGAGACAGAATAACAACAAAAAAGTCCAGAAAAACGCGTGTCAATAATGTATAAATTGATTTACATTTTAATGAGGGAAATAAGTATTTGACCCCTCTGCAAAACATGATTTAGTACTTGGTGGCAAAACCCTTGTTGGCAATCACAGAGGTTAGACGTTTCTTGTAGTTGGCCACCAGGTTTGCACACATCTCAGGAGGGATTTTGTCCCACTCCTCTTTGCAGATCTCCAAGTCATTAATGTTTCGAGGCTGACGTTTGGCAACTCGAACCTTCAGCTCCCTCCACAGATTTTCTATGGGATTAAGGTCTGGAGACTGGCTAGGCCACTCCAGGACCTCAACGTGCTTCTTCTTGAGCCACTCCTTTGTTGCCTTGGCCGTGTGTTTTGGGTCATTGTCATGCTGGAATACCCATCCACGACCCATGTTCAATGCCCTGGCTGAGGGAAGGAGGTTCTCACCCAAGATTTGACGGTACATGGCCCCGTCCATCGTCCCTTTGATGCGGTGAAGTTGTCCTGTCCCCTTAGCAGAAAAACACCCCCAAAGCATAATGTTTCCACCTCCATGTTTGACGGTGGGGATGGTGTTCTTGGGGTCATAGGCAGCATTCCTCCTCCTCCAAACACGGCGAGTTGAGTTGATGCCAAAGAGCTCCATTTTGGTCTCATCTGACCACAGCACTTTCACCCAGTTGTCCTCTGAATCATTCAGATGTTCATTGGCAAACTTCAGACGGGCATGTATATGTGCTTTCTTGAGCAGGGGGACCTTGTGGGCGCTGCAGGATTTCAGTCCTTCATGGCGTAGTGTGTTACCAATTGTTTTCTTGGTGACTATGGTCCCAGCTACTTTGAGATCATTGACAAGATCCTCCCGTGTAGTTCTGGGCTGATTCCTCACCGTTCTCATGATCATTGCAACTCCACGAGGTGAGATCTTGCATGGAGCCCCAGGCCAAAGGAGATTGACAGTTCTTTTGTGTTTCTTCCATTTGCGAATAATCGCACCAACTGTTGTCACCTTCTCACCAAGCTGCTTGGCGATGGTCTTGTAGCCCATTCCTGCCTTGTGTAGGTCTACAATCTTGTCCCTGACATCCTTGGAGAGCTCTTTGGTCTTGGCCATGGTGGAGAGTTTGGAATCTGATTGATTGATTGCTTCTGTGGACAGGTGTCTTTTATACAGGTAACAAACTGAGGTTAGGAGAGTGAGCTCCTAATCTCAGCTCGTTACCTGTATAAAAGACACCTGGGATCCAGAAATCTTTCTGATTGAGAGGGGGTCAAATACTTATTTCCCTCATTAAAATACAAATCAATTTATAATATTTTTGACATGCGTTTTTCTGGATTATTTTGTTGTTATTCTGTCTCTCACTGTTCAAATAAACCTACCATTAAAATTAAAGACTGATCATTTCTTTGTCAGTGGGCAAACGTACAAAATCAGCAGGGGATCAAATACCTTTTCCCCCTCACTGTATGTATTGGATTACAGTACAATCATTTGATATTTTTTGGGCTTGTGCTCATTAAATGTTGTTCATGTGGGGCTCATAAAATGTAGACTATTTAATATCAGACTCAGGTAGCATCAGGTTTGGATTTTCATGCGGATCAAAGCTCTAATCAAATTCAGACTTTTATATGCTTTATAATGGTTTTGAATGATACGGGAAATACCGGGTTACCCAGGAGAAAAGTAACAGCTGTCTGAAGAGAAAGTAGACTAAGGTGCAGCGGAGTTAGTGTTCATCTTCAGGAATTTATTAACGACAAAAGAACACTATACAAAAAACAAGAAAACCGACAGCCAAACAGTACTGTCAGGTGCAAACATGAACGAGACAGAAAACATTCACCCACAAAACCCAAAGGAAAAATAGGCTACTTATGTGTGACTCCCAATCAGCAACAACGAACTTCAGCTGTGCCTGATTGGGAGCCACACACGGACCAAAACAAAGAAATACAAAACCATAGAAAAAATAACATAGAACGCCCACCCAATGTAACACCCTGGCCTAACCAAAAATAAAGAACACAAACCCCTCTCTATGGCCAGGGCGTTACAGTAAAATAACGAGAAAATATTCAACTCTACATGATAGTAATGGTCCATGGTCAACACTCACAGTGGATGTATAAACTACTGCACGGGACAAAGCAATAAAAGTAATCAGATTTTAACTCCTTGAATAAAGGTCACCTCCTTGGAATATTAATTTCCTTTGTTTTAATTCATTGACGACTAGTAATGACTGCTTTTCAGGTCGTAACCTATAGTTAAATTGCAAGATTATAGTACAATACAGACAGACAATCAAGTATAAAGTGCTGGAATGTCCAATTTGAAGGACTTGATCTTTTTCTGGTGCAAAGGTACAGTGTTACTGATTAAACACTAGAAATGCATTTGGGATTCCCCCCCATGCAGTAATAATGGACTGTGAATGTTATACTGCCTCTACCCACATAATTTGTGGCACAGGTGGTTATGCATGTAGCTATGCACCGTAAAAAGATCAAGTCCTCCAAATTAGGACATTCCAGCACGTTGTACTTGATTGACTGTCTGTATTGTACCATTATCTTGCCATTGAATGTTTCTAATCATGATCTCTTGTAGGCCTACTTGATCGATTATTTTGCCTTTGAGCTTCTTTGTATGTGTGTAGGGGCCAGCAATAGGCCAAGTGTATTTCCCAGCTAGGGTCTTAATAAAGTTGTATTGTACATACATTTTAGAAAGTGATAAATGTAAAAAACTACTCAATAATTGTGATTTATGTGGTTGGCCTATTAGGAGATGTTCCTGGAAGAAGAAAAAAATACTTGGGATTTGTGCATGTTTTGGTTTACGCTGTTTCCTATACGATGATGCATACACTCTGGATTACTGATGCTATGTATTGGCCAATGAGAGGCTTTAAAGCCATATTGGTACTCCTCGGAAGGAGCAGTCCTCTATAGGAATTAATGGAATTCTACAGTATTTCTATAAATTGTTTCAAAGACATATTTAGATGTATTTAAGTATGTATTTGTTGTAATGGCGACAGTAACCTTAGTATTCTCTACAAATTCCACTTTAAGCAAAATGTTTATATATATATATATATATATATATATATATATATATATATATATATATATATATATATACTGATTGAAGTGGATGAAGAAAATACAAAGAAAAAAACAACCGTTTTTTTTCTACCACCACCTTTGAAATGCAAGAGAAAAGTCCCAGTTCTAGCCATCACTCTGGTTGTAATTCCGATGGTGTCCACAAGATGGCAGCAGTGTATGCACACATTTTCAGATAGATAACTTGAAGTATGAGTACAGCAAAGCTGTCACCAAGGCAAAGGGTGGCTATTTGAATAATCTCAAATATAAAATATATTTTGATTTGTTTAACACTTTTTTGGTTACTACATGATTCCATATGTGTTATTTCATAGTATTGATGTCTTCACTATTATTCTACAATGCAGAAAATAGTACAAATAATGACAAACCTTTGAATGAGTAGGTGTTCTAAAACTTTTGACCGGTAGTGTAGACCTTCACAACAAATCACTATAATGAGACATCGTCGCCTCAGATGAGAACGACCGACTCCCCAGGGTCATGTACAACATACAGAAAACCCTCAAATTGTTGAAATAAGTAAATCAAATCAATGATGAGAGAATAGCCAGATTATCTGAAAACTGAAATAGCAGTGGCGATGGCACTCTTTTGCTAGGTGCAGAGATGTTTATAGGTAATAAATCTGTAGGGGACTTCTGTGAATGCTACATACTCAGCATATTCCTAATCCAGAGGTTGTGAGTTAAAATCCCAGGTGTGGCCATATTCAAAAGTCCGTATTATAAAGTGATCATGTCAAATGTAATCATATTTTCATTGATTAAAGGTTTGTACACTATTTTAACTGAACAGTGTCCCACTTACCTTAAAACCCCCATCCCATCCCATTTCATTACTTTACTTACTTATAAAGGTTTGGGAAACCTGGGACCATCACACGATATCCTGACGACTGGTAAAACAAATGTCCTAAGAACATCCTGAAAATGTCCTGACATGGTCTTCAACAATGCCCTGGAAACTTACAGGGAACTAGACAAAGTTTCTTCGTCCTGATCTTGTCTATTTACACTTATAAGATCTGATCAAAATCAGTTCACAATGCGTATTTTAATTGTCTACACCTGTCTGAAAATGTTGGCACAATCAGAAACATGATCGAGACATAGGACGCATGTTAGCACCAGGTATAAACAGGGCTAAAGGTCCCCCAGAGAACAAATCTCCTGAGAAAGTCTTGAAGATATCCTCAACGACATCCTGGGAACTTACAGCGAACTATACAAAGATCCCCCAGAGAACGTTCCCTTGGGACCATCACACAATGTCCTAATGACTAGAAAAATGAAAGTCCTGAGAACTTCCTAAAAAAGTCCTGACCTGGTCTTCGGTGTCATCCTGGTAACTCACAGCAAACTAGACCTAGGTCCTCCAGGGAACGTTCCCTTGTGACCATTATGCAATGTCCTAATGATAAATAAATAAATGTCCTGTACTGGACGCCCCCTTTTGTTTGCTAAATGGCCTGACTATAACGTCCGATTGGAACAACCCAGGGACCTTTTTGTAACGTTCCCTAATGGTCATTCTAAGATCTTATTGTAATAGTCTGTCTGTAACAATCCAGGACCTGTCGGAAACACCCCCTTGTGGTCATTGGATGTCCCAAGGATAACATCCTATCAGAGCCAAGTAGGAACCTATTTGTTATGTTCCCTAGTGGACATCACAATACTTTATAATAACATTATACTGGGAACATTACATAATGTCTGTGAATGTTGTGAATGTTTATATATACATATATATTTTATTTTAATTCAGTTGATATAATATAATTTCGAAGTATGCATTAAGGTGTCTCCAATAGAATGCACAAATGTAGACATTAATAAATGCATTTCCAAAACCTTTTTTACAATAGGCTTTGGCCTTAGCCTTAAATAAGGCTATTAACAATTATAACTTGGTACTTAGGTACTTGTTTTGTTTTTTTACAAATTAGTTGCCATGAAAACTCCTTGTAATTCTCTGTGGTGATTGGACTGAACCTGCAAACACACAAAACAATCTTTATCTTCTAGTCGCATTGTCATCAGTTATGCATTTGTCTGACTTTTACTATCCTTTTGAAACAGATGAGTTTTCCGTAAACAATGTAACACCAATGCCACGTGTGCTCCCTCTCCGGCCTCTAGGTCACCAGGCTGCTCGTTAGGGCGCACACCTGTCACCAGCGTTATGAGCATAATGACACTCACATGAACTCCATCACCGCCTTGATTACCTGCCCTTTATATATCACTCCCTTTGGTTTCTTCCCCAGTCGTCATTGTTGCCTACAATCTCTACTGAAGCTCTAGACAAGTGTAATTTTCTCTTACATCTGATCACAGAGCAGGATGGATGAAGCTAGAGGGGTTACTTTGCTGAGAAAATAATTGAGAACAAAAATGACCCTAAAAAGCTTTGGAAATCATTTAAGGAACTAGGCTGTAGTAGTACTACCAAAAACAAACTAAACAGTATTGGACTGAACATCAAGGGGGAGATGGTATATGAAAAAGCAGAGGTTGCCAATGAATTCTACTATTTTTTTACTTCTGTTGCCAGCAAGCTGGTTAGCAAGCAGCCCACCAGTTCTGGTTTGTATGGAAGAAACCAAGTCAAGAAGTATTATGTAGAGTTAGGGGTTCAGCCAAACTCTTTTTCTTTTGTAAAGGTAGCAACAGCCAAAATAATCAGTATGCTGGCAGAGCTTAAATGCTCCAAAGCCACAGGCCTGGATAATATTCCTGCAAAGATTCTTGTAGATTCTGCTGAGCAAATTGGCCCTTGTATTACGCATATCGTTAATCTCTCTCTTGGACAAGGTACCTTTCCCAGGGACATGAAACAAGCTAAAGTTATACCTCTGTATAAGAAAGGGATAACGTCTGACCCTGGGAATTATAGGCCTGTATCTATCCTTTGTGTAACATCAAAGATCCTGGAGAGTGTTGTACATGAGCAAATGTATGAATATGTTAAAAAACAGGGTCTAATCTATGATTTTCAGTCGGGTTTTAGAAAAACATACTCCACTGATTCATGTCTACTTTACTTGACTGACTTCATCAGGAAAGAGATTGATGAGGGAAATCTGTGTGGAATGCAACTGCTTGACCTACAGAAGGCCTTTGATATAGTTAACCACTGTCTCCTAATGTCCAAACTGAAGGCACAGGGGTTAAGCAGTATCCCTCTAGGCTGGGTAAAGTCCTATTTATCAGGAAGGGAGCAAATAGTAGACGTTAATGGTTCACTGTCTCAGGCAAAACCAATGAGTTGTGCTTGGGCCTCTGCTGTTTTCATTGTATATTAACGATATGAAAGATGCTTGTTCTTGCCATCTTTTCTTTATGAGGATGACTCTACACTTCTGGTGTCTCACAAAAGTAAAACTACATTGGAGAGCATACTTAGCACAGAGCTTACTAACATTAGCAAATAGCTTGGAGATAATAAGCTATCTCTGCACTTAGGGAAAACTGAAGCAATTATTTTGGGATCCAGACCTAAATTGTGTAGATCGTCTGAAATCAGAGTGGAGTTAGGGGGTGAGGTGCTGACTACTAAAACCTCTGTTAGCTACTAGGGATGTATCCTCGATGGAAGCTTGGGAGGTGTGAGCATGGCCAATAAAGTGCTAGGGAAGGTTAATGCCAAGCTGCTTGATAAGGACTCCATGAAAGTTCTAGCTACTGCCCTCATTCAATGCCATTTTGACTATGCTAGTACCTCCTGGTTTGGAGGCTTATCTAAACTTCTGAAGGGGAAGCTCCAGATAGCGCAGAATAAGTTGATCAGGGTAGTATTGAAGGTGAGTCCACGTACTCACATAGGCAGGAGCTGCTTTCAGGAACTTAACTGGCTGCCTGTTGAGGCTAGGGTGTCCCAGATTAGACTAGGTTTGGTTTACAGGAGTATTTATGGTCCTGTGATTACGTTCCTCATGTTAGGGATGCACACAATCACAGCACCAGATCCGGTGTTGCTGATGTGTGCTTATACAGGTTCAGGAGTAATGCTGGGAAAAGTACTTTCTTGTATACTGGAGCCTCAGAATGGAATGAATTGCCTCTGCCTATAAAAACAACGTCCTCTCTGGCCAGCTATAAAAATTAAGTAAAAATATGTTTGATGTCCTCTGTGCCCATATGAATAACCTCTATGATATAACTGGAAGGATGAGATAGATGTTCTTCTTCTCTGTTTTTGTTTTATTGTTTCACTGCCATACTGTGTTCGATCTTGTCTAGCCATCTTGTCTCAAGAGG
Source organism: Salmo salar (assembly GCF_965601325.2). Taxonomy (NCBI): domain Eukaryota; kingdom Metazoa; phylum Chordata; class Actinopteri; order Salmoniformes; family Salmonidae; genus Salmo; species Salmo salar. Next base: position 13,299,569 of record NC_138311.1, on the reverse strand, counting down.
ACCACAATGGAAATAAGTCTCAGACTTTATTGCGTGTTATCCTCAATGATTTTATTCATGTGCATGTATGGCTTTTTCAAGTTTTATGTGTGCTTGTTTTTTAAAATGGTCGATTTAATAACCTAAACTAAACAATACATTGCTCTTCTACCCAACTGTTAGTATTGCCTTTGAGCCCTTTGTCATGAATACATATGATGTTACGAGCGTAAAGTAGATATTACATGCAGCGTGTTATATCACTTCTCATAAATGGACATCTTTATTACTCCGTGTGCTAGCACACTGTTGATTTCTGTTTGTCTCTGTGCATAAGTAATGTTAGTCGGTTATTGTTGGAAAATTGCTACTCTATGAAGAACCACGTTTTGTACAAAGAGTAAATGTTTATTACAGCACTGATGTCTTCATTCAGTTTACCAATTTGATATTTTTGGACTAAGCATCGAAGGTCTCTCCAATAGTAAAAGGGTTTAACAAAATATGATTTCCCCATGTTCTTTACTACTGAGTATACCTATAGATAGTCATAACAGTCCATGGTCAACAGTCACACTGGATGGATAAAATAATGTACTGGCAATATTTTTAATCAGACTTTCTTTCCTTGAGTAGCTTTCCTGCATTCAAATGTGAACCAAGTGTTAGGTTTTTGTCTTTAGTTTTTTTTCCCCTTGCAGGTTCTTCAGAACTGCAACATTTCCTCTTTATGATTAAATATTTTCCTGAATGGTTCAATCCCAAATGCAGAAGTGATTTTCACAGTTGTTTGCGTCAAGAAGTGGCTACTGTATTGTAGTAAAGTCGGAAAGTACCCTGGGCTGTCCCTTATTAAGTTACTGCATGGGGGAAATCATTCCTAACGTTTTTCTAATGTTTTGCCTAGAAGGTGCCAAGAGCTTGCTTCCTAAGGTAGTTTATGTTTGACATGAAAGTATGAATGCTGACTTACTGGGATTACTTTGCAATGAGACACTGTAGCATGATATAGGAGTGTTGTAGGCCTACTTTTGGCCTACTGCCTCTACCAATGGTTTGTGACACAGGTGGTTATGCACTCACCCATGCACTACAAAAATATCATGCTCCCCTTCAACTGTCATTTAAGGAATAAGGCATGCCCGGGGATTATTATGAATGGCACACTGAGGCTGTTCTTATGCACGTCGTGTAGCGGAGTAGGCTAATAGTCTGGCTACACTGTAAAGGGGTTACAGTGAATTTGACAGTAGTTTACAGGCAGCTTGGTTGCAAGTAAAATTATGTATTTCAAATTACAGTACAACTACTTTAATATAAATACAATATTGTTGTGCCACAGAAGCAGTATGTCCCTCCTACTTTGATCTCTACTTGACAGGTGTGTGTTCCAGTTGTCATGACATTGTAAGTTATGTTCAGTGTTTTTCTGTTGGTTTAGCAGTTTAGTTTCTGTTTAGCTCCAGTACAGATCACACGTAGGTGTCCAGAAACAAAAGTGTTATAGCTAACTTGTCTACAATAAACATCCTGCAGAGAGAAGGTTGTTGTGGACCTTCTTCCCACACCATCCACATATTAGAAGAGTTCTGCTACAACAGAAGAGTACAGTTTATAGCCAGCTAACGTTACAGTCCAGTTTTGTCATGTAATTCCTCTTTTGTTCTCTATTGCTCCTCCATTGTTCCTCAAGCAAGGGGGAGGCCGATGACATCACTGATTCCCATCAGACCAACTCCTTGAATGCCTTACTCCTTGAAGTTTGCAGTTTTGTCTAAAAAAACACAATTTTGCTTAAAACTTGCAAACATTTACCCTTTAGTGTGTGTGTACTTTAATGTATTTATATTTGGGATATCGCTTTTCAACAGTAAAAGTAAAAAGTTGCTGGAGGACATCAGATTCCAAACTGTCAGCGACTGTAGGGCAAAACAGATCAAAAGGATATGGCAAAATGCTCAACCATTTAAGGTTTAAGGTTTACTTGCTGCCACTCCAATCTATCCCCTATACATTTTAAATGGATGGGGCACTATAACCACATAGGAGTTAAATTGGTACAGCATTCTCACTCACGGGTGCAACAAATATAGCCTCTTATTTAGCCTCTTACAAGGCATGTTGATGAGCCAGAGACAACAATATCATGCACCACTAGTGGGCAAAAGGTTTTTGGCGCTTCAAGGATACAGTACGGTACTGTATTATGTGGGGTTGAATGACAGTACCATTTCAAATACAGCAATTGTTTCCCCGCCCACAACATTTTTCAACAATGCACCATAATTTACAGTATGCTGCAATAAAACGTTTCAGAGTATTTTACTGTCGATAACCCACTATGTCAAATATGACAAATCTGTGCTTTAGAAAGGATGGAATAAGCACCTCTTAATAAAGACCTTACAAATCATATTAAATTAAGGCTTCACAAAGCATTTATAACCCTGTCCTGCATCTTGGTAGAGCATTGCAATGCCAGGATATTGGCTTCGACCACCCATATGTAAAAAATATATTCACACATGACTGTAAATCGCTTTGGATAAAAGTGTCTGCTAAATGTTATATATTATATTATATTTCACTAAAACATTTCTAGGATGGCCCAACCTCTTTCCTCTTGGGAGCATAGTTAATATTGGATTTGATCTCAACTTCCCCCAAAATGCTGTGCTGCAAGATGACACACTCTAAAGTGCAGTCATGCACAGTAAAAAAAAAACGTTGGTAGGGCTTTTAAATTAGTAATTTTTTCTCTAAATTACGTTTCCTTGTTTTTTTCCCCAGGTTTTGTGTGTCCCCCCATTTGTTTCTGGTTCACCCCAGTTTTTTCACACTTGTTTAATAGAAGAAAAAAATGGATGGCTTAAACTACATCAGGGAATTACTTTTGAGTTCTGTGAAAAATCTAGGAAACTTGGATTTTTGAGTGTAGTTGCCCTTTAATTCATTGAGCATTCATCATAATGCGATGTAGAGCCTATATAGATGTGTTATGAATGACAGAAGATGTCTCACTTCAAACTAAGTATTACAGCACACTCCATAAAGTGTCAATAAATAGGCTATTAAGGTTCTGCTGATTTATGAAGGTTCTCTCATTATTCACAGGTTACTGTAGGGTGTGAGAGGTATTTACGTGGGTTGATGGACTTACAAAGCTTGAGTTTGTGTGTGTGTGTTTGTCATAACCAAGAGGATTTGGAGTTGTCCAACTGGAGACTACTGCACCAGTTATTCCACTTCTGTTCCCATGCTGGAGACCAGGGTTGATTACAACCTGTCAAAATGATGCCAACATTTTGTGGCTTATCTTTCAGTGGGGGAGTGGGTGAATGTGTCAAAGACTTGCTTGACTGGGCCCAGTACCGTGCGGTATGGCTCGTTTTTGTTGTGTGCTTGTTTGTGTACTGAGGAACATGTCACTTGGTTCCAGAAGAAAGACACTCAATTTATGTAGGTTGGGGGCTTTCATCAAGGTAAGTGTTTCTTGGTGTAACGTCGTCCCCAGGCTATTGCACACACAACACATATAAGCCTGGGATATCAACCATTCAAATATGGCTTTAATGGGAATGACCATAGAATTCTATAGGAGTAACCTTACTGAGTAAAGTATTTGTCATCGTCACTACTTAACACAGTCAAAAAGTCTGAATTATTGCCAAACCCTACCCATTTCCACAATTAATCTTTTAAAATTTGATTTTAAACCTAACCCGGACTAATGAAGGCCAAGTTTGATGTGTTGGTACACCAAACCTTTCACGCATTTGGCAGAAGTGTCTGGGAAAGAGACTAGGTGTAGTGTAACTAACATGATATGTCATGACTCCCGCCGAAGTCGACCCCTCTCCTTGTTCGGGCGGCGTTCGGCGGTCGACGTCACCGGCTTACTAGTTGCCACCGATCGATGTTTCACTGTTCGTTTGGTTTTGTCTTTATTGTGTACACCTGTTTTGATTTTCCCTAATTATGTTCATTATTTAAACCTCTGCATTTCCTGTTTGTCTTGTCGGTGATTGTTTGTCTGTTTTATGTAGTTGGAGGTGTTTCTCCAAAATATGTATTTTGATGAGAAGATTTATGGATAATTTTAGTAAACACGTTTTGTTTACCTTTATCCCTGTGTCCTGCGCCTGACTCCTCCACATCTCTAAGAAAAGCATTACATGATATCACTTTAGAGCGTATGCCATCCTTCAGCACAACATGTCACCCTTTATAAAGCACATTCTTATATCATATTCGACATAATGGGTTATGTCACATTTGACATTGCTGATTATGTCACACAGTTATTATGTCACAGAGTATTATTTATTTTTTGTGTGTTATTTGTCAGAACGTTTCTTGTATTATTAACTACAACCGAAAATAACTTTTGGACATTAGTTTGGCGGTCACGCACTAGAAATACAAGCAGAAATTCCCTCACCTGGAACCTTTGTTTGAACATCCTGAGGGAGTTCTATTAATCCTGGGGACTGCACCAAAACGCAGGCGCCGGTGAAGAGGAAGAAGTGGGGCCCTAGTCAGAATCAGGCGGCGTGCATACCATCCACCGCTTCTGATTGTACTTGTATTACTCGTTAATATTCAGTTCCTGGACAATAATGTAGACGACCTCAGGGCGAGGATCTCCTTCCAGAGAGGCATCAGGGACTGTAACATACTCTGTTTTACGGAATCATTTTTCCCTGTCCATTCACCCAGCAGGGTACTCCATCCATCGTGCTGACAGGAAGAAAGAACTCTCTTCAGAAAAGAAAGGCAGAGGGGTTTGTTTAATGATTAACAACTAATGGTGTGATTGTGGTAATGTACAGGAACTCAAGTCCTTTTCTTCTCCTGATCTGGAATACCACACCATCAAATGCCGACCACATTACCTCCCAAGATAATTTTATTCGGTGATCGTCGATGTGAGTAAGTCATTTAAGCGTGTTAACCCTGGCAAGGCTGCTGGCCCAGATGACATCCCAAGTCGCATCCTCAGAGTATGTGCAGACCAGCTGGCTGGTGTGTTGGTGGGCTATGAAAAAGCCAACTGACATTGACATACTCTTGTGTTACTGACTTGTTGCACCCTCGGCAACTACTATGATTATTATTATTTGACAATGCTGGTCATTTATGAACATTTGAACATCTAGGCCATTTGCTGTTATAATCTCCACCCGGCACAGCCAGAAGAGGACTGGCCAACCCTCATAGCCTGGTTCCTCTCTAGGTTTCTTCCTAGGTTTTGGCCTTTCTAGGGAGTTTTTCCTAGCCACCGTGCTTCTACACCTGCATTGCTTGCTGTTTGGGGTTTTAGGCTGGGTTTCTGTACAGCACTTTGTGATATCAGCTGATGTAAGAAGGGCTATATAAATACATTTGATTTGATTTGATATTCAATTTCTCCATATTCCAGTCTGTTGTCCCCACTTGTTTCAAAATGTCCACCATTGTTCCTCTACCCCCCAAAAAAGGTAACTGAACTAAATGACTATCGCCCCGTAGCACTCACTTCTGTCATCATGAAGTGCTTCGAGAGGCTATTTAAGGACCATAACACCTCCACCTTACCCGACAACCTAGACCCACTACAATTAGCATACCGCCCCAACAGATCCACGGACGACGCAATCGCCATTGCACTGTACACTGCCCTATCCCACATGGACAAAATAAACACCTATGAAAAAATGCTGTTCATCGACTACAGCTCAGCCCCTCCTGTACTCCCTGTTCACCCATGAATGTGTGGCAATGCATGTCTCCAACTCAATCATCAAGTTTGCTGACGACACAGTGGTAGGCCGGATTACCAAGAATGACGAGACAGCCTACAGGAAGAAAGTGAAAGCCAGGAAAACAACCTCTCCCTCAACTTCAACAAAAGGAAGGAGCTGACTGTGGACTACAGGAGACAGCAGAGAGAGCATGCCCCCATACACATCGACGGGGCAGCGGTGGAGAGGGTCAAAAGCTTGAAGTTCCTCGGCGTGCACATCACTGACGACCTGAAATGGTCCCTTCACACAGGCAATGTGGTCTTCAACCGCAAAAGGCTGAAGAAATTTGGCTTGGCCCCTAAGACCCTGACGAACTGCTACAGATGCACCATTGAGAACATTCTGTCGGGCTGTATCACAGCCTGATATGGCAATTTCACCGTCTGCAACTGTAGGGCTCTCCAGAGAGTGGTGTGGTCAGCCCAGTGCATTATCGTGGGCACACTCTGTCCTCCAGGACATCTACAGCCCCTGGTGTCAATGGAAGGCCAAGAAGATTAAGGACCTCAGCCACCTGAGCCACAGCCTGTTCACCCCGCTCCCATCTAGAAGGAGTAGACAGTACAGGTGGGACCAAGAGACTGATAAACAGCTTCTATCTCCAGGCCATCAGACTGTTAAGGATCCAACCATTTTTTTTCACCAAAATGTTCACCTTAAATGAAATACCGAAATCTAACTGCCTGTAGCTCAGGCATTGAAGCAAGGATATGCATATTCTTAATACCATTTGAAAGGAAACACTTTGAAGTTTGTGGAAATGTGAAATGAATGTAGGACAATATAACACATTAGATATGGTAAAAGAAAATACAAAGAAAAAAACAACCATTTTATTGTATTGTTTTGTACCATCATCGTTGAAATGCAAGAGAAAGGACATAATGTATTATTCCAGCCCAGGCGCAATTTAGATCTTGGCTACTAGATGGCAGCAGTGTATGTGCAAAGTTTTAGACTGATCCAATGAACCATTGCATTTCTGATCCAAATGTTCTATCAAGATGGTCCAAATGTGCCAAATTGGTTTATTAATAACTTTTCAAGTTCATAACTGTGCACTCTCCTCAAACAATAGCATGGTATTCTTTCACTGTAATAGCTACTGTAAATTGGACAGTGTACTTACTCACTGACTTAAATATCCCCAAGGGGAAATTTTGTTGCAGTGTCATGTACACGTTTAAAGTGGCATTTGAATACAAAAGAAAATTGACAATACAACTTTCATAACAGTTACATACCAATAAAACATTTTTAAAAAGACTAGCCTGCTGGCCTTACTGAGTCGATAGGAACATTAGTCTGAGGTATTTAGGAGGGATATCAAACCTGGCACAAATGATTGTCTGTCATGGCTGTCGTAGGAGAGAGAGGACCAAGGCACAGCGGGTTGCATGTTCATCTTTATATTTATTGTGAACACGAGAAAACAAAGAACGACAGACCGACAGTTTCACAGGCTACAAAAATAACAGCAGTGCGAAATACAACTACCCACAATTAACAACCCCAAACACATACCTATATATAGGACTCTCAATCAGAGGAAAATAGAAACACCTGCCTCCAATTGAGAGTCCACACCCAAACCTAAACATAGAAAAACTAAACTAGACAGAATGTAGAACATACAACCTAGAACATACCCAACACCCAGAACTAACAAATCACACACCCTAAACACAACCAACCACCCCGAACCAACCAAAACAAATACCCTCTGCCACGTCCTGACCAAACTACAATACAAATAATACATAAACTGGTCAGGACGTGACAGTACCCCCCCTAAAGGTGCAGACCCCAGATGCACCTCAACAAAAAATAATAATAATAAACCCCTAACTAAAGGGAGGGAAGGGAGGGTGGCTGCCGTCAACGACGGCACCTGTGCATCACCCCTCCCCAACCCACCTATACTGGAGGTGGCTCAGGTTCTGGCCTACTGTCCTCCAGACTGTAGGCAGGCTTTCTTGACTCCGGACCGTAGGCAGATTCACTCGGTTCCGGGCCGTAGGCAGACTCATTTGGTTCCGAGCTGTAGGCAGACTCACATAGTTCAAAGTTATAGTAAACTTCATTCTGATCCGGACCGCAGGCAGACTCACTCGGTTCCGGACAGTGGGCCGTCTCCCCTGGTTCCGGACAGTGGGCCGTCTCCCCTGGTTCCGGACAGTGGGCCGTCTCACCTGGTGCCGGACACTCTGGACGAGGCACTGTTGCCGGGACACTCAAAGTTATAGTAAACTTCATTCTGATCCGGACCGCAGGCAGACTCACTCGGTTCCGGACAGTGGGCCGTCTCCCCTGGTTCCGGACAGTGGGCCGTCTCACCTGGTGCCGGACAGTGGGCCGTCTCACCTGGTGCCGGACACTCTGGACGAGGCACTGTTGCCGGACACTCGGGCCTGGTCTGACGCACTGGAAGCCTGATGTGTGGGGCTGGTAGTGGAGGTACCAGCCTGGGGACACGCGCCTCAGGGCTAATGCGGGGAGCAGGAACCGGCCGAGTTGGAGTGGGCTGACGCACTGGAAGCCTGATGCGTGGTGCTGGTACTGGAAGTGCCAGTTTGGGGACACGCACCTCCGGGCTAGTGCGAGGAGCGGTAACAGGCTGAGTTTGACTGGGCTGACGCACTGGAAGCCTGATGCGTGGTGCTGGTACTGGACGTGCCAGCCTGGAGACACGCACCTCAAGGCTAGAGCGTGTAGCGGGAAACACTGGACCGTAGAGGCGCACTGGCGGTCTCGAGCGCAGGACTGGCATCACCCCTACTGGCTGGATGCCCACTTTCCCCTGGCACATGCGGGGCGCTGGTACTGCGCATACCGGCCTGAAAATACCCGGCCTCGTCACAGCACCCATCACCCCAAAGCACGGGACCTGTCCAGTCAATGGTTGTTTGGAAAAAACACGGGGATTTGGCTTGGGACTTAATCCTCGCCCAGCCAACCTACCCGTGTGCCCCCAAAAAAATATTCTTGGGGTTGCCTCTCCGGCTTCCTCGCCAGCCGTCTTCCCCAGTAGCGATTCCGGTCCGCCCCAGACTTCCTCCATGGGCCCTCTCCGGCCAGAATCTCCTCCCAAGTCCATGACTCACGATATTCCACCTGTTGTTGCTCCTTCCTCCGCTGCTTAGTCCGTTTGTGGTGGGTAGTTCTGTCACGGCTGTCGTAGGAGAGAGAGGACCAAGGCGCAGCGGGTTGCATGTTCATCTTTATATTTATTGTGAACACGAGAAAACAAGAAAACAAAGAACGACAGACCGACAGTTTCACAGGCTACAAAAATAACAGCAGTGTGAAATACAACTACCCACAATTAACAACCCCAAACACATACCTATATATAGGACTCTCAATCAGAGGAAAATAGAAACACCTGCCTCCAATTGAGAGTCCACACCCAAACCTAAACATAGAAAAACTAAACTAGAAAGAACTTAGAACATACAACCTAGAACATACCCAACACCCAGAACTAACAAATCACACACCCTAAACACAACCAACCACCCCGAACCAACCAAAACAAATACCCTCTGCCACGTCCTGACCAAACTACAATACAAATAATACCTAAACTGGTCAGGACGTGACATTGCTAGTTCTGTTTTTCCTGCTGAGGGGTGCCCTATACCTGTGCCCAGAGGGTTTTTTTAAGGTACAATATCTGTGACCAACAGATGCATATCTGTATTCCCAGTTAATGGAGATCCATAGATGAGGGTCTAATGGACAGATTTCCTTATATGAAATGTAAATTAGTAAAATCTTTGAAATTGTTGCGTGTTGCATTGTTTTATTTCAGTATACATAGAGTAATTGAACAATGGTCACTTCAATCATGTTTACATACTGTTTTCTGCAATTTATATGTACAGTGCATTCGGAAAGTATTCAGACCACTTGACTTTTTCCACATTTTGTTATGTTACAGCCCTAATCTAAAGTGGATTAAATTGTTTTTTTCCTCAACAATCTACACACAATACCCCATAATGACAAAGCAAAAACAGTTTTTTTGATATTTTAGCAAATATGAAAATTAAAATAAACTGAAATATCACATCTACATAAGTATTACATTATTTACATAAGTAGTCATACCCTTTGCTATGAGATGCAAAATTGAGCTCAGGTGTATCCTGTTTACATTGATCATCCTTGAGATGTTTCTACAACTTGATTGGAGTCCACCTGTGGCAAATTCAATTGATTAGACATGATTTGGAAAGGCACACACCTGTCTATATAAGGTCCCAGAGTTGAAAGTGCAGGTCAGAGCAAAAACCAAGCCATGAGGTCAAAGGAATTGTCCGTAGAGCTCCGAGACAGGATTGTGTTGAGGCACAGATATGGGGAAGGGTATCCAAACATTTCCGCAGCATTGAAGTTCCATTGAACACAGTGGCCTCCATCATTCTTAAATGGAGGAAGTTAGGAACCACCAAGACTCTTTCTAGAGCCGGACGCCCGGCCAAACTGAGCAACTAGATGGTCACGCTGAGCTCCAGAGTTCCTCTGTGGAGATGGGAGAAACTTCCAGAAGGACAACAATCTCTGCAGCACTCCACCAATCAGGCCTTTATGGTAGAGTGGCCAGACAGAAGCCACTCCTCATTAAAAGGCACATGAGAGCCCACTTGGAGTTTGCCAAAAGGCACATAAAGGACTCTCAGACTATGAGAAACAAGATTCTCTGGTCTGATGAAACCAAGATTGAACTCTTTGGCCTGAATGCCAATCGTCACATCTTCCCTAAAGTGAAGCATGGTGGTGGCAGCATGCTGTGGGGATGTTTTTCAGCGGCAGGGACTGGGAGACTAGTCGGGATCGAGGGAAAGATGAATGGAGCGAAGTACAGGGATCATTGATGAAAACCTGCTCCAGAGCACTCAGGGCCTCGGACTGGGGTGAAGGTTCACCTTCCAACAGGACAATGACACTAAGCACACAGCCAAGACAGGGCAGAACTGGTTTCGGGACAAGTCTCTGAATGTCCTTCAGTGGCCCAGCCAGAGCCCGGACTTGAAGCCGATCTAAGATTTCTGGAGAGACCTGAAAATAGCTGTGCAGTGACGCTCCCCATCCAGCCTGACAGAGCTTGAAAGGATCTGCAGAGAAGAATGGGAGAAATATCAGAGCTCAGGATAAGACCCAGATGCAGACAGTTCGAAGTAACAAAAGTTTATTACAAAAACAGGGGGTAGGCAGAGGTCATTAATCCAGAGCAGAGTCCGAAAGGTACAGAACGGCAGGCAGGCTCAGGGTCAGGGCAGGCAGAATGGTCAAAACCGGGAAAACTAGAAAACAGGGACTAGAGAGAAAAACAGGAGTACGGGAAAAAGGAGGAGACAGAGGGCTGTGAGACAGGTTTAATCTTGATACATGAAATGTGGGATATATACGGGTGCGGGGCAACAGAAGACGAACAGCAGAGGGGCTAAGGATCTCGGAAATAGGGAAAGGCTCGATAAAATCAAGGGGAAAGTTTACGGGACTCTACCCGGAGGGGCAGATCCCGAGTAGACAGCCATTCCCTCTGCCTAAGACAATAGCGGGGAGCCAGGGTCCAGTGGTGGTCCGCCTCTCGACGATACCTGGAGGTGGTCTTGAGAAGAGCTGACTGGGCTCTCTTCCAGGTACTCCGACAGAGGTGGACGAACATCTGGGCAGAAGGTATGTTGACCTCTTCCTCTTGCTCCAGGAAGAGCGGGGGCTGATAACCCATGGAGCACTCGAAGGGCGAGAGCCCAGTGGCCGAGCAGGGAAGGGTGTCCGGGTGTACTCCACCCACACGAGTTGCTGGCTCCAGGTGGTGGGGTTGGCCGAGATAAGGCACCGAAGAGTCGTCTCCAGGTCCTGATTGGCACACTCTGGCTGGCCATTGGATTGGGGATGAAACCCAGAGGACAGGCTGGCCGACGACCCAAAGAGTGTGCAGAACACCTTCCAGAATCGGTACGAGAACTGAGGACCATGGTCAGAAACCATATCCACCGAAAGTCCATCAGCCAAAGAGAGCTGGGCTGTCTCTTTGGCTGAAGATAGCTTTGGGAGGGGAATGAAATGGGTGGCTTTGGAAAACCTGTCCACCACCGTGAGGATGGTGGTGTTGCTATCAGACGGAGGGAGACCAGTGACGAAGTCCAGGGATACATGTGACCAGGGACGGTGAGGGACAGGAAGAGGTTGAAGGAAGCCAGCCGGAGCTTGCCGAGGAGTCTTGTTCTGAGCACAGACAGTGCAGGCGGCGACGAATGTGGAGAGGTCCAGAACCATGGTGAGCCACCAAAAGCGTTGTCGCACAAAGGCCAGGGTCCGACGGGAGCCAGGGTGGCAGGCAAGCCTGGAGGAATGAGCCCATTCCAGGACCAGGGAACAGGCAGCATCTGGGACAAAGATCCGGTTAGCCGGGCCCCACCCCAGGAACGCTGCGCCTCACTGACCTGGTTCTCTATTCCCCAGACGTGGGTAGCCGCCAGCCACGAGGTAAAAAGAATGGTCTCGGGATCCGAGGGTGTAGAAGTGGGGCAATAGCGGCGTGGCATTAAGCGCCGTGGCATTAAGGTGATGGGAGAAGAAGGCACAGGGATGCAGCTTAAGGGCAAAACGCTGGGACAGGGTGGCCCCCACTCCGACACACGAAGCGTCTACCTCCACCGCGAACTGACGGGACACCTCCGGATGGATCAATATGGGAGCTGTGGTGAATCGGTGCTTAACCTCTATGGGCTAGGTACTCAACAGCCAGTGTAATCCCGTGGCGCGATATTCAAATACCTCAAAAATGCAAAAACTTCAATTTTTCAAACATATGACTATTTTACACCATTTTAAAGACAAGACTCTCGTTAATCTAACCACAATGTCCGATTCCAAAAAGGCTTTACAACGAAAGCAAAACATTAGATTATGTCAGCAGAGTACCCAGCCAGAAATAATCAGACACCCATTTTTCAAGCTAGCATATAATGTCACATAAACCCAAACCACAGCTAAATGCAGCACTAACCTTTGATGATCTTCATCAGATGACAACCCTAGGACATTATGTTATACAATACATGCATGTTTTGTTCAATGAAGTTCATATTTATATCAAAAAAAGCTTTTTACATTAGCATGTGACTAGCATGTGACTAGCATTCCGACCGAACACTGCCGGTGAATTTACTAAATTACTCACGATAAACGTTCACAAAAAACATAACAATTATTTTAAGAATTATAGATACAGAACTCCTCTATACACTCGATATGTCCGATTTTAAAATAGCTTTTCGGTGAAAGCACATTTTGCAATATTCTAAGTAGATAGCCCGGCATCACAGGGCTAGCTATTTAGACACCCAGCAAGTTTAGCACTCACCAAAGTCAGATTTACTATAAGAAAAATGTTATTACCTTTGCTGTTCTTCGTCAGAATGCACTCCCAGGACTGCTACTTCAATAACAAATGTTGGTTTGGTCCCAAATAATCCATTGTTATATCTAAATAGCGGCGTTTTGTTCGTGCGTTCAAGACACTATCCGAAAGGGTAAATAAGGGTTACGAGCATGGGGCATTTCGTGACAAAAAAATTCTAAATATTCCATTACCGTACTTCGAAGCATGTCAACTGCTGTTTAAAATCAATTTTTATAACATTTTTCTCGTAAAAAAGCGATAATATTCCGACCGGGAAATCGTTTTTTATTAGAAAGAGAGTGAAAGTAAAAGCATGCACAAGCCTCAGTCTAATGGCCCTCTGATAGAGCACTTGCCAAACGCGCTAATGTATTTCAGCCTGGGGATGGAATTACATCGTTCAGCTTTTTCCCGCCTTCTGAGAGCCCATGGGAGCCGTAGGAAGTGTCACGTCATGCCAGAGATCCCCTGTATTTGTTAGAGATGATCAAGGAGGGCAAGAAATGGTCAGACAGGCCACTTCCTGTAAGGAATCTTCTCAGGTTTTGGCCTGCCAAATGAGTTCTGTTATACTCACTGATACCATTCAAACAGTTTTAGAAACTTTAGGGTGTTTTCTATCCAAAGCCAATAATTATATGCATATTCTAGTTACTGGGCAGGAGTAGTAACCAGATTAAATCGGGTACGTTTTTTTATCCGGCCGTGCAAATACTGCCCCCTAGCCCCAACAGGTTAATGTCCAGGAACGCCAGGTCAGCAGCTGGGGACCACGTGAATGGGATCTTGTGAGAGGTGAGTGTTGACAGTGGGGAAGCCAGGGTGCTGTAACTCCGGATAAAACGCTGATAGAAATTGGCAAATACTAAGAAACATTGCTGCTGCACTCTGGACGTGGGTTGGGAGAGGAGGTCTGATTCCAGTCCCCCCCCCAAAAAATAGATATATAGATGTACTATTGTAAAGTGGTTGTTCCACTGGATATCATAAGGTGAATGCACCAATTTGTAAGTCGCTCTGGATAAGAGCGTCTGCTAAATGACGTAAATGTAAATGTAAATGGTTGGGACCATTCCACCACCGCTCTCACCTTTCCCGGATCCATCTGCACATTCCCAGCAGCGATGATGTATCCAAGGAAGGAGATGGTGGAGCTATGGATCTCGCATTTTTCGGCTTTGACAAACAGCTGGTTCTCCAGGAGAAGCTGTAGGACTTGTTGGACGTGGAGAACGTGTTCTTGAGCCAAGCGGGAAAAGACGAGGGTGTCGTCGAGGTAGACAAACATGAACCGGTTCAACATATCCCGGAGAACGTCATTAACCAGGGCCTGGAACACAGCAAGAGCATTGGTCAAACCTGAATGGCATCACCAGGTATTCATAGTGTCCACTAGCAGTGTTGAAGGCTGTCTTTCACTCGTCACCTTCCAGTATCCGTACCAGGTGGTAGGCATTCCGCAGGTCTAAGGAGTAGAATTGTGGGTAACCCTGCCTATAGAGCGCCCATCCAGTGCTCTAACTGGGGACTGGAGAGGGGCTGAGTGGGGATGCCCAGCTCAGACACCAGGGTGGCGTCCATGAAACTCTGGTGGGCCCCAGAGTCAATGAGAACCCGGAGAGATTTAGACTGATCACCCCACAGCAGGATGGCATGGAGAGGGGTGCGAGTAAGGGGAGAAGAAAAACTCTCCATATGGCCCACCAGAGTACTCGTACCTACTGATGAGCCTGGTCTCCTTAAAGGACAGGTAGACACATAATGACCAGCAGATCCGCAATACAGAAAACTCTGGGTACTAAGTCTGCGTAAGCGTTCAGCTGGAGACAGCCTAGCTCTGCTGAGTTGCATCAGCTCAAAAAAAGGTGAGTCGGCAGACCACTGAGACTCTTGGGGGAACTCGGGTAAGCTCGGATCCTCTCGGGGACGTAGACGCCGGGAACTTCCGGAGTTCCTCAGAGGCAAGGTGGGATCCTTGGGAGAGCGATTGGGTAGCCGCCCATCGATCCAGATGGTCAAAGTGATGAGCGAATCGAGATCCGTAGGCAGCTCCCGGCTGCGAGCTTGTCCTTAACCTCTTCTGATAATATATGAAGGAATGTGTCGAACAGGGACTCCGGGTTCCAGGCACTCTCAGCAGCCAACGTGCGGAAATCAACCGCATAGTCCGCCACGCTGCGGGAGTCTTGGCGAAGCTGGAGTAACTTCCGTACAGCCTCTCTCCCGGACAACGGAGAATCGAAAACCTTTTCACCTCAGCCACAAACTCCTCCACGTTGACACACACAGCAGATTGTTGTTCCCACACCGCAGTAGCCCAAGCGAGAGCCCTCCCGGATATTAGCGTTATGAGATACGCTAACTTCAAGCAGTCCGAGGGGAAGGATGATGATTGCAGCTCGAAGATGAGGGAACACTGGGAGAGAAACGCTGACAGGTTTCTGACCCTCCAGCGGAGCGTTCCCGGAGGTGGTAAGCAGGGTTCTCGGGAAGCCAAAGACTGGAGAGATGCACTGCTGACAGCGGTGTTACTGGGGGGCTGGGAGACTACTGTCGTGGCCAGCGGCCTCACAGATAATCTGCAGAATTGCTGCAGAAATGTATTCAAGGCACAGTCATGGCGTTCTGCCAAGGTCTGGAATCTGTTCATAAGACCTCGGAGTAACTCCTCGTGCCTCCCAATGGTGGCTCCTTGGGTGGAGATGACATTGCAGAGCTGGTCCGAGTCTGCTGGGTCAGTCATGGCCAGTTCGTACTATCAGACCCTGATGCAGACAGTTCGAAGTAAAAAAAGTTTATTACAAAAACAGGGTGCGGGCAAACGACAGGTCAGGGGCAGGCAGAGGTCAATAATCCAGAGCAGAGTGCGAAAGGTACAGAATGGCAGGCAGGGTCAGGGCAGGCTCAGGGTCAGGGCAGGCAGAGGTCAGTAATCCAGGCCAGTGTCACAAGGTACAGAATGGCAGGCAGGCTCAGGGTCAGAGCAGGCAGAATGGTCAAAACCTGGAAAACTAGAAAACAGGGACTAGAGAGAAAAACAGGAGTGCGGAAAAAACGTTGGTAGGCTTGACGAGACAAAACAAATTGGCAACAGACAAACAGAAAACACAGGTATAAATGCACAGGGGATAATGGGGAAAATGGGTGACACCTGGAGTGTGGTGGAGACAAGCACAAGACAGGTGATACAGATCAGGGTGTGACAAGAAACTGCGCAAATACAGGTGTGCCAAGCTTGTAGCTTCATATCCAAGAAGACTCGAGGCTGTAATCACTGCCAAAGGTGCTTCAACAAAGTTCTGTGTAAAGGGTCTGAATGATTATGTAAATGTGATATTTAAGTTTGAGATTTTTAGTAAATTTGCAAACATTTCTAGAAAACTGTTTTTTTCTTTGACATTATGAGGTATTGTGTGTAGATTGATTAGGAAAAAAACAATTTAATCCATTTTAGAATAAGGCTGTAATATAATAAAACGTGGAAAAAGTCAAGGGGCCTGAATACTTTCCGAAATGCACTGTATACCAATGTATGTGGACACCTGTTCAAATTAGTGAATTTGGCTATTTCAGCCACACCCGTTGATGACAGGTGTATAAAATCGAGCACAAAGCCATGCAATCTCCATAGATAAACATTGGCAGTAGAATGGCCTTACTGAAATGCTAAGTGACTTTCAACGTGGCACCGTCATACGATGCCACCTTTCCAACAAGTCAGTTTGTAAAATTTCTGCCCCACACACTACCGAATTCCAAACTGTCAGCACAAGAACTGTTCGTCGGGAGCTTCATGAAATGGGACTCCATGGCCAAGCAGCCACACACAAGCCTAAGATCACCATGCGCAATGCCATCACTCTGGAGTGATGAATCATGCTTCACCATCTGGCATGATCTGGGTTTGGCGGATGCCAGGAGAACGCTACCTGACCGAATGCATAGTGCCAACTGAAAAGTTTGGTGGAGGAGGAATAATGGTCTGGGGCTGTTTTTCATGGTTCGGGTTAGACCCCTTAGTTCCTGTGAAGGAAAATCTTAACGCTACAGCATAGAATGACATTCTAGACGATTCTGTGCTTCCAATTTAGTGGCAACCGTTTGGGGAAGGCCCTTTCTTGTTTCATTATGACAATGCCCCGTGCACAAAGCGAGGTCCATACAATAATTGTTTGGCGAAATCTGTGTGGAAGAACTTGATTGGCTTCCACAGAGCCCTGACCTCAACCCCATCAAACACCTTTGCGGTGAACTGGAACACCAACCTCCGAGCCAGGCCTAATGGAAGCAAGTCCCTGCAGTAATGTTAGAACATCTAGTGGAAAGCTTTCGCAGAAGATTGGAGGCTGTTATAACAGCAAAGGGGGGACCAACTCCATATTAATGCCCATGATTCTGGAATTAGATGTTCGATACACACGGGAAACTGTTGAGCGCGGAAAATCCAGTAGCGCTGCAGTACTTGACACAAACCGGTGTGCCTGGCACCTACTACCATACCCTGTTCAAAGGCACTTCAATATTTTGTCTGGCCCATTCACCCTCTGAGTGGCACACATACACAATCCAAGTCTCAATTTTCTCAAGGATTAAAAATCCTTCTTTAACCTGTCTCCTCCCTCCATCTACACTGATTGAAGTAGATTTAACAAGTGACAGCAATAAGGGATAAATAATAGCTTTCACCTGGTCAGTCTGTCATTGAAAGAGCAGGTGTTCATAATGTTGTGGACACTCAGTGTCTATATTCCAGTCTCTGTTATTGCTGGTTCTGATATTTCTTAATTTCTTTCTTTTTACTTTTAGGATTATGTGTGTATTGTATTTTTTGTTGTTGTTTCTATGCATTATTACTGCACTGTGGAAGCTGGAGAAAAAAAGCTGAATTTTTGTACATTTCATTCTATAGGGTTTTGTCAAGAAGGGACACACATTTTCCTAGCAGGTTCAGGAGAAGGTACACAGCAGGTTAGGTTATTAACGTAGCAGGCAAGGATAATTAGGTTAAGGTTAGATAAAGGGTTAGGGATTAGCGAAAAATAATAATAAAACTATTAATTAATTTACGTCATATATGACAACAGCTGTATCCCATCTAGACATTGCCTTTTTATAGTATGTTTCCTATCAGTGGCTCCTTCTACTTTCGCCTTCTCGGAAACCACGTGGTTTGTACACAGTCATTCCATCATCTCCGGCTACTCCCTCCGACAGAAACCGCAGCGCGTTTGCAAAGAGGAATATGTGACTGTACAGACTCTTGAACTTTGCCGAGCAATTGTAATAAGTGCACTATTGTTCATTTTTAACATGTCATTGGAGTACAGGATGAACTACCCAGCAAATAGCTGTGGAATTACTTCCAACGTTTATGTGTTCAATAATATGTTAGGTTTCTATTTACGCTCTGAATAAGTTGCGTTTTTAATTTGAAGTTTCTGATTTCAGTCTGACGAGGGAGGTTGCCGAATAGAAAGAACAGCGCTAAAACGCATATGTACTTTGATTGGTCCTCTACTACTATGGGCGTCAACCATTGCAAAAGCTTAGCTATGACAGGCTTTATCGCGTATGGGTTGTGCCATTGAACAGCTGTTCATATAAAAGCTGGTATTTTCAGAATTATTATATTGACAATACAAATGTTAATATCATATGTTGTCTGAGCCACCAGGCTGGTGAAGTGGAGGGGACCTTTCCCATTTATCTTGACATCACCTTTTCGTACCGTTTTCAACGTTATTCAAGGTAGGTGCAGGTTACTGAATTTACCTGGTTCTTACAGCAATCATTACCTAGGTAAAACACCCCCCCAAAAAAGCATTGCGCATGCAGGGAATTTTGACCAAAACATAGTTTCAAAGGAAACCAAATCAAGGAAAGAGTGAAACTGAAACAATACTTGCTAATAATAACACTTACATTTTGTTATATTATTGATATGATGATATTTAATGTGTACATTTCATGTATTTATTTTTTGTCACAAAAGAGACAATTTGCAACTTCAATTTCTGCAATTGAAGTTGCAAATTGCTTGGATTTGTTATTATGCTTTTTTTAAATGTATTTTCTTTGTAAATTGTATTGGACTTTATTGTTTTTATTTTACCTTTATTTACCTAGGCACATCAGTTAAGAACAAATTCTTATTTACAATGATGGCCTAGGAACAGTTCAGGGGCAGAACAACAGATTTTTACATTGAAAATAATGTACTTTTTATGCCCTACATTTTTGATGACACCCAGAAGTACTCTTACGTTTTGAATGCTTAACAGGACAGGAAAATGGTCCAATTCACACACTTCAAAATGGTGCCGTCTGCTTTGCTTAATATAATGTATTTGAAATGATTTATACTTTTAGTTTTGATACTTAAGTCTATTTAGAACCACATACTTTTATACTTTTACTCTAGTATTTTACTGGATGACTTCCACTTTTTCTTGAGTAACTTTCTATTAAGGTATCTATACTTTTAGTCAAGTATGACAATTGGGTACTTTTTCCACCATTGATTATTCCTCAATAAAGTAGCTATCAGCAAAGTTAGTCTGCCCTAGCTTCAGGGAGAAGCTGGTTCCGCCATTGGGTTGCCAGCCCAGAGAAGAGTTTGGACTTGGCTGTAGGTGTGGGAGAACCAAGAGACCAGAATACTCAGGTTTTATGGTCACATACACTAGATGGGTTCAGT
Source organism: Salmo salar (assembly GCF_965601325.2). Taxonomy (NCBI): domain Eukaryota; kingdom Metazoa; phylum Chordata; class Actinopteri; order Salmoniformes; family Salmonidae; genus Salmo; species Salmo salar. The sequence goes on along the minus strand of NC_138311.1, from coordinate 13,279,690 downwards.
GGAACGTGTTGTTTTTACAGAGTCAGCCATAGTAGCACGGCGCTCCTGGAGCAAATTATAGCACATCGCCAGATTTTTCACATTGTTGGCTCAGGTTTTCAAACCAGCAACCTTTTGATTAGTGGCCCAATGCTATAATCTCTAGGCTACCTGCCACCCTAGCATTGGAGTGTAGGGTTTGAGCAGACCCTGAAGGTTGCTCTGAGGCTGCTCTGGAGGCAAGTACCATAGGTTTGTAGTGGATGCGGCTTCGACTGGGAAGCCAGTGGAGTGTGCGGAAGAGCGGGTGAATTTGGTGACATGGGAGAATTTGGGAAGGCTGAACACCAGGAAAGCTGCAGCGTTCTGGATAAATTGCAGGGGTTTGATGGCACAAGCAGGGAGCCCAGCCAACAGTGAGTTGCAGTAGTCCAATCAGTCAGTATGTGACAATGGTTGTAAATCCTTAATTTGGAACAGGTAACTCTAATAGATTTTCTCATAATAGGAGACACAGTACACTCAACGGTTCAATGCATAATCTAATGTACTAATAAAAACAGTCCTGTTCATCAGTGCAGGAAACGCTGCAGTATGTCCTCTGTGTTTTTTTTGTAAAGACATATTTTTCTGTGTTGACAGGAGTTTCTGTCCATGACTGGCTGAATTTTACTAAGCCTGTTGATTCAGCTCCGCTGTCCGTGACTAAAGTTAGACTAAATAATTGACTGGCAGCCTCTTCTGGTAGACTGGAATTCAAGTGAAGTGCATAGACATTTTCTGTGAATGTGATTTGCAGCAGCGTGACATGGAGGGAGTTCACCATGAAATTTAATCCACGAGGTAAAGTAGGTTGTATCTCAGACATTCAACAGACATTTGTGGTTAGCCTATTTAAATGTTGACAACAGTTTCCATTCCTCTCTGATTACTACAAAGGATATTTCAGGAGGTAATGTTTTAGTTAGGGACTGGGGTGAAAGGGTCCTTGAGTGTCTAAGGGATGTGTTTTTTTTTTTAACCTTTTTAATTGCAATAACTGTTTTAATAATTCTTACAGAAACCTCAAATAAAAGTCAAATTAGTTAAAAAAAAGTCGGGTCTACTTTTACAACCTTTGATTTGCATAAAAATAAGTGTTTTGATATAAATAATCAAATCATATAAATGCATTTAAATCTGTTATCCTTAATGAATGTTTCATGGATTTTCATATCAAAACAGGTGCTAATTATTCTAAAAAGGTCTGGCCTACTTTTACAACCTTTGACTTGCATAAAAAGTCAAGTGTTGATTTGATAGAAATAATAAAATCATAGAAAATTGAATTTAAATTTCTTATCCACTATAACGTTTTCATGGATTGTCATAGAAACATAAAACTAAATCCAAATTATTCAAACCAAACCCTCAATGGAACTGACGCAAGCCATCACCGCCATACAAGTTTCGGCTGTACAAGTGTGACCGACCGCCTTGATTCGGTCTCATGTATCAATTTGAAATTGTGTTTTTTACATTGGATTAAAGCAGAGACACAGAGCTACAAAATAGTATAGCATACACTGAATTTTAGGAACAATGGGAAAGTAATTCTGCTTTGAAAGTTGATAAACTTGTGACCTCACTTTTGAGGAAATGGCCTTTGAATGTTTTAGTACCTGCTGGAGAGCTCTTCTTTGTCTTCACTTTGTCTTCACCCATTCAGCATTGTTCACACCCTCTTAAGCTTTGCTCCATCAATCTCTTTAAGTGTTGATCTGAGCGTTCTGTCCTAACAACAGCAGTCAAGCACCCAAGCGAACTGGCTAAAAGTTGTTGCAGTGACATTCTATTAAAATGGACACTTGCATAGTGGAGTGTTTTGTTAAGACATGTAGCTAGCTAGCTAAACAATGAACCATAATCACAACTCATGTGCATGAATCTGCAGGTAGCTAAACAACCGGGTTCAATGTTAGCTAGCTAACATTAAGCTATAACAAGCAAAGCATTGTGTCCCACCACCTGCCAAACCCTCTTTTTAAGCTACTGCTACTCTCTGTTCATCATATATGCATAGTCACTTTAACCATACCTCAATAAGCCTGACTAACCGGTGCCTGTATATAGCCTTGCTACTCTTATTTTCAAATGTATTTTTACTGTTGTTTTATTTCTTTACTTACCTACACACACACACACACACACACACACACCTTTTTTTCGCACTATTGGTTAGAGCCTGTAAGTAAGCATTTCACTGTAAGGTCTACACCTGTTGTATTCGGCGCATGTGACAAATAAACTTTGATTTGATTTGAAAACAAATGGCTCTGAGATACGGCTAATAAGATCATACAAGTAACGTTAGCTAGCGAGCCAGCCAGCTAACATTAGCTAGCTAACAGTACACTTTAACTTCAAATGAAAACAACTTTGTCAAAATTAGAAACGTAATAACTGAAAATGTAGCTAGCTACACTATCTTACCCGTATACATCATGGTTGGACTCTTCTCCCTGTCACGGATGCCATGGTTGCCCTTAGCTTGAAGATTTAATCCAGAGACAGGTGTTTTCGCCATACTCTAATTCCACTGATTTCAGAACTTGGTCCTCCAGAAAGTTGAGAGCAACACTTATGCAGTTCTACTAAGCAATATTTTTTTAAAGCCACGTTAGACAGGATTACCTACACATACTAAGCAACTCAAATAGACAGAAGCGTGCTATATGGCAGACCAATCCGAACTCATCTCTCAACATGTCCAGCCCACTCATTATCTCAGCTAATCATGGCTAGCATGAAGGTTGCTGACTTTTTCTGTGGCTAAACCAACTAGGCTCGTAATTTAACAATTGTATTCGTATTTACAGATGGCATACAAGTGTGTTATTAAGGTTATTCCTTCTAGGAAAAGTTGCAAAGAAAAAGCCATATCTCAGACTGGCCAATAAAAATAAAAGATGACGATGGGCAAAAGAACAGACACTGGACAGAGGAACTCTGCCTAGAAGGCCAGTATCCCGGAGTCGCCTCTTCACTGTTGAAGTTGAGACTGGTGTTTTGCGGGTACTATTTAATGAAGCTGTCAGGTGAGGACTTGTGAGGTGTCTGTTTCTCAAACTAGACACTCTAATGTACTTGTCTTCTTGCTCAGTTGTGCCCCGGGGCCTCCCACTGCTCTTTCTATTCTGGTTAGAGCCAGTTTGCTCTGTTCTGTGAAGGGAGTAGTACACAGCGTTGTACGAGATCTTCAGTTTCTTGGCAATTTCTCGCATGGAATGTCCTTAATTTCTCAGAACAAGAATAGACTGATGAGTTTCAGAAGAAAGTTATTTGTTTCTGGACATTTTGAGCCTGTAATCGAACTCACAAATGCTGATGCTCCAGATGCTAAACTAGTCTAAAGAAGGCCAGTTTATTGCTTCTTTAATCAACACAATAGATTTCAGCTGTGCTAAAGTAATTTCAAAATGGTTTTCTAATGATCAATTAGCCTTTTAAAATGATAAACTTGCATTAGCTAACACAATGTGCCATTGGAACACAGGAGTGATGGTTGCTGAAAATGGGCCTCTGTACGCCAATTGTAGATATTCCATAAAATGACACGTTTCCAGCTACAATAGTCATTTACAACATTAGCAATGTCTACATTGTATTTCTGATCAATATGATGTTATTTGAATGGACAAAAAATGTGCTTTTCTTTAAAAGACATTTCTAAGCAACCCCAAAATTTAGAACGGTTATGTGTGTGTGTGTATGTATATAACACACACACACACACACACACACACACATATATATATATACTACTTAATGAAGTCGGAAGTTTACATACACTTAGGTTGGAGTCATTAAAACTTGTTTTTCAACTACTCCTCAAATTTCTTGTTAACAAACTATAGATTTGGCAAGTCGGTTAGGACATTATTTGTGCATGACACAAGTAATTTTTCCAACAATTGTTTACAGACAGATTATTTCACTGTATCACAATTCCTGTGGGTCAGAAGTTTACATGCACTAAGTTGACTGTGCCTTTAAACAGCTTAGAAAATTCCAGAAAATGATGTCATGGCTTTAAAAGCTTCTGATAGGCTAATTGACATCATTTGAGCCAATTGGAGGTGTACTTGTGGATGTATTTCAAGGCCTACCTTAAAACTCTTTGCTTGACATCATGGGAAAATCAAAAGAATCAGCCAAGACCTCCACAATTGTAGACCTCCACAGGTCTGGTTCATCCTTGGGAGTAATTTCCAAACGCTTGAAGGTACCACGTTCATCTGTACAAACAGCCGTCACGCAGCCGTCACACTACTCAGGAAGGAGACGCATTCTGTCTCCTAGAGATGAACGTACTTTGGTGCGAAAAGTGAAAATCAATCCAAGAACAACAGCAAAGTACCTTGTGAAGATGCTGGAGGAAACAGGTACGAAAGTATCTATATCCACAGTAAAACAAGTCCTATATCGACATAACCTGAAAGGCCGCTCAGCAAGGAAGAAGCTACTGCTCCAAAACCACCATAAAAAAGCCAGACTATGGTTTGCAACTGCACATGGGGACAAAGATCATACTTTCTGGAGAAATGTCCTCTGGTCTGATGAAACAAAAATAGAACTGTTTGGCCATAATGACCAACATTATGTTTGGAGGAAAAAGGGGGAGGCTTGCAAGCTGAAGTTGTGGCAAAATGGCTTAAGGACAACAAAGTCAAGGTATTGGAGTGGCAATCACAAAGCCCTGACCTCATTCCTATAGACATTTTGTGGGCAGAACTGAAAAGGCGTGTGCCATGAAGGAGGCCTACAAACCTGACTCAGTTACACCAGCTCTGTCAGGAGGAATGGGCCAAAGTTTACCCAACTTATTGTGGGAAGCTTGTGGAAGGCTACCCAAAACGTTTGACCCAAGTTAAACAATTTAAAGGCAATGCTACCAAATACTAATTGAGTGTATGTAAACTTTTGACACACTTGGAATGTGATGAAAGAAATAAAAGCTGAAATAAATAATTCTCTACTATTTTTCTGACATTTAACATTCTTAAAATAAAGTGGTGATCCTAACTGACCTAAGACAGGGAATTTTTACTAGGATTAAATGTCAGGAATTGTGAAAACTGAGTTTAAATATAGTTGGTTAAGGTGTATGTATACTTCCGACTTCATCTGTATAAATATTATTTAAGATCCTGGTTTGAATAGGTAGGGTTTCAGATGTTTTTGGAAGATGGGCAGGGACTCTGCTGTCTATGATTCAGGGGGAAGCTGGTTCCGCTATTAGGGTGCCAGGACAGAGAAATGCTTGGCCTGGGCTGAGCGGGGTGGGGTGTAGCCTGAAGGTAGGGAGGGGCAGTTCCTCTTGGATGTGAGCTTCAACTGGAAGCTAGTGGAGTGTGCGGAGGAGCGGGGTGACATGACAGAACTTGGGAAGGTTGAGAACCAGGTGGGCTGCTGCATTCTGGATATGTTGCAGCAGTTTGATTGCACAAGTGGGGAGCCCAGCTAACAGCGAGTTGCAGTAGTCCAGATGGGACAGGACAAGTGCCTGGATTAGGACCTGCGCTGCTTCCTGTGTGAGGTAGGGTCGTACTCTATGGATGTTGTAGAGCATGAACCTGCAGGAGCGGGTCAGTGCTTTGATGTTTGCAGAGACCAACAGGGTGTTGTCCAGGGTCACGCTAAGGTTCTTTGCACTCTGGAAGGGTGACACTGCGGAGTTGTCAACTGTGATGGAGAGTGTTTTTTGAGCAGGTAGGCCTTCCGCGGGAAGAAGAGCAGTTCTGTCTTGTCGAGGTTGAGCTTGAAGTGGTGGGCCGACATCCAAGTTGAGATATTTGCCAGGCTCGCAGAGATGTGTGTCATCACCTGGGTGTCAGAAGGGGGGAAGGAGAAAAGTAGTTGAATGTCATCCACAAAGCAATGATTGGAGAGACCATTTGAGGATATGATGGAGCCGAGTGACTTGTTGTATAGAGAGAAGAGGAGCGGGCCTAGAACCAAGTCATGGGGCCACCAGTAGTAAGAGTATGTGGGGCAGACACAGATCCTCTCCACGTCACTTGGTAGGAGCGGCCTGCCAGGTATGATGCAATCCAATAGGGCATAGCCTGAGAGGCCCAGCCTTGAGAAGGTGGAGAGGAGAATCTGATGGTTCACTGTGTCAAAGGCAACGGATAGAGGATGAGAACAAAGGAGAGAGGCGTAGGGTAGTTCTGTGTGAGTGAGACCAGTGGACTCAATAGGCTGAGTGAATGAGTAGTGGATGTCGTCAACCTTTTTTCAAAGTGGTTTACAAAGTCGTCCGCAGAGAGGGAGGTGGAGGATTAAGCAGGGGGGAGAAGGTGTAAAATAGTTTCCTAGGGTAAGAAAGTGGCTTTAGCAAAGGATACAGAGAAAGAGAAGGTATAGAGGAGGGAGTGAAAGGATGATAGGTCCTTCAGAAGTTTAGTTTTCCTCCCTTTTCGCTCAGCTGCCCGCAGCCCTGTTTTGTAAGCTCGCAATGAGTTACTCGGCCACGGAGTAGGAGGGGAGGGCCGAGCCGGCCGGGAGGAAAGGGGACAGTGCGAGTCATAGGAAGCGTAAAGGGAGGAAAGTAGAGTCAAAGAGGCAGAATCAGGAGACAGAAGGATTTAGCAGAAGGAAGAGATGATAGGATAGGAGAGGAGAGAGTAGTGGGAGAGAGAGAGCAAAGATTGTAAAGGCGCATGACCATCTGAGTAGGGGCTGAGTGATTAGGGTTGGAGGAAAGGGAGACAGAAAAGGAAACAAAGTAATGATCAAGAGACCTGTAGGGGGGTTGCAGTGAGATTAGTAGGCGAGCAGCCTCAAATAAAGGTGAGGTAAAGCATATTGCCTGCCTTGTGAGTTGGAAGATATTGGGAAAGGGTGAGGTCAAAAGAGGCAAGGAGGGGAAAGAGAGAGTTGGAAGAAATGAATCAAAGGCAGATGTCGGGAGGTTGAAGTCGCCAAGTACGAAGAGTGGTGAGCCATCGTCAGGAAATTAGTTTATCAAGGTGTCAAGCTTATTGAGGAACTCTCCAAGGGCACCTGGTGGGCGATAGATGACAATAATGTTACGTTTGAGGGGACAAGTTACAGTGATAGCATGGAATTCAAATGAGGAGATGGACAGGTGAGAGAGGGAGAAAAGAGAAAATCTCCATGCTGTCAAATGAGTAGACCTGTGCCACCACCGCAACAACCAGATGCTCTTGGACTATGAGAGAAAACATAGTGAGTTGAAGAAAGACCAGCTGGAGTAGCAGTGTTCTCTGGGGTGATCCATGTCTCCATCAGGGCCAAAAAGTCAAGGGACTGAAGGGAAGCATAGGCTGAGGTGAACTCAGCGTTCTTGACCACAGATTGGCAGTTCCAAATGCTGCCAGAGACCCGGAATTCCACATGGGTTGTGCGCGCAGAGTACATAAATTAAAGGGTAGCAGCCAAGGGGCGGGCAGTGTTCAGTGAGAGGTGAGAACAGGTATAGAAAATATACACAAATTTGACAAAACTATAAAAGAGCAAAACTAGATCATCTCTAAATAACTAGGTAAGATACTCAAGTGAGAGAGTGGTGTGGAGCCCTTTCTCAAATAACTTCCCATAACAACTCGGCAGAACCGTCTTTGTTTCGGTGGCGGTCTAAGTTTGCAACAAAACCGCCATTGACACAACCGCCGTTTACAGCTGCCACTGAGAAACCAGGGGAGACTGAAGAACTAATAATAATTGCTAATTGCCTAGCAGAGGTGGAGAGCACACCTCTCTGTACTAATTGCGTTAAAAGATTGGGGTGCCTTGTGAGGATCAGGCGACGAGTGGCTAATCTGCCTTTGCCTTCCGTCCTGCTAGCTAACGTTCAAATGCTGGAAAATAAATGGGACGAACTGAAAGCATAAAAACTGTAATATCATGGCTGAACGACGACATTAAGAACATACAGCTGGTGGGTTATACACTCTATCGGCAGGATAGAACAGCCTCTGGTAAGACACAGGGCGGGGGTCTATGCATATATGTAAACAACAGCTGATGCACAATATCTAAGGAAGTCTCGAGGCTTTGCTCGCCTGAGGAAGAGTATCCCATGATAAGCTATAGACCACACTATCTACCTAGAGAGTTTTCATCTGTATTTTTCATAGCTGTCTACATGCCACCACAGACCGATGCTGGCACTAAAACCACACAGAAATGAGCTGTATACCGCCATAAGCAAACAGGAAAATGCTCATCCAGAGGCGGCGCTCCTAGTGGGGGGGGACTTTAATGCAGGGAAACTTAAATCAGTTTGACCCAATTTCTATCAGCATGTTAAATGTGCAACCAGAGTGAAAAATATTCTAGATCACCTTTACTCCACACACGGAGACATATAAAAAGCTCTCCCTCGCCCTCCATTTGGCAAATCTGACCATAATTCGATCCTGATTCCTGCTTACAAGCAAACATTAAAGCAGGAAGCACCAGTGACTATCTATAAAAAAGTGGTCAGATGAAGCAGATGCTAAACTACAGGACTGTTTTGCTAGCACAGACTGGAATACAGTGCCTTGCTAAAGTATTCGGCCCCCTTGAACTTTTCGACCTTTTGCCACATTTCAGGTTTCAAACATAAAGATATAAAACTGTAATTTTTTGTGAAGAATCAACAACAAGTGGTCACAATTATGAAGTGGAACAAAATTGATTGGATATTTCAAACTTTTTTAACAAATAAAAAACTGAAAAATTGTCCGTGCAAAATTATTCAGCCCCTTTACTTTCAGTGCAGCAAACTCTCTCCAGAAGTTCAGTGAGGATCTCTGAATGATCCAATGTTGACCTAAATGACTAATGATGATAAATAGAATCCACCTGTGTGTAATCAAGTCCGTATAAATGCACCTGCTCTGTGATAGTCTCAGAGGTCCGTTTAAAGCGCAGAGAGCATCATGAAGAACAAGGAACACACCAGGCAGGTCCGAGATACTGTTGTGGAGAAGTTTAAAGCCGGATTTGGACATCCCAAGGAGCACTGTGCAAGCGATAATATTGAAATGGAAGGAGTATCAGACCACTGCAAATCTACGAAGACCCGGCCGTCCCTCTAAACTTTCAGCTCATACAAGGAGAAGACTGATCAGAGATGCAGCCAAGAGGCCCATGATCACTCTGGATGAACTGCAGAGATCTACAGCTGAGGTGGGAGACTCTGTCCATAGGACAACAATCAGTCGTATACTGCACAAATCTGGCCTTTATGGAAGAGTGGCAAGAAGAAAGCCATTTCTTAAAGATATCCATAAAAAGTGTTGTTTAAAGTTTGCCACTAGCCACCTGGGAGACACACCAAACATGTGGAAGAAGGTGCTCTGGTCAGATGAAACCAAAATCGAACTTTTTGGCAACAATGCAAAACGTTATGTTTGGCGTAAAAGCAACACAGCTCATCACCCTGAACACACCATCCCCACTGTCAAACATGGTGGTGGCAGCATCATGGTTTGGGCCTGCTTTTCTTCAGCAGGGGCAGGGAAGATGGTTAAAATTGATGGGAAGATGGATGGAGCCAAATACAGGACCATTCTGGAAGAAAACCTGATGGAGTCTGCAAAAGACCTGAGACTGGGACGGAGATTTGTCTTCCAACAAGACAATGATCCAAAACATAAAGCAAAATCTACAATGGAATGGTTCACAAATAAACATATCCAGGTGTTAGAATGGCTAAGTCAAAGTCCAGACCTGAATCCAATCGAGAATCTGTGGAAAGAACTGAAAACTGCTGTTCACAAACGCTCTCCATCCAACCTCACTGAGCTCGAGCTGTTTTGCAAGGAGGAATGGGCAAAAATGTCAGTCTCTCGATGTGCAAAACTGATAGAGACATACCCCAAGCGACTTACAGCTGTACTCGCAGCAAAAGGTGGCGCTACAAAGTATTAACTTAAGGGGGCTGAATAATTTTGCACGCCCAATTTTTCCGTTTTTTATTTGTTAAAAAAGTTTGAAATATCCAATAAATTTCGTTCCACTTCATGATTGTGTCCCACTTGTTGTTGATTCTTCACAAAAAATTACAGTTTTATATCTTTATGTTTGAAGCCTGAAATGTGGCAAAAGGTCGAAAAGTTCAAGGGGGCCGAATACTTTCGCAAGGCACTGTATGTTCTGGGATTCTTCCGATGGCATTGAAGAGTACATCACATCAGTCACTTATCAATAAGTGCATCGAGGATGTCGTCCCCACAGTGACTGTGCGTACATACCCCAACCAGAAGCCATGGATTTACAGGCAACATTCGCACTGAGCTAAAGGGTAGAGCTGCCGCTTTCAAGGAGCGGGACTCTAACCCGGAAGCTTATAAGAAATCCTGCTATGCCCTCCGACGAACCATCAAACAGGCAAGGCGTCAATACAGGACTAAAATTGAATAGTACTACACCGGCTTGCATGTTTTGCAAACTATTACAGACTACAAAGGGAAGCACAGCCGAGAGCTGCCCAGTGACACGAGCCTACCAGACGAGCTAAATAGCTTCGATGCTCGCTTTGAGGCATGTAACACTGAAACATGCATGAGAGCAAAAGCTGTTCTGGACGACTGTGTGATCACTCTCTCCGCAGGCGATGTGAGTAAGACCTTTAATAAATCTTCTTAACCTGTTAGGGCTAGGGGGCAGTATTGACACGGCTGGATAAAAAACGTACCCGATTTAATGTGGTTACTACTCCAGCCCAGTAACTAGAATATGCATATAATTATTGGCTTTGGATAGAAAACACCCTAAAGTTTCTAAAACTGTTTGAATGGTGTCTGTGAGTATAACAGAACTCATATGGCAGGCCAAAACCTGAGAAGATTCCATGCAGGAAGTGGCCTGTCTGACAATTTCTTGCCCTTCTTGATTATCTCTATCCATTACAGTGGATCTCTGCTGTTACGTGACACTTCACACGAACAAAACGCCGCTATTTGGATATAACGATGGATTATTTTGGACCAAACCAACATTTGAATCTCTACACCTTCCATTTCCTTTGTCCTTCATACAAACACCATATGTAAGGTCCCTCAGTCAAGTCTTGAATTTCAAGCACAGATTCAAGTATAAAGACCAGGGAGCTTTTCGAAAGCCTCATAAAGAAGGGCAGTGATTGGTAGATGGGTAACAATAAGAAATCAGACATTGAATATACTGTGTCTTTAAGCATGGTCAAGTTAATAATCATGCTGTGTCAAAGATGCAGTCATCCTTCTGATCTGAGCTGCAGGACAGGACGTTGGAGACGGCTCATGGTAGAGAAATGAACATAAAATTCTCTGGCAACAGCTCTGGTGGACATTCCTGCAGTCAGCATGCCAATTCCATGCTCCCTCAAAACTTGAGACATCTGTGGCATTGTGTTGTGTGACAAAACTACATTTTAGAGTGGCCATTTATGGTTCCATGGTACAAAGTGTATCTGTGTAATGATCATGCTGTTTAATCAGCTTCTTGATATGCCACAATTGTCAGGTGGAAGGATTATCTTGGCAAAGGAGGAATGCTCACTAACAGCGATATAAACAAATTAGTACATAACATTTGAGAGAAATAAGCTTTTTGTGCATATGTAACATTTCTGGGATCTTTTATTTCAGCTCATGAAACATGGGATCAACACTTTACATGTTGCGTTTATATTTTTATTAAGTGTAGTAATCTGAGAGGAATGGAAATTGTTGTCAACGTTTAAATAGGCTAATGGTGAATGGTTGTTGAATGTCTGATATAAAACCTACTTTACCTCTGTATGAAATACCCAAGATGGCAACAGCTCCACTAATTCATTTCTCAGCCAGGTTCACCATCATAAGGCACACTGTTGTGCTGCTTTTTAGATCACATTTCTACACCATCAGTCTACACGGGACATGCTGCTGCACAAATCAATATGTGATATTTCAGGAAAAGTGAAATGCACTTCAATTTGATTTCAGCCTACAAACCCTAGTTTAATTAAACTATACCCATTCACTGAGTTACACAGAATGTAATACAAAGAGAATGTCACATAAAACCTATTCTGGCAGGATCCTGTTAAGCAACTTTGGTCTTACCCAGCAGTAGCCTACTATAGAGTAGCTACCTCTCTTCCTCAACCCTCCAAAGACTAAAGAAGCTTATAGCTGACTAATAGTACGTCAGAGTTCTCAATTTAGTTTTCAATTCAAGAAGTAAATTGAAATTCAATTAATTAATTAAAAATTACCCATTGTTTTCGGTGACGATATTTCAATTCCTTCCTGAATTTTCGGACATGAAAATCGAACTGAGCCCAACCCTGGTGTACATGGCTGTAGTCATACGTGGACGTGGTGACGATTTGATCACAGCATCTGAAAGTAAACACAGTTTGACCTGTGCAAAGGATTACAATGCAGCCTGTATGTGCAGTTGGCAATAAATATGGCATGCAACAGTTAGTAGGCTACATATTGTACTGTGTTTCCCACTATACTGGTTATCCTCTGACCTCCATACTGAGGTGCCTATGGAATGATACAGGAAAACACTGATTGCCATTCCCTGTCCCTGGTTTCTAGATGGCCCAGTGGTTCCAGCTGCAGCAGCTAGACTCCAAGTACCTGGAGCAGGTGGACCAGCTGTATGATGATACTTTCCCTATGGAGATCCGCCAGTACCTCAGTGCCTGGATAGAGAGCCATGACTGGTGAGTGAGCTGCAGTAAGCAACAGACTGCCAAGTGGTGTGTAGTTTACACAGTCAGTATGTGTAGATGCATTTGAAGGCTGTGGTGCAACTGCTCTCATGATGTATTGTGCTTTGTTTGGCCTTTTTAACCTAGATCGAGAAAGCCTGCGCCAACTACTGTAATAAGAAAACTGAAAGTAAAAGTAACATGCTTGTAAAGGTTGTGGACTACTTGAAATGTTAGTTGTCGTTGGTGTAAGTTTGTTGACCTTTTTCACCTCACAACTTTCACCTCACAAATTACTGCAAAAAAAAGTAATTCCTTTGTGCCAATCATCGTGCCCGCATTTGGACTCTGGCCCTGCCCACTCTAGCTCAGAGTGGTTATAGCAAATTTGGCGGCCGACCAAGTTATCAGTGTGTTTTACTAGAAGTGTTTGGCAGTGCATCCGCGATAACCACAAGTTCATTCCTAGTGTAAAAGAAGATTGTGTATGTGATTACTATGTGTGGTGGTGATAAAGATTAATACAATTCCTGGACTGAGATGCATCCGTACCATTCTTGCCGGACAGCCTGTAGCGAGTCAGAACCAAGTATATCAGCATTCAGTCACTTGCGGGTGAGGGCTCAGAAGCCAACTGCTCAGATGACTCCAGCTAGTCGTTTTTGCAATTACTGTGTTCCGTGGGCTGGTTGCTTTCATTTCAAAGGATGACAATTTTTAAGTCCTTTTGGTTGACCCCCTTCAGGGACATGGTGGCCACCAGCGTTTCTCTTGCAGCGGTCCGTTTCCATGACCTCCTGGCCCAATTGGACATTCAGTACAGCCGCTTCGCCCTGGAGAACAACTTCCTGTTGCAACACAATATACGCAAGATTAAACGCAACCTGCAGGTAAGGCCAGGGTCGAACTCTGAATTAATTTGTAAGGACTGACATAAGGGAAACACTCAGGCGCTGAGTATTGAGTATTGTTCTATTAGACTGGTGTTTTGATTCTTATAAGAAAGAATGGTACTCTGAAGATTTGTTTTAATGTCAGATCAGGGCCAATAAGGATTAAGGGCTTCAACAATGTTTCAAGCTAATGTAATGAGTCAGCCGTCCTAATCAGAGTAAGGTTAGACAATCTTAGGTTCTCTAAGCCAGTAAGTAACCATTTCATTGTTTGAGTTTATGAGCAGGAAAGAACAGTGGTCCTTTAACGCATCCTTGAGGAACACCAAAGTCAACTTTAAATTGTAAAATGTAAAGTTGAGAAACTTTTCCCAGGACCACTTCCAGGAATACCCTTTGCAGATGGCCATGATAATCTGTAACTGTCTGAAAGAGGAGAAGAAGATCCTGGCCTCCATCATCAAAAAAGAGGTGAGACACTGATCTTGTCTTTTGCATACTGCTTAATGGAACTCTGTGAGTATTTCTGTTGTAGTGTGTGTGTGTGTGCACATGTTCTGAATTGTGATTATGATGCATCTTCTTAGAAAAGTTGCTATTGCATGGAGAATTAATATTTCAGCACATTTCTTAGCAGCATAGATATAAAAAAGAAATTGGTTAAACTGCCTTTGATATTGTATTTGTATGTTCGATTATTGCTGCAACAGACGGAGCATTTCAGTGTGACCTGAGTGTGAAACCAGACCAAATGTTTGTGAATTTTTTTTGTCAGGATAACGTGGGGTCCACACCAAACAACATGGTGTTGGATAAACAGAAGGAGCTGGACAACAACGTTAAAGACCTGAGGAACCGAGTTCAGGTGCGGTCATTTGGACAATATCATGTGTCACTGGTGATGTGGATTTATTATCATGCACCCTACCACGACACCGCCCATTGTCTTGTCATTCTACATGAGCAATAACCAGTTGAACAGCCTACGAAAGGGGTAGAAAATGTTTTTCACAAACACCATCATGAGACATGACCATTCAAATGTGTGACTTCTGCCCTCTTCAGGATGCAGAGCATGAGATTAAGTCACTGGAGGACCTACAGGATGAACACGACTTTAAGAAGAAGACCCTGCAGAGCCGAGGTACTGTAGGAGTTAGCCTGGTCCTAGTCTCTTTCAATAGCCTGGGTCTGGGAGAAAAGATTAGATTGGTGCCATATCTGTATATGCTTTAGCCAATGTGAAGGCACTGTAAAACATATCTCACTCCTACTGTACTAAAACTAGTTTCCAGGCTGAAGCATCTGTGCTGTGAAATTCCAGATGTTTCTTATACTATCGTATTGTGAATGCTTACCGCTATGTAAATGTTGATTCTGTCATTGTCAGTGGAACAAGAGGTGAATGGGATGGCACAGTTACAGGCGGTACGGAAAGAGATCCGCGAAGAGGAGATTGTCATCAGAAAGATGTTCATCAAACTCAACATAACCAGAGGGGTAGGAATGTGTGTGCACGTGCGTTCTTGCATGAGTGTGTACACTGTATGGTTAGACTGATGTTTGTTTCTCCCGACCTATAGGTGGTGGTGAATCAGATTTCTGACATCCTGTGCTTGGCCGAGCAGATCCAGTTCAACCTGGTGACAGTGGAGGTACCTGAGTGGAAGCACAGACAGCAGATAGCTTGCATCGGTGGTCCGCCTAACGCCTGTTTGGACCAGCTACAAATCTGGTCAGCCCTGCCTCTAGTCCATGTTAGCTTTAGCCCCTAGCCCTAGGCCCAGTTCATATCCGAACCCTTATATTAAACTTTGTTCAAATACTTTCAGCAGCAATATTTTCAACCCTCATTCACTGTGTGTGTGGTGTGTGTTTGTTTGTTTTGTCTGTATGCAGGTTCACTGCTGTGGCAGAGGGCTTACAGCAGGTGCGTCAGCAGCTGAAGAAGCTCCAGGAGCTGGAACAGAAGTACACGTACGAGAATGACCCCATCACTCAGGGCAAAAGCGCTCTGGAGGAACGCGCTCTCACCCTGTTCAAGTACCTCATTGTCAAGTGAGATCCGCTCTATGACACCTACTATGTGTTTATGTTCCTGTAGGGATCACATACACATACACATGTATTCACTCACTGAATGGTAGTTAACTTTGCCTGAGACCTGAAGACTTGAGTCAGCTCCCAGTGTTAATGTCTCGACTCTAGGCTCTGTTCCCCAACTGGCGGCCCGCAGGTGGTTTTATTTGCTCCCGCAAGTTTTCTAAGCAAAAAAATTATTATTACTAGGTAAAAAAAAAAGAAAAAAGATTATCATTGTTGGACATACAGAAGACTGTAAAAATACCATGAAATCAGCTCCAACTGATTTTTATTTTGTTCATCTGTTCCCAAGTATTCCCACACATAGAGAGACACGTGATCGTATACAAATGTAAGCAATGTTTGAAATGATTACTGTGAGTGGACCAAGTACTTGGAGTTTGCTCAAAAGAGGAAAGGTAGAACAAACGAGTCAGGAGCAGGTTTTCTTAATTGAATCTTCGTCTTCACAAGAACAAGGAACACAAGGTGAGTATCTTTAAACTATAACATAAATCACGGGTGTGTGACCGCCTTCATGATCCTCCCGTGGAGAGCTAGCTTCGGGTGGTCGTCCAGATCCGTGGTGACCATTCCCAAGAGGTGGAATGTCCCATTCTTCTCCCTTCCGAAAGGTACGTCCTCTCCTCTGTAGAAACTCTCAAACACTCTTTTCTTTCTCCCCTCTCTGCCGGTTCCCTCCTCTCTCTTGTAGGGGAAAGAGAATTGCTCATTAGTACCGTCAGCTGTGCTTAATTGCCTCTGACCACCTTGACTCACATGCTGGGCTGGGCAACTGTCCACTGGAGCTGCCTGCCCCCTGGTGGTCCTTCCACATACCTCCCCCCTTAGGACCGGACCGGAGAGCCGGGCACCAGACGTGCCGTCTTGGTCACGTCGGGACAGCGCGTCCGCATTCCCGTTCCTCGATCCAGCCCTGTAGATGACATGGAACGATAACGGTTGTTAACCTGTCTGGGCGAGGGTCCCACCCTGGTCAACAGCCAGTGGAATCGCGTCGCGCGAAATACAAATACCTCATAAATGCTATAACTTCAATTTCTCAAACATATGACTATTTTACACCATTTTATAGATACACCTCTCCTGAATCGAACCACGTTGCTTTACAGCAAAAGCAAAACATTAGATTATGTTAGGAGAGTACCCTGCCAAAAAAAAAATCACACTGCCAATTTCAAAGCAACTAGCATGCATCACAAATACCCAAAACACAGCTAAATGCAGCACTAACCTTTGACAATCTTCATCAGATGACACTCCTAGGACATCATGTTACACAATACATGCATTTTCTGTTCGATAAAGTTCATATTTATATATAAAAACAGCATTTTACATCGGCGCGTGACGTTCAGAAAATATTTTCCCTCAAATGCTTCTGGTGAATTAGCGCTACAATTTACAAAATTACTATTCGAAAACATTGTTAAAATGTAATATTGTCATTCAAAGAATTATAGATTAACATCTCGTGAATGCAACCGCATTGCCAGATTTAAAAATAACTTTACTGGGAAATCACACTTTGCAATAAACGACGTGGTATGCTCAGAAAAATAGGCTAGACGATACATGTTAGCGCCATCTTGGAACCATCTAAAATCAAATATACTACTGTAAATATTCCCTTACCTTTGATTATCTTCATCAGAAGGCACTTCCAGGAATCCCAGGT
This sequence comes from Salmo salar, assembly GCF_965601325.2. Lineage (NCBI taxonomy): Eukaryota > Metazoa > Chordata > Actinopteri > Salmoniformes > Salmonidae > Salmo > Salmo salar. The sequence goes on along the minus strand of NC_138311.1, from coordinate 13,262,349 downwards.
CCACAACAAATGTAGTTTTGTTTGAAAAAGTTAATAATTTCTATCCCAATAGTTCCTTCTTGTTAGCGCGTTGTGAAGGCTACTCATAATGTACTGAATCGCACGGGACTTGTCGTCACGAATGTGCAAAAAATATATATTTACGTTCATTCAAACATGTCAAACGTTGTATAACATAAATCTTTAGGGCCTTTTTCAACCAGAGCTTCAATAATATTCAAGGCGGACGATTGCATTGTCTTACTAAACGTTTCGGAACAAAAGTGTTCCCATGGGCGCCCGCGTCATAGTAGTAATGGCCCTCCCCCTGTGACCAACATTCCAAGCCTCTCTTTGGGTCAGTTTCTACCATAGAAGACTCAAACCACTTTGTAAAGACTGTTGACATCTAGTGGAAGCCTTAGGAAGTGCTAAATGATTAATAAGTCCCTGTGTGTTTCAATGGCAAAGGCTTGAAAGTGATTCCACACATCAGATTTCCACTTCCTGTTAGGATTTGTCTCAGGGTTTTGACTGCCATATGAGTTCTGTTATACTCACAGACACCATTCAAACAGTTTTAGAAACTTTAGAGTGTTTTCTATCCAAATCTACTAATTATATGCATATTCTAGTTACTGGGCAGGAGTAGTAACCAGATTAACCTCTTACATCTAGACGTTCCGCTAGCGGAACACCTGCTCCAATTGCCAATGATGGGTGTGGCGCGAATTACAAATTCCTCAAAAATACAAAAACTTCAATTTTTCAAACATATGACTATTTTACACCATTTTAAAGACAAGACTCTCCTTTATCTAACCACACTGTCCGATTTCAAAAAGGCTTTACAACGAAAGCAAAACATTAGATTATGTCAGCAGAGTACCCAGCCAGGAATAATCAGACACCCATTTTTCAAGCTAGCATATAAAGTCACATAAATTCAAACCACAGCTAAATGCAGCACTAACCTTTGATGATCTTCATCAGATGACACCCCTAGGACATTATGTTATACAATACATGCATGTTTTGTTCAATCAACTTCATATTTATATCAAAAACCAGCTTTTTACATTAGCATGTGACGTTCAGAACTAGCATACCCCCCGCAAACTTACGGTGGATTTACTAAATTACTCACGATAAACGTTCACAAAAAACATAACAATTATTTTAAGAATTATAGATACAGAACTCCTCTATGCACTCGCCATGTCCGATTTTAAAATAGCTTTTCGGTGAAAGCACATTTTGCAATATTGTCAGTAGATAGCCCAGCCATCACGGCTAGCCATTTAGACACCGACCAAGTTTAGCCCTGACCAAAGTCAGATTTACTATAAGAAAAATGTTATTACCTTTGCTGTCTTCGTCAGAATGCACTCCCAGGACTTCTACTTCAATAACAAATGTTGGTTTGGTTCAAAATAATCCATAGTTATGTTCAAATATCCTCTGTTTTGTTCGTGCGTTGAAGACACTATCCGAATGGTAAAGAAGGGTTACGAGCACAACGCATTTCGTGACAAAAAAAATCTAAATATTCCATTACCGTACTTCAAAGCATGTCAACCGCTGTTTAAAATCAATTTTTATGCTATTTTTCTCGTAAAAAAGCGATAATATTCCGACCGGGAGTCGTTGTATCCGTTCAAAGACGAAAGAATAGAAACATGGAGTCCCATTGTCCGCTGATAGACCACTTAGCAAATGCGCTAATGCTTTTCAGCCAGGGCCTGGAATTATGTCATTCAGCTTTTTGCCGCCTTCTGAGAGCCCATGGGAGCCGTAGGAAGTGTCACGTAACAGCAGAGATCCCCTGTATTGGAGAGAGATAATCAAGAAGGCCAAGAAATGGTCAGACAGGGTACTTCCTGTTTGGAATCTTCTCAGGTTTTGGCCTGCCAAATGAGTTCTGTTATACTCACAGACACCATTCAAACAGTTTTAGAAACTTTGGAGTGTTTTCTATCCAAAGCTAATAATTATATGCATATTGTAGTTTCTGGGCAGGAGTAATAATCAGATTAAATCGGGTACGTTTTTTTATCTGGCCGTGAAAATACTGCCCCCTATCCCCAACAGGTTAAGCAAGAAACCATCTGGCTATTCTGCTATTGTTTCTCTTACCGGCCATCCACATGAGGGGAGCATGGTCAGTAACGAGTAGGTAGTACCGGAGATAATTGAGGGCCCACTTAATGACTAGGGCCTCTTTCTCTGTGGTAGCATATCTCTGTTCCCGATCACTGAGCTTCATACTTATAAAGAGAATAGGCCTCTCTGCTTCACCTTCACCCTGAGCTAGGACGTCTCCGAGCCCCGTATCTGAGGCGTCTACCTGCACAATGAGCTCTTGGGAGAAGTCAGGAGCCTGCAGGACGGGATCAGAGCACAGGCTATCCTTTAGCAACTGGAAGGCATATTCGGTCTTGTCCTTCCACGCTACACGGTTTGGCAGGTTTTTCTTAATGACGTTTGTGAGGGGGTTGGCAATGGTTGCATACCCAGGGATGAAACGGCAATAATATCCCGTTGTCCTCAAGAAGGCTCAGACGTCCCGCTTCGTCTGGGGCCGGGGCCAGTCACGAATGGCCCTGGTCTTTTCTGCCTGTGGACGTATTTTCCGTTCCCCACGGTGTATCCCAAGTATTCCGCGTCGGACAGATCCAGGCAGCATTTTTTTGGATTGGTCATCAGCCCTGTAGCCTCCAGGCTCACGAGCACCGACCGTAGTCGCAGGAGGTGGCTATCCCAGTCCTCACTATGGATGACCACATCGTCTATGTACGCCGCCGCGTACTCTTGATGGGGCCGTAGAATGGCATCCATGAGGCGTTGGAAAGTTGCCAAAGCCCCATGCAGTCCGAAGGGCATCCTCACATACTGAAAAAGCCCTTCCAGTGTGGCAAAGGCAGTCTTTGGGCGGTCCTCCAGAGCCACCGGCACTTGCCAATATCCCTTCGTCAAATCCAGGGTGGTGATGAACTCCTCCACGGCCATCAAAGCCACACCCTCCTCTCCCCCATGGTACTTCTTCAGCAGGTTGATATGATAGAGTTGGACCTTCTTCTTCCTGTCCGGTTGCTTGATGAGGTAATTGACTGGTGAGACCCTTTCCATTACCTCGTAGGGCCCCCTCCACTGCACCAGCAAGCAGTGTTTGGCCGTGGGCACGAGTACCATCACTTTCTCTCCCACGGTGAACTCCCTGGGTGTCGCTGACTTATGGTCGGCCTGGCCTTGAGTCCATTGCACCTTCTCCATATGCTCCTTTACTATGGGCCAGACTGCCGACAGGCGGTCCCTCATCAGTATAACATGTTCTATCGTCGACCGGAACGGGCATAGTTGGGCCTCCCATGTCTCCTTGGCTAAGTCGAGGATCCCTCGACATGGCCTGCCGTAGAGCAATTCCATTGAGGAGAACCCAGTAAACGCCTGGGGTACTTCTCACAGGACAAACATTAAGTGGGGCAGAAGCATCTCCCAGTTTTTCCCGTCTCTGGACACCACTCTTCTCAACATGCTTTTAATCATTTTGTTCAGGCGTTCGCACAAACCGTCTGTCTGCGGATGGAATATGCTTGTGTGTATCTGTTGAACCTGGTATAACCGACACAAGCCCTTCATCAACCGGGACATGAATGGGGTTCCCTGGTCGGTTAGTATCATCTTGGGAAGGCCCACCCGGGAGAACAGCATGAACAATTTCTTGGCGATTCCCTTTGACGATATGTTGCGAAGGGGTATGGCCTCTGGGAACTGGGTAGCATAATCTACGACAACCAGGATGTACTCGTGTCCTCTGGCGGATTTCGGGAAGAGTCCCACGAGGTGCATAGCTATGCGTTCGAAGGGAGTCTATATAATGGGGAGAGGAATCAAAGGATTATGCAGGTGTGGCCGTGGGGCCGTACGCTGACATTGATCCACGTCCTACAATACCTTGCCACATCTCGGGTGACACGGGTCCAATGGAACCTCTGCATGATTCTGTCGATCGTTTTGTCCTGTTCCAGGTGTCCTATGACGTGGGAATGGGCTAGCTGTAGGACAGTATCCCTGTATGGTCTAGGCACCATTAGTAATTCCTGTTTTTCACCCCTTCGTTGCACGACCCAATACAAGAGGCCCGCCTGATTACATAGTTGGGAAGCGAGGGCTCACCTGATCCGTCGACATTCCTCCCGTCAATCACCTTCACCTTCCGCATGGCATCCCATAGGTCTGCGTCTCTATGCTGAGGTACCGAACTGTCCCTTTAATTCTTGGGGCAGGTCGACCTCGGTAGAAGGGTGTGGAGGTTGTTCCCCATCCCCGTCTGGGGTGCCCGGGGAGAATCCCTTCCATGTTCCCTCCTCTGATGGGTCTTCAAATATAGTCCTTAGCCTCTGGTGGCTCCTTCCTTCCTCCGTCGTGTATAACCCTTCGCAGATGTCTTTATTGGAGGTTTCCTGGAATGGCTGTCGGAGGCGTTGAGTCTGTATTTGTCCTCTGCTCCAGAGGTTGAGGCTTTGTTTCCTTTTAGGGCTACTACCTCGGGCTTGGACTTGGTCTTTTTTTTCCTTCTGCTTTCCTGCCCCCCTACGGTGGCCCGGCTCTTGGCGTGTGATAGAGAGACCTGATCCCCGTTGTCCGATGCGTAACGTCATCTGCCGAAGCTCCTTATATAGGGGACAGTCTCTCCCGATCAATAATGGCACCTTCAGCTGGGGTACTTTCCCCGCCCTGACTGTACACCTTCCTTTCGGGTTGAGAATGGACAGACTCATGGTGGGGTAATAGTGGGTGTCTCCATGGACACAGGACATGGCTACTTAGTCTGGTAGCAGTGTTGCTGTGGTCACCATCTGCTCCTCCACTAACGTAACCATACTTCCCGAGTCGAGAATGGCTACCACGTCTTGTCCTTCTATTCGAACCGGAATCTCCGGGGTTAGTCAAGGAACAGGCTTGGCAGAGTCCTTTCGGTCCTCCGTTTCCCCTTTTAACAACTCCCATGTAGATCGGTATGTTTCCTTAGCCTGGGCTATGTCATCGGCTGACAACAGGTTAGCTTGCCCCACGACCCTTTTTAAGTCCCTGGGTAATTCCCTCAAAATCTTGTCCACTACGAGCGTCTCTATGGCATGTCCTACTCCCTTCCCGGGCTCCAGCCACTGTTTCATTGGACGGCCATATAGGTCCATTGATGGAACTTTACAGCTCTATCTCGGGCGGTCAGCTGGCACCGGGACAGAATCTCGGTTTTTATTCGCCCATACTTAGCAGCTTCGCAGGGGTCCAGGTCAGAGTAGGCTTCCTGGGCTATCCTGGTCAAAAGAGGAGCTAACGCACTGACCCATTCTGTGGGGGGCCACGGTGGCCATCCTTTCGAATGTCATGATGAAAGCCTCAATATCATCTTCCTTTGAAAGGAGAGGTATGATGGCGTGAGCAGCCGCTCTCGGCTTTACTCTCGGTTCTTCTCGCCGGCTCAGCTGTTGTTGCATGAGTTCTGTGGTTGTCTGCTGGGCCGTGATCAACTGTTGTAGTAGAGCGTTATCCATCCTTCTTGAAGGGTTCCTCTGTGTCTACAGGTAGATTTTTGTTTTCCTCACTTATCCCTGTGTCACTCGTCCACCTAGTGCCCGCATTCTCCACCAATGTGAGCGGACCAAGTACTTGGAGGTTGCTGTAAAGCGGAAAGGTGGGATAAACGAGTCAGGAGCAGGTTTTCTTAATTGAACAAAGTTCTCTATTGAGGTAATTTTTCCTTCTCAAACACTCCAACACAATCAATGATGATATCCCAAGGAAAACACAAATCTTCTTCTTCACAAGAACAAGGAACACAAGGTGAGTATCTTTAAACTATAACATAAATCACGGGTGTGTCACCGCCTTCACTGTCCTTCCATGGAGAGCTCCCTTCGGGTGGTCGTCCGGATCCAGGTTGACCATTCCCAAGAGGTGGAGTGTCCCCTTCTTCTCCCTTCCGAAAGGTACGTCCTCTCCTCTGTAGAAGCAAACACTCTTTTCTTTCTCCCCTCTCTGACGGTTCCTTCCTCTCTCTTGTAGGGGAAAGAGAATAGCTCATTAGTACCGTCAGCTGTGCTTAATTGCCTCTGATCACCTTGACTCACATGCTGGGCTACTGTCCGTGGGAGCAGCCTGCCCTCTGGTGGTCCTTCCACATTATACTTTTGGTCAAATATTATATCCCTTTGGGCTTCTTGCGGTCAATTAGCAGTCTACAAATTATTTGTAATTATGTTCCGACTGTCCACTCAAGAAAGAAATCGAGCTGAAGTTGATGATCCCTGCTCTAGGCTTTAGTGGAGTGCCATAGGAGTGTCCTTATCGGATGTTTGACAGAATGTTTTTGTGGCGTCTGTCTTTTAGCTCTATCGTGGTGGAGAGACAGCCCTGTATGCCCACTCACCCTCAAAGACCCATGGTGCTGAAGACTGGGGTGCAGTTCACTGTCAAAATCAGGTGATTGTGCCAGCGCTACACACTCCAAACGCAATGTGCAATACTGTGTTACTTGTAGCTAGAAGAAGCCTGCAAACCCAGAGGAGTGTTGGTTAGCCATCCATGCTGTAACTCCTCAATTAAGACCCACACCATAACACTACACTCTTCCATCCATATTAGTTCCTGATAGTCATTTGGCTTGCATTGTGATTACTTTATTGGTATCATAATACTCTTGCACCCGATAATATCCCCAGACTCCTGGTGAAGCTCCAGGAGTTCAACTACCAGCTCAAAGTCAAAGCTGTGTTTGACAAGTAAGTGAATGAGAAGTATGTACCAGAGCCATATACATACACACGTGTACACATATGGCTTTGGGAACTGCTTAATGTTATATTTAATCAGTTGTATTACATTGTTATATTTTATCAATGGCAAGAGTCAAAGCTTCAGTCACTGATGTATTGTATTTCTTTAGGGACGTCACTGAGAAGAACACAGTGAGAGGGTAGGAAATGTTTTGGTCTCTGTTATCCTCCTTAAACCTGAAGTAGCCTAGTTAGTAGTCATTACATTTCCTCTGATTTTACGTAATTTCCAGGGTCCGGAAATTCAACATCTTGGGAACCAACACTAAGGTTATGAACATGGAGGAGTCCAATGGAAGCTTGGCAGCAGAATTCAGACACCTGGTATGAACTGGCACATTCAGATGTTTTTACTGTATATTGTACATATGATATACTGTGAAAGTGAAAGTGATTTTGTTTTAGGAAATCTGTTCCCAAGTATTCCCATGCATAAGTAGGGAGGCATGTTTGATAATATCATAATGTAATCAAGGTTTGAAATTATTATGTTTTTGTCAAATACTATATCTGTTTGGGCTTCTTGTGATCAATTTGCAGTGTACAAGTTATTTATAAATATGTTCTGGCCCTCCCAACCAACCGCTCAAGAAAAGATCATCCTGCGGCTGAATGTAATTGGGGACCCCTGCTGTACATCAATGATGATAGCGTTATATAGTCTTCATATTGTAATGACTAGGGTTGCAAAGCTACCGGTAATTTATCAAAGGTAATCTATGGTAACTTTGGTAATTTATTATTTAGTAACTTTCCAATTGTTTATTCATATATAGTATAAAATGATGTCTAATGTCTGTGTCCATGAGTTTCTAGTGGATAGACCATATGGTTCAAGAGAAAATAGCCTAATTAATGAGAAAAAAAGCATATTTTTCATTATTTTCAATTAACTGCAACTTTTCCAACTATTTACTTTTTTCACAACTGCCACCAGTTTTGCGCCAAAACATTTACAACAATGACATATTGACTTACTGTCACGGGTGTCGTATGAAAGAGACCAAGGCACAGCATGCGTATCGTTCCAAATCTTTATTTCTATGTGAAACTATGCAAGACAGACAATAAACTATAAACAAAAACAACAAACCGTGACAAAGGGGTGCTACATGCATAAACTCATAACAATCTCCCACAAACACTAGTGGGGAAAAACAACAACTTAAATATGAGCCCCAATTAGAGACAATGATGACCAGCTGCCTCTAATTGGGAATCATATGAAAACCCCAACCTAGAAAAAAGAACCTAGAACACAACATAGAAACTTTAAACTAGACAAAAACCTGACATAGAAAAAATAAACTAGAACCAAACATAGAAATAAATAAACTAGGCAAACCCCCCCCAGTCATGCCCTGACCTACTCTACCATAGAAAAATACGAGCTCTCTATGGTCAGGACGTGACACTTACATGGGCGTCATGCACCACAAAGTATGCCCCCTGTCTGTAAGTTAGATAATTTTTCAAACACCTAAAACAGCTTTTTCCTGAGTCATAATCATTATGCTTAATGCTATGTAACTAAAGTTTTCAGGTGGTTATTTTTTTTAAATGAAACAATATGCTTCTATTCATCTAGTTATTGCTTGCTTTTCTAAAGTCTACCAACCTTGCCAGCAGGCATGCCAGCTAAGATAGTAAAACAAGCTAGCTACTCGAACTTGATTGATAGCCTGAAATGGTTTCTTGGTAGCTAGCTATGAGGTTTGGAGATTGGGAACCTATCTGTGCTAGCGAAAGCCAGCTTCCTAAAATTGCTAAATGGCTAAAAATATTCCAGAGAACCCCCCCACACACAAAAAAAATCATATATATTTTTTAACATGACAAATAGGTTTCATCTTAGAAAATAAAACCTTGAAAGTTACCAAAATTATGGTAATTTACTGGTAAACTTCAAAAGTTTCCAGCTGGGGTTGGAACCGGTTCAGGGTACAAAACCCGAAAACCTGTCACGGTTGTCGTCGGTGAAGGAGGACCAAAACGCAGCAGATAAGTGCAGGCTCATCTTGACGTTTATTTATTTTCAAAATGAATACCAAAATAACAAAACACTAGAACGAACGAACAACAAACAGTCTGGCAAAGCATAAGGCTCAACACAGAACAATCACCCACAAATAACAAACACAAACACACCCTAATATATGGGACTCTCAATCAAAGGCAGATAGACAACACCTGCCTTCAACTGAGAGTCCCAACCCCAATTAACCAAACGTAGAAACAGACATACTAGACTAAACATAGAATACCTGAAAACCAAACAGTGCCCAAAAACCCCGGAATACTTAAACCAAATGCCCCTTCAACAAAACACACCACCCCGAACCACATAAAACGAATACCCTCTGCCACGTCCTGACCAAACTACAATACTAATTAACCTTTATACTGGCCAGGACGTGACAAAACCGAATAAGTTCAGAATTTTCTCAGGAACGGAAAAAGAACCGGGAACGAAAGTGATCTCTAGTTTTCCGGAACAGAACCGTTATTTTCAAGTCTTGAGAATCGGTTAAAAATGTTATTTTTAAGTTAGAAAAATATTCCTAATGTCTATTATACTGTATAGTTCTGTAATTCAGTGAAGTTATAATGCTAGTAATAGCCTATAAACACATTCCAATTCACATCATGTCATGATGTTCAGCGCTTCAAGCCAAGCTTCCTCCATGTCCACCCCTCTCTTACTCTCTCCCCACCCATGCCATTTCAGTCGCATCTCATGCCTGCACTTATCTGACCAATTAAACATGTAAACAAATATTTTACCCATTCCACAACAAGCTGCTCTATTTGCGCTAATTAAATTAATGAACTAAATGAAAAAACAATGTTGACTTCACAGGAAGAGTAAAGGATCGAAAAGGAACTATATGAACCGTTACTTTAGAACAAAAATAAATATGGCTTCTGCTCTGAACAGGTCATTGGAAAATAATTTAGGTTCCAACCCATGGTTTTCTGTAATACACTGTCCCTTTGTAACCCTAGTAATGACCCTAGCTTTCATAAGAGCATTACGAAAGTGGTTTGATGTTAGCATTCTTGCCTTGGGTCAGGCGACCAGGGTTCAAGTCTCCTGCCGATTGCTGTAACAGTATATCGTGTGTGCTGTTCAGAATCATGTTTTTACGTTTTGTTGATGTTGTTCTTCTTCTTTTGGTTACTTTACATTATTTACAACTATTTTCTTCCCCAGCAACTAAAGGAACAGAAAGTTACAGGCAACAGATCAAATGAGGTAAGCAAAGCACATCAGGTGTGAGGATGATTGTGGTGTATAAAACTATTACTATGCAATGTCATAGTAATACATATATATATATATTTATTGATGTACGTCTGTGTGTCAACTCAGGGTCCTCTCATAGTGACGGAGGAGCTCCACTCTATTAGCTTTGAGACTCAACTCTGTCAGCCAGGACTCCAGGTCGAACTAGAGGTCAGAACAACAGTAACCAATCTGTACACTATTGTCATGGCAGAAATATTTGTTAGTAATACACACCAAGGATCCTGACTGTCTGTACTGATGTTCCTATCTGACTTCGTGTGTGTGTGTGTGTGTGTGTGTGTGTGTGTGTGTGTGTGTGTGTGTGTGTGTGTGTGTGTGTGTGTGTGTGTGTGTGTGTGTGTGTGTGTGTGTGTGTGTGTGTGTGTGTGTGTGTGTGTGTGTGTGTGTGTGTGTGTGTGTGTGTGTGTGTGTGTGATCCAGACAATGTCCCTGCCCATTGTGGTCATCTCCAACATTAGCCAGCTGCCCAGCGCCTGGGCCTCTGTCATGTGGTACAACATGCTGACCAGTGAGTTCAAGGTACAACCCCTCTCACCTACCCTTCTCATTCAAGACTAAATCCTCATAGCTACAGTATCTATCTATCTATCTATCTATCTATCTATCTATCTATCTATCTATCTATCTATCTATCTATCTATCTATCTATCTATCTATCTATCTATCTATCTATCTATCTATCTATCTATCTATCTATCTATCTATCTATCTATCTATCTATCTATCTACTTACTGAGATTTTACCCTCTGAGAACTACAGTAACTTTTGTTCTCTTAACTGCCTCCTTACTTATGTCATGTGATCCAGACTGGACAGGTTTAATATAGGGGCTCGAACTCCTGGTCCTGAAGAGCCAGCTGGCGTGCAGGCTTTTGTTCCACCCCAGCACTAACACTCTTCTTCCAAACTATCAGCTTATCATCTCCATCCCTCTCTCTCCTCCTCCTCCTCCTCAGAATCTGTCATTCTTCCTGAGCCCTCCTCAGGCCACCTGGAGCCAGTTGTCAAACGTGCTGAGCTGGCAGTTCTCCTCCATAACCAAGCGAGGCCTCAACGACGAGCAGCTGAGCATGCTGGGAGACAAGCTCCTGGGTGAGTCTTATTGTGACTTGGCGTGGTTTTGTGAAACGACACAGCCACAGCAAACCCATCTGTGATATTAAGGTGCGCTAGTTGGTTATAAAAGGTGGCCATACATACAGTGTGTGAGGTGGCTATTAGTTTTTCTCTACACACATATCTGGCAAGCGAGTCAAGTTGACCAACTCATTTGGCCAACTAATCCCAGATAAAGGCTAACAATGCAAATGTTGCTTAAGGTCGTTCCATTAAATTGAACCAATAATAATGTGAAACTCCTGTGACAGGTCGAGAAGCAGCGGGAAACCCTAATGGGCTCATCCCCTGGACCAAGTTCTGCAAGGTGAGCATCTCACTGGAAGTTTAGTGTTTTAGCCAACCCGTGTGTGTTTACTATGGGCTGTGTATTGAGTGTGTCTTTACCTGAGCAGAATGTGAATGAGAAGAGCTTTCCCTTCTGGCTGTGGATCGAGGGAATACTGGACCTGATCAAGAGACACCTGCTGTGTCTGTGGAATGATGGGTAAAACATCTCTCCAACTCACATTACTTCAGTATGCCTTTCTGAAGACTAGGTTTACATTACTTTTTGGAAAATTTACTTTATTGTGTTATAATCCACTACATCTCTATGGTCTATAGGTGTATCATGGGCTTTGTTAGTAAGGAGAGAGAGAAGGCCCTGCTGAAGGACAAGGAGCCTGGAACTTTCCTGCTGCGCTTCAGCGAGAGCAGCCGAGAGGGAGCCATTACCTTCACCTGGGTGGAGGGCTCCAATAACGGTGTGTGTGTTTTTTTGTGTGCATGTGTGTTTGTAGCTTTGTAGATGAAGGGGAGGAGATGGGTTAAAGAAGGATTTTTAAGCCTTGAGAGAATTGGGACGTGGATTGTGTATGTGTGCCATTCAGAGGGTGAATGGGCAAGACAACATATTTAAGTGCCTTTGAATGGGGTATAGTAGTAGGTGCCAGGTGCATCGGTTTGAGTCAAGAACTGCAACACTGCTGGGATTTTCACGCTCAACAGTTTCCCGTGTGTATCAAGAATGGTCCACCACCCAAAGGATATCCAGCCAACTTGACACAACTGTGGGAAGCATTGGAGTCAACATGGGCCAGCATCCTTGTGGAACACTTTCGACACCTTGTAAAGTCCATGCCTCAACGAATTGAGGCTGTTCTGGGGGCAAAAGTGTGGGGAGAGGGTGCAACTCAATATGAGGAAGGTGTTCCTAATGTGTGGTATATATACTCAGTGTACATACCAATGGACAGACAAAAATATATATATTTTAATTGTTTTTACACATTATGAGTATGTGTCTCTACATCTGTCTCAGGTATATGTGTTTCTGTTTGTATTATTTTACCAGGTAAGCTGACTGAGAACACATTCTCATATCACATTGTGTGGTGTGTGTGTGTGTGTGTGTGTGTGTGTGGTGTGGTGCATTTATGTACAGTTGAAGTCGGAAGTTTACATACACTTAGGTTGGAGTCATTAAAAATCGTTTTTCAACCACTCCACAAATTTCTTGTTTTAACAAACTATAGTTTTGTGCATGACACAAGTAATTTTTCCAACAGTTGTTTACAGACAGATTATTTCACTTTTAATTCACTGTATCACAATTCCAGTGGGTCAGAAGTTTACATTCACTAAATTGACTGTGCCTTTAAACAGCTTAGAAAATTCCAGAAAATGTCATGGCTTTAGATGCTTCTGATAGGCTAATTGACATCATTTGAGTCAATTGGATGTGTACCTGTGGATGTACACTGCTCAAAAAAATAAAGGGAACACTAAAATAACACATCCTAGATCTGAATGAAATAATCTTATTAAATACTTTTTTCTTTACATAGTTGAATGTGCTGACAACAAAATCACACAAAAATAATCAATGGAAATCCAATTTATCAACCCATGGAGGTCTGGATTTGGAGTCACACTCAAAATTAAAGTGGAAAACCACACTACAGGCTGATCCAACTTTGATGTAATGTCCTTAAAACAAGTCAAAATGAGGCTCAGTAGTGTGTGTGGCCTCCACGTGCCTGTATGACCTCCCTACAACGCCTGGGCATGCTCCTGATGAGGTGGCGGATGGTCTCCTGAGGGATCTCCTCCCAGACCTGGACTAAAGCATCCGCCAACTCCTGGACAGTCTGTGGTGCAACGTGGCGTTGGTGGATGGAGCGAGACATGATGTCCCAGATGTGCTCAATTCGATTCAGGTCTGGGGAACGGGCGGGCCAGTCCATAGCATCAATGCCTTCCTCTTGCAGGAACTGCTGACACACTCCAGCCACATGAGGTCTAGCATTGTCTTGCATTAGAAGGAACCCAGGGCCAACCGCACCAGCATATGGTCTCACAAGGGGTCTGAGGATCTCATCTCGGTACCTAATGGCAGTCAGGCTACCTCTGGCGAGCACATGAAGGGCTGTGCGGCCCCCCAAAGAAATGCCACCCCACACCATGACTGACCCACCGCCAAACCGGTCATGCTGGAGGATGTTGCAGACAGCAGAACGTTCTCCACGGCGTCTCCAGACTGTCACGTCTGTCACATGTGCTCAGTGTGAACCTGCTTTCATCTGTGAAGAGCACAGGGCGCCAGTGGCGAATTTGCCAATCTTGGTGTTCTCTGGCAAATGCCAAACGTCCTGCACGGTGTTGGGCTGTAAGCACAACCCCCACCTGTGGATGTCAGGCCCTCATACCCACCCTCATGGAGTCTGTTTCTGACCGTTTGAGCAGACACATGCACATTTGTGGCCTGCTGGAGGTCATTTTGCAGGGCTCTGGCAGTGCTCCTCCTTGCACAAAGGCGGAGGTAGCGGTCCTGCTGCTGGGTTGTTGCCCTCCAACGGCCTCCTCCACATCTCCTGATGTACTGGCCTGTCTCCTGGTAGCGCCTCCATGCTCTGAACACTACGCTGACAGACACAGCAAACCTTCTTGCCACAGCTCGCATTGATGTGCCATCCTGGATGAGCTGCACTACCTGAGCCACTTGTGTGGGTTGTAGACTCCGTCTCATGTCACCACTAGAGTTAAAGCACCGCCAGCATTCAAAAGTGACCAAAACATCAGCCAGGAAGCATAGGAACTGAGAAGTGGTCTGTGGTTACCACCTGCAGAACCACTCCTTTATTGGGGGTGTCTTGCTAATTGCCTATAATTTCCACTTGTTGTCTATTCCATTTGCACAACAGCATGTGAAATTTATTGTCAATCAGTGTTGCTTCCTAACTGGACAGTTTGATTTCACAGAAGTGTGATTGACTTGGAGTTACATTGTGTTGTTTAAGTGTTCCCTTTATTTTTTTTAGCAGTATATTTCAAGGCCTACCTTCAAACTCAGTGCCTCTTTGCTTGACATCATCAAAATCAAAAGAAATCAGCCCAAAAAAATGGTGGACCTCCACAAGTCTGGTTCATCCTTGGGAGCAATTTTCAAACGCCTGAAGGTACCACGTTCATCTGCACAAACAATAGTACGCAAGTATAAACACCATGGGACCACGCAGCCGTCATGCCGCTCAGGAAGGAGACACGTTCTGTCTCCTAGATATGAACATACTTTGGTGCGAAAAGTGCAAATCAATCACAGAACAACAGGAAAAGACCTTGTGAAGATGCTGGAGGAAACAGGTACAAAAGTATCTATATCCATAGTAAAACAAGTCCTATATCGACATAACCTGAAAGGCCGCTCAGCAAGGAAGAAGCCACTGCTCCAAAACCGCCATTAAAAAAGCCAGACTACGGTTTGCAATAGCACATGGGGACAAAGATTGTACTTTTTTTCCCCCTCTGGTCTGATGAAACAAAAATAGAACTGTTTGGCCACAATGACGATCATTATGTTTGGAGGAAAAAGGGGGAGGCTTGCAAGCCGAAGACCACCATCCCAACCGTGAAGCACGGGGGTGGCAGCATCATGTTGTGGGGGTGCTTTGCTGCAGCCAAACCTGACTCAGTTACACCAGCTCTGTCAGGAGTAATGGGCCAAAATTCACCCAACATATTGTGGGAAGCTTGTGGAAGGCTACCCGAATCGTTTGACCCAAGTTAAACAATTTAAAGGCAATGCTACCAAATACTAATTGAGTGTATGTCAACTTCTGACCCACTGGGAATGTGATGAAAGAAATAAATGCTGAAATAAATCATTCTCTCTACTATTATTCTGAAAATGTCACATTCTTAAGATAAAGTGGTGATCCTAACTGACCTAAGACAGGCAATTTTTACTAGGATTAAATGTCAGAAATTGTGAGAAACTGGAGTTTAAATGTAATTGGCTAAGGTGTATGTAAACTTCCGACTTCAACTGTATATCTATGAACATATAGACGTCCATTTCCACGCGGTGGAGCCCTACACTAAGAAGGAGCTGGCCGCCGTCTCTTTTCCTGACATCCTCCGCAACTACAAGGTGATGGCTGCTGAGAACATCCCTGAGAACCCTCTGCTCTACCTCTACCCCAACATCCCCAAAGACAGTGCCTTCACACGCTACTACAGCCGCCCCACAGAAGGTAACTAACAAGCTGTTAGAAATGTATGTGTGTTGAGGAAAGATTGAGTAGTTGAAAAAGGTACAAATGGTGTTGAAGACTTCAATTCCAGTCTAAGCTATTATACACAATATTTACTGCATAGCATACTTTTCTTATTTTGTTGTGCCACACCCTTTTCCCCCATTGAAATACTGACCACTGGTAATGCCTTGCCACAGGAGGTTGGTGAGGGGAGGAAGGCTCAAAATAATGGCTGGAATGGAGTGTGTGATGCGTTTGATACCATTCCATTTACTCCATTCCAGCCATTACTATGAATCCGTGCTCCCCAATTTAGGGGCCACCTGTGTTTGGTTCTGATGATAACCTCTAGACGTCTATAACCTTTGACCTTCTCAGCTGCTGAGCCAATGGAGTTGGAGAGTGCCTCTGAGGCTGGCTACATTAGGACGGAGCTCATCTCTGTGTCTGAAGTGTAAGTCTGATTCTTGTTATGAAACACCTTTTACTGTTTTTATATCGTTTTCATTGATTTAAGATACACCCAACAGACAACACACAAAGCCCAAAGTACAAGAAAAGGTCAAATGAAAAGTGTACGTCTCTTGTTATGTCAGTCACTGAGAGTCACTCACCCATGTCAGCTAACATGTTTTAGATCGGTAAATTAGTCTAGCCAAATATTTCACTGGTAGTAAACATGGTTGAATTACCGACCAGGGGGCACCCATTGATTGATTGTCACTCTCACTCAGATATCATATTAAATACTGCAAACATTTATTTTCTCCTGGTTATGTAACTGTTTGTTGGGTTCTGTTTCTCCTCAGCCACCCCTCCAGACTACAGGACGCCATGCTGCCCATGAGTCCCGAAGTGTATGGAGAGCTGACCAGGATTATTAACCCTGATGAGATTGAAAATGTGGTAGGTTACAGCCAGACAGCACCTGCCACACACACAGATTAGCGACACTGTGGTAGGTTTTAGCCAGACAGCACCAGCCACACACAGAGTAGAGACACTGTTGTATGTTAGTCAGCCAGCAGTAGCCACACACAGTGGTCGGGTTCCCCTGCTCAGCCGTTCCATGCATCAACCAATGGTTGCATGCTACATCAACTGTGCCACCCGGCACCAGATTGCTATAACATATGTGGTTAGTTGATCCGTAAAATAATTATCAGGGAGTAGAAAGATCTGGCATGCATCAGCAACACCTGGGCAGAGGAACGTGACCCACAGTGTGGTAGGTTAGAGACAGACAGCGCCAGCCACACTCAGAGATGAGACAACACATATCTAATCATCATAAAACAACAAAATGTGGAAAAGATGTGAACATTTGAGAAGACAAGACAGCCCTGGGCTAAAATTAGAATGTAAGGTCCTGGCAAATCAGCTGTACCGCTTTATTTCCAAATCTTTCATGGCGAGGGTCGGGATAATTCATGCATTTTTTTTATTTACTATGTGACTGTGCCACTGTGTAACACATGCAATCACAAAAGTGCAGCATTACACTATTGAGATGCAGCTATTTTTTCCCCCTGATCCTATGTTGTCCCTCTCCCTTCAGATGTGCACTCCCTTCCCAAACTAATCTGCCCTCTTCAGGTGGTGCCCAGGAAAATGTGTGTAAGCTCCCGAGCCAAGTACCGAAGACACCACACAAAAAGGATGACGTTTGCAATAGATTTGAAAGCGCAACTGAAACTGTATATGTAGTCCTACGTTATCGTTTTATATACACACATGAGATTTTGGGGCTTTGAGTCCAGCTGTTTGTAATAAGGAATGTCATTCTACGCTACTTGTGGGACAGGGTAATATTTTGTTTATGCATATGTAATGTGAACAACAAAAGGGATGCAGAAAGCTGTTCTTCACCTTGTAAATAGATACGATTTTGTAGTAACTTATAATAAGGAAAATGGTTCAGCTGTTCTGGGTCGTTCCATGAAATGAGTGCCCTTTGATATTTTAGTCAGAAATGTTCCACCAATATTGAATTTTAAAAGGCTGTTATATTAAATGAAGTGGCCTTTAATATAGACCACATGGAGACTTCAATAAATCAGATATTTAATATAATAATAATATGGATAAAGGCTTGCTAAAGTGCCAAAATTCATCAAATATATCTATATTATTTTGTGTACTTTTTACCCATTTTTCTCCCCAATTTAATGATTTCCAATTGGTAGTCTTGTCTCATCGCTGCAACTCCCGTACGGACTCGGTAGAGGCGAAGGTCAAGAGCCATGCGTCCGCCGAAACATGACCCTGCTTCTTGACACACCGCACCAATGTGTCGGAGGAAACACCGCACAACTGGCGACCGCCACAGGAGTCGCTAGAGCGCGATAGGACAAGGACATCACGTCCGGCTAAACCCTCCCCTAACCCAGACGACGCTGGGCCAATTGTGCGTCGCCTCATGGGTCTCCCGGTCGCGGCCGGCTGCGACACAGCCCGGGATCGAACCCGGCTCTGTAGTGACGCCTCAAGCACTGCGATTAAGTGCCTTAGACAACTGCGCCACTCGGGAGGCCACAAATTCAGCATTTTGACACTTAATCCCAACATTTCTCCAAGTTTCTCCAAGCCCTAGTTATTTTGTTGCTTTCACAAAGTCATTCTTTATTTCATGTGAGTAGTGATTCATTTGCATCTGTCCCTCATTTTAAGGTCAATCCTGTTACGTAAACTGAGCTCTCGTTTTAATTTGGTGAAACTATTCCTTTTGAAATATTGCTTTTAAAAGAAACATTGAACGTCTAATAGTCAAATCAGAGTAAACGCAGGTGCGCTGGATCTACTTTTTTTGTTGTTCATTTTCTGGTGTTTTGTGGTGGAAAACTGAGCAGGTCGAGCATAACATGTCAACCCTGTTAGCCATAGATAGGCTAGAAGTGTTTATTCCTCTCTCTGTGCATACCTTTGGTTGTGTTGTTGTGGCTTTGGCAGTTGACACCTAATTTACTGACCATGTCTCATCTGATTATTTTTGTGAGTGTTTACTTTATTTATGGTATAAATTAATTTTGTTATTCCTTTACTCAGTGTGGGGTTTCCCATTGTTTGTTACAATCTTGAGCCAGGTTGTAACAAGTTATACTGAATTTGTGGAACAACCCTTATATGCAAAGTACTTCTAAACTGTACTCACGACTGCCTGGACTTCATTGTTTCAATTAATTAAAAATAAGAGCTGTCTCACATGCCTGAAAAGCTTTGCTTTTTTTAAACATGTTAATTTAAATATATTTATATATGTGTACATATTCCACTGCAAGGAGCAATCACACTCTTGCACACCTCTTAACAAATGAACTTGATCATGTATTCCTTAAAATAACAGAAAAGGACATCCATATACAGTCGTGGCCAAAAGTTTTGAGAATGACACAAATATTAATTTTCACAAAGTCTGCTGCCTCAGTTTGTATGGTGGCAATTTGCATATACTCTATAATGTTATGAAGAGTGATCAGATGAATTGCAATTCATTGCAAAGTCCCTCTTTGCCATGTAAATGAACTGAATCCCCCAAAAACATTTCCACTGCATTTCAGCCCTGCCACAAAAGGACCAGCTGGCATCATGTCAGTGATTCTCTCGTTAACACAGGTGTGCTTGTTGACGAGGACAAGGCTGGAGATCAATCTGTCATGCTGATTGAGTTTGAATAACAGACTGGGAGCTTCAAAAGGAGGGTAATGCTTGGAATCATTGTTCTTCCTCTGTCAACCATGGTTACTGCAAGGAAACACATGCCGTCATCATTGCTTTGCACAAAAAGGGCTTCACAGGCAAGGATATTGCTTGCCAGTAAGATTGCACCTAAATCAACCATTTATCGGATCATCATGAACTTCAAGGAGAGCGGTTCAATTGTTGTGAAGAAGGCTTCAGGGCGCCCAAGAAAGTCCAGCAAGTGCCAGGACTGTCTCCTAAAGTTGATTCAGTTGCGGGATCGGGGCACCACCAGTACAGAGCTTGCTCAGGAATGGTAGCAGGCAGGTGTGAATAAAGAATGGTACCAACACATCCTCCGAGAGCAACTTCTCCCAACCATCCAGGAACAGTTTGGTGACGAACAATGCCTTTTCCTGCATGATGGAGCACCTTGCCATAAGGCAAAAGTGATAACTAAGTGGCTCAGGGAACAAAACATTGATATTTTGGGTCCATGGCCAGGAAACTCCCCAGACCTTAATCCCATTGAGAACTTGTGGTCAATCCTCAAGAGGCGGGTGGACAAACAAAAACCCACAAGTTCTGACAAACTCCAAGCATTGATTATGCAAGAATGGGCTGCCATCAGTCAGGATGTGGCCCAGAAGTTAATTGACAGCATGCCAAGGTGGATTGCAGAGGTCTTGAAAAAGAAGGGTCAGCACTGCAAATATTGAGTCTTTGCATCAACTTCATGTAATTGTCAGTAAAACACTTATGAAATGCTTGTAATTATACTTCAGTATTCCATAGTAACATCTGACAAAAATATGTAAAGACACTGAAACAGCAAACTTTGTGGAAATTAATATTTGTGTCATTCTCAAAACCTTTGGCCACGACTGTACAACAATACATTCAGAACTGTCTTTAGTTGGAATTTTAGATTGATCTGCGACTATTGGTGACACCTGACTTAAACCATCTGTCCATATGACCTGCAGGAATTCGAACTCCTCTGAGCTAAAGCCTAGACAGCTAACACAAGTTATCAGGGCTCAGGCAAGGTTACCCTTCTTCGAACCACCTCCACTGCAACAGACATGTTATAACAAGGACAAAACCAATGTCAGATTTTGAGGCCTGTTCCTCTATGTCTTAGGGTGGTGATTGGTTGGAGGGTTCAAGTCAGGTGTTTCCCAGACTATTAAAGGAGTGGTGAATGAGGTTAAATGTCTGTGGCAACATGTTCCATTATCTTTCTCATTCTTTGGATATCATTTTAACATGTTCTATATCTCTATACACAATGACATCATCTCAGTGTTGCTGCAAAACAGTAACAGTGCATTACACAAATGAAAAAGTAATGGTAGAGATAGAAATGGAATGGAATGTACAGAGAGGACAGGGTTCTCCAGATATAGATTACAATTTTAGATTAGAACATTGTGCAAGGTTATTGTCCATTGTGCCAATGAAGCTGTTCTTATGCTACACCCTCGGAGTGTGGTGTCAGGAAAATAACCTCACACTCAACGTCAACAAAACAAAGGAGATGATCATGGACTTCAGGAAACAGCAGAGGGAGCACCCCCCTATCCACATCGACGGGACAGTAGTGGAGAAGTGGAAAGTTTTAAGTTCCTCGGCATACACATCACGGACAAACTGAAATGGTCCACACACACAGACCGTGTGGTGAAGAAGGCGCAACAACGCCTCTTCGACCTCAGGAGGCTGAAGAAAACACTCACAAACATTTACAGATGCACAATCGGGAGCATCCTGTTGGGCTGTATCACCGCCTTGTACAGCAACTGCATAACGCATCACCGGGGGAAAACTACCTGCCCTCCAGGACACCTACATCACCCGATGTCACAGGAAGGCCAAAAAGATAATCAAGGACCTGTAACCTGTTCACCCCGCTATCATCCAGAAGGCGAGGTCAGCACAGTTGCATCAAAGCTGGGACCGAGAGACTGAAAAACAGCTTCTATCTCAAGGCCATCAGACTGTTAAACAGCCATCACTAACATTGAGTGGCTGCTGCCAACATACTGAGTCAATCTCTAGCCACTTTAATAATAAAACATTTGATGTAGTAAATGTATCACTAGTCACTTTAAACAATGCCACTTCATATAATGTTTACATACCCTACATTACTCATCTCATATGTATATACTGTACTCTATACCATCTACTGCATCTTGCCTATGTCGTTTGGCCATCGCTCATCCATACATTTATATGTACATATTCTTATTCATGCCTTTACACTTGTGTGTATAAGGTAGTTGTTGTGAAATTGTTAGATTACTTGTTAGATATTACTGCACGGTCGGAACTAGAAGCACAAGCATTTCGCTACACTCGCATTAACAATCTGCTAACCATGTGTATGTGACCAATTTGATTTGATTTGATTGAATGTTTTCCCCATAAAACCTACCACTGCTTTGATTTCTAATTTGATCAGTATTGGTTTATGCTGTGTTAAAATTTCTGTTTAAGCAATAAACAAATTAAAAAAGAAAAACTCTGGTTGTAAACTGACTGCAGTAGCTATGTTTTTGGTATCGCTCATGTCATACTGCATGTCATTCCTCAACTGTCTGGATTTTACATTCATATTGGCCCTCCACAAAACTGACACACTAAATCAACAAACTGTTTTTGTACATATTCAATACAATAAGTACATGTCTTTCCATTAATTTCTTAAACTCATTGGAAATTAAATTGAATTCAACTATGCTATAATCCCACTGAATCATGAATAACCCTCATTCAGATGATTTTATATGGTCCTTTACACACCAGCTCCGTGGGAAAATTGGATCCTGGCCAAAGGCACAAGTTCATTCAAAAAGTGTGAGACATCTAGGATGTGTTTTTGACAATATTAATGTCAACTGCCATATGTTTATGTACATGTCCAACTGGTTTCCTCCTATTTTCAGACTAGTGATGCCAGACTAGTGTTTTATCATGTGGCCACAGATACTCCCCTATTCTGTCAGTGGTTCCAGATCTACAACAAACAAATGTGTGCGCATAGCATACAGTATTGAGCAATAGAGAAGTAAAATTCCATTGTTATGAGAAAATCATAATACAGAAAAAGAACACTAGACCAAAAATATACACAAATTTAAAAAAAAGTGTCTTGTGCCATCCAAAACAAAGTACAATAAAATGAAATTGAAATGAAAGCTAAAGGGCATATGCAGTAGGGTTGATAAAGGTCAAGATAAGTTTGACTGGGACTAGTGGAAGCGTAGGATGTTTGGTAACATTTGGCATCCTAAACTTGTTTACATGTGACAAAGTAGGCTACAGGACCATATAGTGCTTCTACCCAAGTGGTGGCCCATAATGTCTTCAGGAGCTACAGTCTTTTTCATTTTTTCCAAGCAGGCATTAACCAAGACATATAGCTAGAATGGTATGGAGTGATATTAGTGCCAACATAAATTGAATTTCAGATTCAACATCATATCGCTCCATAGACTCTAGTGTGCCTGGTTTGGCCAAAGATTACTACACATTGTGGCCCTCCAGGAAAAAGACCAAACTGCTAAACTATTACATTGAATTATATTAAGTATTGGTCCTTGATATCATGAAATATATTTACTTTATACAGTACATAAATATACAATTTACATGTAGCAGCATATGTATAATAATATCACTTTATATTCCACACCAATGTCACAAAGATTCAATCAGATTCTGCACTTCGATTTGGGACTCACTCTCACCACACACACACACACACCACACACACACACACACACACACACACACACACACACACACACACACACACCCCCCCCCCCCCCTTGGTGAGGGAAAGGATAGAGGACGAAAGAGGAAAGATACAGCAAAAATAAGCAACACCGTCACCAAAGCGCACAACAAAAGGTAAAGCAGAACACTTACAGTAAAACAAAGGAGTATAAAAAAATGTAAAACACATTTAATCAAACACACAGTTCCGAAATAAAGTCATCATACAAAGTCGACAAAAGTCACTCCAAAAAGTGTTTATCCCACCAAAGAAACAGCAGTCTAGTAGAGAGGATACAAAAGTAGCGTGGCGCCATCTACTGGCTTGGATGTCTACACTACAGCAGGCCGCCCAGGTTGTTCTCTGCTGTCTCCTTGTCCTTCTTGGGGGCCTCTTGTGGGTTGTACTTGTTTTGATAGTCCTGGAGAATGGTGACCATGCCGTGATGGACAAAATGCAAGGCCTCTTCCATTGGAAAGATAATGAGCAGTGTGACTGACTGGGGTTGGACTGGCCTACAAAGGTATTCGTTTTTGGGAACTAACACTACTCTTCAGGTGTGAAAATGCTATAGGGTACAGTTCAAATAAATCCCTCATGGTCGACCATAAGTGTTCTTTTGAGTGGGAGTACATTGTAGACTCTCACTCAAGTATATGATACAGTCTCTCATCCACCCACACTTACCTACCCACCCAAAACACACACACAGATAAGACAGACAGGCAGAGAGACAAAGTGGTCATACCTATCCATGGGAACAGGGGTTCACTTTGCACGCCTCCAAGAGGAAGCGCACCACCTCTGCCTGTCCTGAAAGTAGAGCAGATGACTGTTTGTTTCTTAAATAACCCTCACACTCCTACGCACTTTCTCTCTCACACACTGCAGCAAAGACGTCAAACACGACACAGTGCAGTTACCAAGGGACAACAAATTAACCCTACGACACAGAGGGGGTCTGCCAAACACTCCCAGAGGACCCTGACACACACACACAATCTGTCCCTGTTTGTGACAGGAAAAGGAGGCTGTGAGAAGTACCTTCTGCTGCTGCCACATGTAAAGCCATCCTTGAGTCATAGTCCCTCTGCTCCATGTCCATGGAGGACAGAACAAATCTGCAGACATACAGAAACAGGTCAGCAGTGTCACGAGATGGACGATAACGGACAAAGAAAGAAGACGGAAGTAAGTCAGAGATGCAAGAGATGATTTATCACTATGAATGAAGATCTAATCATTCCATTGTCATGAAATTAACATTATTAAAAAAATATATAATTTGCATATCATGGACAGCAGGACTTTAGTTCTGTTGTACACACTGAGGGACAGTCATTATGTTTGGTGTGTTTCTGTGTGTGTGTGTGTGTGTGTGTGTGTGTGTGTGTGTGTGGTGTGTGTGTGTGTGTGTGTGTGTGTGTGTGTGTGTGTGTGTGTGTGTGTGTGTGTGTGTGTGTGTGTGGTGTGTGTGTGTGTGTGTGTTAAAGAAGAGAGTGTGTAAAAGAGTTGCATACATTACCTCCTTAGTGCTGAGATATCTCCGGTGTAGGCGGCAAACATGAGGTTGATGACAGACTTGACCTGGAGAGAAAAAAGAAAGCAGTTTGTGGAACCAGGCAACACACACACAGGCAGCCAGGGGGTGTGGGGGACATGTGCCAGCTAAAGGAGAAGCAGAGTCAAACCCATCAAATCAGGACTTCTGGATACCAATAAACTTCTAACAAAACCCCAAGGCAATGGCAGTATTACTTTATTTATGTGAACCTGAAAAATATATGGCAGATTGAGGGATTTCTCGTTTACTGTAATAACATGGAGTAAAATGCTACAGCGAGCCACTCATGAAGTCAGCAATAACTAGGAAACTAAATATCTAAAAACTATAGTTAAAAAAATATTGCCATCACTAAGTAAAGCTGAAAGGAATAATGCTAAGAATGCAGTTGTAGTGCATTGTTAGTCTTGACAGAAGTTCTTAATACCCCATTATAATGTCTAAGCAGGGGATATTGCCAGCCTCGTTAGCCAATGTTTTCTATTTTAAGGAGCACCCAGTCATGTTTGAGGAGCTACCAGTATCGATTACAGACCAAATACTATGGTTGGATTCTGGCAGTTGGTTTTTAAAGAGTTGATTGGCTAAATAAAGGTAGAGATGAATATATTGGGTGTAACACTATGGCACTAGCATAGAAATAGAGTGATGGAATACAATTTGAGCTTATTCTCGATTGGTCCATTCACAATACATTTACTTGAAGTTCCCATGCTTTAACAGACTACGTGTGCGTTTTATGGGAGGGAAAGCAGTCTAAATTGAGGGCCTTGCTGTATTGCAAAGTTATTGGTCTGCAGTAACCTTCTCTAATCTAATCTGACAATTAACCACTAGAGGGTGCTGAAACATTACATTTACATTTAAGTCATTTAGCAGACGCTCTTATCCAGAGCGACTTACAAATTGGTGCATTCACCTTATGATATCCAGTGGAACAACCACTTTACAATAGTGCATCTAAATCTTTTAAGGGGGGGGGGGGGGGGGGGGGTTAGAAGGATTACTTTATCCTATCCTAGGTATTCCTTAAAGAGGTGGGGTTTCAGGTGTCTCCGGAAGGTGGTGATTGACTCCGCTGTCCTGGCGTCGTGAGGGAGCTTGTTCCACCATTGGGGTGCCAGAGCAGCGAACAGTTTTGACTGGGCTGAGCGGGAACTGTGCTTCCTCAGAGGTAGGGGGGCCAGCAGGCCAGAGGTGGATGAACGCAGTGCCCTCATTACTCAAGGGATAGTGACATTGCCTGGAGTAAATTGTCTCGTGTTTTTCCAATTGGGTGTTGGTGGTGGTATTGTGGGTAGAGCTCAAAAGCTTCAAAGACATAATTATGTGAACCTCTGTTTGGACCGGAATTAGATGCTTTATATATCAACTGTACTGGAGCTAATGAAAATAGTGAATTAAAAACAAAAACAGTAAACAGTGCTGGGGAATCAAAAGCATAAAAACCCTCAATGAATACATTTCTCAATTAATGACAATATGGAGTTATCACCAGTTTAGAAATGTTTTACTTGGGGAAGAACAGTTGTGCAGAATAAAATATCTGATGCATTTTGATAGGCTGCACAATGCTTTCCAATGCAGAGACACAACTGCCCAGAACAGAATATAAAGGAGCTCCACATCACAGTAGAACACCAATCAGAACAGAATGAAGCAGGGCAAAACTCAGCATAGACCTAAGTTGCATAGAGCAGAACTGAACACAGTAGAATAGAGTAGAGCACGGCATTTAGCAGATCAGTTGCACACAACTCAGTCAGATTTGGATCGAACCGTTCTGGATGAAACAGCACTGAGTAATACTGCAGTGAATCTCACATCCAATTCCATCTCTGAGATTTTTGCTGTGGATAAAGCCCCCACTGTGTGTCTCTTTTCTGCTATCTCCTGAATCCTCACCCCCAATCCCCATCTAAAAAAAAAGACTTCATATCAAGGAGAAAGACAGAGAGAGGTAGTGACTGAGAGAGGTAGTGACTGCTTCTCAAAGAGAGTGAGAGTGAACATGGTGTGGTACAGCCTGAGGGCACCACTCGGGAGGCTGAAGCACAAGCATACAGACCAAGCTCACACAGGTCAACCACAATGCATTCTGGGGGTCTCTTCTGATTAGTTCCTCTGATCTCAGGGGTGAAAGGGTGCACTGCATTCCACACAATACCCCTCCCAAATCACTCACCCCCTCACCTCTCCGTTACCAGCTCAGGTTGAACTGTGACCTGAAGAGTCAAGCCTAGTCACAGAAATGTTTTCAAACGTTTTTATGGCACAGAAATGACCCGGTATTTACTTGGAAATTATATGGTAAAATGGTAATTACATAATAATAACCAAAAAGTTTACTTTAAATTACTGATCGTTACAAACTGTTTAGGATTTATTAAAACTGGTAGCTACCATTTTAGTACCAACCAGATACGTAGTTACCAATTGTGTTGAAAGTAAGTAACAGAAAGGACCTATTGATACCACATAATGTTCTAGTAAATGAATACCAGGTGAATACCAGTGCAAACACTATCGTAACATAAAGTGCCATCACAAAATCTTCTGTTAGCCAAGAAAACTAAGAAAGGCTGAACAACTTAGTTTCAGTGGAGTTCATTTGAGTTAAAACCTTTTCAACTCTTAACGGTTGTTTTGGACCCGGTACCGAGTACGGCGAGATTGGGGAGGAGCTATAGCCCTCGTCTTTAAAAATATATATAACTCAAATCTTATTGCTGGCAATGTCATAAGAATCTCCCACCCCCACCACCTACCCCCATAAAGGCCAAAAATCACACGCTATGGTCATATTCAAGGAGTTTGCAATGTAGGTCAAGTCACAAAGTGCAGACATTTAGTATGCATGGAAAGGGTACACCCTGATGGTCATTGTAAAGCAATGCATTTCCTTCTCCATCCACATTACCTTGTATGCCTCCTTCACATGCACCGTTGATCTATTTCACTTGTTTACAATAGGAAAAGTGAATAGGGAAATAATTTAGAAGTTTCCTCACCAGTTTCCTCACCAGTGTCTTATTTCAAAACCCTCGCCCCTCCAGAAACCTCTTTCTCAGTGCTAAGGATCCGGATCTTGTTCTGCGCATGTGTTATTTTACGCACACTACGTAGCTGCTGCTAACACCCCCCCCCCCCCCCCCCCCCCTTTATTTATGTTTCTCTCTACTCACCCTCTTCTGAACCATGATCCTTGACTCATATTTCTGAACAGCTGAAATAAACATTTTTACGAACATTCCCAAAATATTTATTGAAGGAGAATATAACCTCCTCTGTCTGTTGTAACGGATATTGCAGTTGCACACGCAAGACGCAGTCCCTACACATTGCAAAAACCATCAGCGTTTTGTGTGATGATATAGGCTCATCTTTATAGTTGCTGCCATATCGTAGCCACTTGCCAGAGCTCCTGAAAAAAGAATGGAACTCCCCACTTCCGAGTTTTGCATTGATGCAAAAAACTATCTCCTCTTAAGGATCCACCCCTTTTTTAAAATATTTGCCTAAAATGACATACCCAAATCTAACTGCCTGTAGCTCAGGCCTTGAAGCAAGGATATACATATTCTTGGTACTATTTGAAAGGAAACACTTTGAAGTTTGTGGAAATGTAGAAGAATATAACACATTAGATCTGGTAAAAGAAAATACAAAGAAAAAAAACAACCTTTGTGTTGTATTTTTTTTGTACCATCATCTTTGAAATACAGGAGAAAGGCCATAATGTATTATTCCAGCCCAGGTGCAATTTAGATTTTGCCCACTAGATGGCAGCAGTGTATGTGCAAAGGTTTAGACTCATCCAAGGAACCATTGCATTTCTGTTCAAAATTTTGTATCAAGACTGCCCAAATGTGCCTAATTTGTTTATTAATAACTTTTCATGTTCAAAATTGTGCACTCTCCTCAAACAATAGCATGGTATTATTTCACTGTAATAGCTACAGTAAATTGGACAGTGAAGTTAGATTAACAATAATTTAAGATTTCTGCCAATATCAGATATGTCTATGTCCTTGGAAATGTTCCTGTTACTTATGTAACAGTGTAGGTTCCGTTCCTCTCTTCGCCCCAACCCGGGCTCGAACCAGGGACCCTTGCACACATCAACAACTGACACTCCACGAAGCATCGTTACCCATCGCGCCACAAAAGCCACGGCCCTTTGAAATCGGACAACGTGGTTCGATTCAGGAGAAGTGTATCTATAAAATGGTGTAAAATAGTCCTATGTTTGAGAAATTGAAATTATTAGATTTGTGGTTTTGAATCTGGCGCTCTAATTTTTCACTGGCTATTGTCAAACTCAGTCCCGGTGACGGGATCGGGTTGTCGTAAGAAGTTTTTTAAATTGAAGCAACATCAGTCAGGAAGTTAAAGCTTGGTCGCAAGTGGGTATTCCAAATGGACAATGACCCCAAGCATACTTCCAAAGTTGTGGCAAAATGACTTAAGGATAACAAAGTCAAGGTATTGGAGTGGCCTCACAAAGCCCTGACCTCAATCCTATAGAAAATCTGTGGGCAGAACTGAAAAAGCATGTGCGAGCAAGGAGGCCTACAAACCTGACTCAGTTACACCAGCTCTGTCAGGAGGAATGGGCCAAAATGCAGTCAATTTATTGTGAGAAGCTTGTGGAAGGCTACCCGAAACATTTGACCCAAGTTAAACAATTTAAAGGCAATGCTACCAAATACTAATTGAGTGTATGTAAACTTTTGACCCACTGGGAACGTGATGTAAGAAATAAAAGCTGATATAAATCATTCTCTTGTCACAACGTCCACAGAAGTTGGCGCCTCTCCCCGGTTGGGTGGTGCTCGGTGGTCGTCGTCGCCGGCCTACTAGCTGCCACCGATCTAGGTTTCTGTGTCTTTTGGTTATGTCTGTTTAGGTCTGCACCTGTTTTGTGTTAGTCAATTAGTGGGGTATTAAATTTGTCTGTTTTGTTTGGGGATTTTTGCGGGATTGTTTATGTGTCATGCCTTTTGGGCACGTAGGGGTATATTGCATTTTCCTATTTACGCTGCGTGTTTTAGGCATTAGGGTTGCCGGGCTGCGTCCCGTCCTTTAGTAATTTTTGGAGCTGTTCTCTACTATTCTCTCTCTCTACTATTATTCTGACATTTCACATTCTTAAAATAAAGTGGTGATCCTAACTGACATAAGACAGGGAATTTTTACTAGGATTAAATGTCAGGAATTGTGAAAAACTAAGTTTAACTGTATTTGGCTAAGGTGTATGTAAACATCAGACTTCAACTGTACCTAAAAGTGTACACTATTCCTATGTTTTTTTATGTATCTTAAAGGTAAAAGTAATATAGTCAACTATACAACTTCTACACTTTATATCATCCAATAATATATCATGAAAAACACTCAACATGAAGAATTAATGCAATTATGTTTATTTCAAATATTTATTTTGAAATATAGATTAGGTGGTCTTCCTTTTATAGCAGGAAGTAAAGGGGCTGGACAAGGCTTTGCCTATAGCTGAAAACATCCTGGAAATGAGCGAACGCTTCCTTGGTTTCTTCTTGGTGGAGCATACACTCTCTGTTCGGCAGGAGTCTTGATCATTGACAATTGCTGGGGGAAAAAAATGTAAACATAACATTTTCTTTAACTGACCCTAGTTAGTGTGAAGAATTAGTATTGCATTATTATTATTTAAATTGTAATATTCTACATAATTTACAAATGTAGGGCGGCAGGTAGCCTAGCAGTCTCAATCCGCCTATATAACGCAGAAGTGTTACATAGGCCCCCCCAGGGCTTAGACTGTTCAGTGCCAAAAAGAAGGGGTTAAAAACATGCAAAAATATATATACATATTCGTCAACTTTCTTATATCTCTCAGATATAGGACAGACACTTCAGTTCCATGTAATGAATCTGTTATTCAATGCGTTTGTAGTGGCTAATAGCAGTAAGGTCGATACAAACCCCTCGGCTTAGACAGGGCTTAGACTCTTGTGGGTTAAAAAGCATGATCATTACAAAGGTGCAACTCGTGCTGGAGACAATAAAAGGCCATGCTAAAATGTGCAGTTTTGTCACACAACACAATGCCACAGATGTCTCAGAGACTGGGAAAAATAAGAGCAAGGCAAAACGCTCGTTGACTAGTTTTGAGGGAGCGTGGAATTGACATGCTGACTGCAGGAATGTCCACCAGAGCTGTGGCCAGAGAATTGAATGATTATTTATTTACCATAAGCCGCCTCCAATGTCGTTTTAGAGAATTGGGCAGTATGTCCAACCGGCCTCACAACCACAGACCACGTATATGGCGTCGTGTTGGCTGTAGGGTTATGGTGTGGGCAGGCATAAGCTACGGACAACGAACACAATTGCATTTTAACAATGACAATTTCAATGCACAGTGATACCGTCACGAGATCCTTAGGCCCATTGTCGTGCCATTCATCCGCCGCCATCACCTCATGTTTCAGCATGATAATGCATGGCCCCATGTCGCAAGGCCTGCATACTCACCAGACATGTCACCCATTTAGCATGTTTGTGATGCTCTGGATTGACGTGTACAACAGCGTGTTCTAGTTCCCAACAATATTCAACAACTTCGCTCAGCCATTGAAGAGGAGTGGGACAACATTCCATAGGCCACAATCAACAGCCTGATCAACTCTATGCGAAGGAGAAGTGTCACGCTGCATGAGGCAAATGGTGATCACACCAGATACTGACTGGTTTTCTGATCAACGCCCCTACCTTTTTTTAAGGTATCTGTGACGAACAGATGCATATCTGTATTCCCAGTCATGTGATACCCATAGATAAGGGCCTAATGAACGTATTTCAATTGACTGATTTCCTTATATGAACTGTAGCACAGTAAAATCTTTTAAATTGTTGCATGTTGCGTTTATATTTTTGTTCAGTACACATTTGAGTGTATTGACTTACCTGTTTCACTGACGGCAGGGGTCTGGTTCTGGGAAGGTGTTGGAGTGCAGTGGTTGTTCTTGTTGACCTTCTTTGTACACTGGGTAACAAACAGTCATTTGTACAGTAGGAGAAATTCCACACAAAAGGTATCAGTGTTTACCATCATACTGTACATAGTTAATAAAAATAATCTTTATAATTTGTATTTTGATGACATATGTACCTTTAGGTTGAGTCCACAGAGAGCGCTGAATCTTCCTCTCTTCTTTTCCTTTTTACCAGTTGTTGGAAGACCAGAATTACCTACCTCGTCACCGCCAAGTGCATTGTGTGATGGCAACTGGGTCATGGAGGGAGGTGAAGAGCTAGCCTTATTGCATTTAGTTAGTAGTTCCCTAGTTAATGATTTGACCAGGGCATCGTCAAATGCATAATCCGTTGACTTCATTGCAACCTGGAGCATCTTCTCTGACCCGAATTCTTGAAGAAGCCCCTTGTAGACAGCCTTGAAAATCTTTTTGATTTTCAGATTCTGGGGGTAGGCTTGAGTTGGTTCAAGGCCTGAGGTGCCACAGAACTCAGACAGAATCCTCTTTGTGAGAACTCTTGATGTTTCACCAATGTCAGAGGATTCCAGTAATGTGATAGGGGTGATCATTGACAGCAATCTAACAATCAGTAAAAGTACCAAAGAGGTGTAGTCATTGCTAGTGGAGTCAAATGATGTATATGTATCAGAGTCCATGGCTGATGGAGTTGATGGATGCACAGAGACCCTAGACATCTCCAGATCTTTGTTGTCCATCTTGGATTCCACCTCTCCTAAAACTTGAATA
Source organism: Salmo salar (assembly GCF_965601325.2). Lineage (NCBI taxonomy): Eukaryota > Metazoa > Chordata > Actinopteri > Salmoniformes > Salmonidae > Salmo > Salmo salar. The sequence goes on along the minus strand of NC_138311.1, from coordinate 13,229,792 downwards.
TCCACAGTTCCACCGTTGTGTGTGCTGCTGCCAGACAGAGAGGGTCCAGGCAATGATTTGGCACTAGACTGACGGCTAGTGGTCATAAGAGCCGGTCTGTCAGAGTCAAGTGTTCCAGCATCAGTTGGGGACAACCCATTGATTATGTTCATCAACTCTGATAATTCTTCTGATGAATTGGAGGCCAGAGAACAGGTATCCATGACCTGATTGACCATTATATTGGTGAAAAGGCTATTTGTGTCACAGTAAACCTGTGAGGAACTAATGGAGATGGCAGAACAGCTCGGGATAAGCCGACTTGTGTCCTGAAGAGAACCATCAGAGACGATAGTTTGGCAGAAATCTGATCCTTGTGATGGTGGAGGAAGCCAGGGGACAATCTGCTGTAGCAGACGTTTTATTGACTCCTTAGCAAAGGAGTACACAAGGTCAGATGGAAACTCCCTAGATTCTTCAGAAGCATTCAATCCTGTCTTCAGCTTCAAAAGAATAGAGTCAGACACGCTCTTGCCAGCTGGCACAAAAAGAGCCTGGGGGGTGTTGTGACTTTTTATGAGCTCATAAACTTTGTCAGTGAGCTCATGTGAGAAGTTCTGAAGACCATCCCTGGGGCTGAGTCTCGCAAGTCTTCTTGTAAAAGAAGTGACATCATCTGCAGTGGCTATGTGTTCCGTATCTTCTCTTGGAATGACCTCCATAACAGTGTCAACTATGGCAGAGATGGTTTGCCTTGTGTAATTTGTTGACCCTTGTGAATGAGTTGAGGAGTCACTCATATCAATGACCGAACTCCTAATGATAGGACAATAGCTTTCAACAGGCCACTCATTGGGGACTGGAGTGCCTGGAAGAGAATTTGTAAAATCACTCTGGGACCCTCTGGTCATGGCAGAGGTGATGGACAGGGAGGACTTTGAGGAGGATGGCCGATGTATCTCGTGTCCATCAGTTCTCACCATGTCAACATCCTCCAACATGGAGCCCACGATGGAACGAGTCAAGAGGCCTTTCTCTGAGGTGCTCATCCTCTCTGACATAGACACTCTCCTCTGGATTGTCATCAGAGTCTGACTAATTAAGGCTTTGGAATAATTTACCATGCTGGCCTGGCTGCCTTCATGTTCACTGTAAGTCATTTGTGTAGAAGTAGCTGTTCTGCATATGGATTCAACATGTTTGGGGGCCTCAACCACATTGTCTAGGAGGACCGGTTGTTGCTGGGCAAAAAAATCCTTGACCTTGGTAAACACATTGTTGAACAGGTTAACAGTGCCTGGCCAAATTATCTTTCCTTTCACATTGGCCCCATTGTGAACACTGACAGGAAGGGTTGAAGCTGACAGGGATCTCTCTAACTGGCCAGACACTGAAGCATCAGACATTTTAGTCATCTGGGTGAAGCTATTAAGGTCTTTAGTGATGTTTATGACGATGTTGGATGCTGCAGAATTGGTGTGCAGAGAAGAGGTGAATAAAGATGGAGTTCCACTCTTCAGAAGGATTTTGACATCTCTATCGTCACCATCATTACTGGACTCTGCACAAATGTCTGCACCTCTACCATCAAGGCTGGCATTTACAATGCCAATCAACCCTGATTGAAGGATCCCACCAGCCATTTGTGAGGCTTTAGTTTGAAACTCCTCAGTACATAGTTTGTCAAAGGCTGTGGATTTAAGACGTCTAGAGGATGCTTCCTCTTCATCATTGTTGATCTCACCATGCAAATTGTCCTGTGTATTGACAGCATAGTCATCAACAGATAAATATGATTTGGAGGCGGCAAGGACGTCAATCTGAGAAACAACGGCATCCAAAAGCTTGGACAGGTCTTCTGTATCTCCTTTTAGGCTAGAGAGGCATTCGTCCATTGATTCCTCAGAGTGATACACAGTGAGGATCTGACTAATGACCTCCTTGGTACAGGTTTGAAGGTCCGCTTGGATTTCAAGAGAATCACTATTACAAGTCACCTGAGAATCTAAACTTTCACTGGGAGCCTGTTTGAGAATCTCATCATGTATTGGTGTAACACCATCGATGACCTTTACAGAGTCTTGGCAGGGCGTGAGAAACCGCCTCAGCATTTGTCGAAATCTATGATATATAATACGAGCAGCAGAAAGGGTGCTCCCTTTTGAAATTCGGAGAATTTCAGATTCATGTGTCTGCATGGACTGAACAATAGTATCCACATCTGTTACAAAAGTGTCCAGTAATTTAGATGCTTCAGAGTCTCCCAGTAAGCTGGTTGTAAAGGGGTTGACAGATCTCAGAGCTTCACTCACTGCCTTTCTAGCCTTTGTCTGGAAAGACACACTGGAGAGTTTCTTCATATTTATAACTGGAAGACTCTGGGTAGATTCACTGTTGGTGGTGCTGTCCTGCAGACCAAGTGGAAAAGTGAGATCGGAGAGACATTGTTCACTGTCTAACAACTCAGATGGTGAAGCAGAACAAGAACTGGTGAAATCATTCAAGTCAGACATGATGCCATCCACAAATAGAGTGGCCTCCAGAGACTCTTCAGAATCACAGTCTCCAACAGAAGATGATAACTTCTCCATCACCTCAGTCTTATACAAGACTAGAACCTGGCTGGCAATCGCTTTTGTGGTGTCAAGGAGGACTTGGTCTTGCAAATACTTTTTGAGAGCCAAAAGAGGTTTTGGGGTCTCACTTTGTCCTTTTTGTTCATTCATGGATGAGGGGGTTATTAAAAGTGGTTTACAAGAAATGGAGTCCGATGTGTCAGCCTCACCATTACTGGAATGACCGATGTCCAGGTACAAAGTTGGAACCATTGTGAAAGAATCTTTTGTGCTCTCCACAAATGTACTTGAGAGATCCCCTTTTTCTGGACAGGTAAGAAGCCTCTTCAGCGTTTTTTTCGTGTCGTAGTAACAACCAACAGTGTAAGACCAGATCTTACTCTGATGGTTTTCAAGAAGGATCTGCTCACTCTGTGCAGGAGAGCAGGATGCCCTGATAGCCTGGGTAAGATTGTCCATGTCTGAAACAAAGGTACTTACCAACTCAGAGGCCTCATGGTCGATCATAAGGTCTCCGATCTCACCTATCCTAGGAGTTGGGCTAGATGATGTAGTGCCAGAACAACATGATGTACAACCCCTGAATCTTTTAACGATCTCCCGGATCGATGCAGTGGCCTTGGTCTGAAACTCCTCAGTGAGTAGTCTGTCCATACTTTGTGTTGACAGATGAAGACTAGATTTGGCACCTTTGATATTGAGGTTGCTCTCTCCTTGTTTTAGCATCTCCTCAGAACTTTTACAAGATTCAAGCATCTTCATATGGTCAGCAACAACACAAAGCAGTTCCCTCTTGTCGGGTTCATTTTCCTCCTTATTGCTGAAGTTCAAAACAGTGCCACTGAGGGCTGTCATGACCTGTCCTGTTAAATGTGTCATATCCACCTCAACACCATCCTCTCTGAAAACAACACTCTGCTCAACACTCTGCCCATTAATGAACATCTGAAGTATGTTGGAAACGCCAGACACCATATCCTCAACCACCTTGGTGCTGGAGACACCACCACTGGCAAAAATGACAGGGGACATTCGCCCAGAGATGGGAGTTTGAATGGCCACAGAGATTATGGAATTGACCTTCTTTGACACTTCTCCAACAATAACCCGGGATAGACTTTGAGTGTCTACCTGGCCCTCTCTTTGGATACAGAGGACATTGTTCAGAGACTCTTTGAAGGAATCCTGGACACTAGTGAGGAGACTGTCCTCAGTGATCCCAAAAAAGTCACTGAGTGGCTCAGATGATATAGACTCACCATCTCCCTGAGTCTTTGGCAACACTGTCTGAGACCTTTGAGAATACAAAGCAAACAATACAGCATTCCATATTCGATAGTAGACACTGTAGTCACATTAATGCATAATTCAGTAATCAGTTAAACTGGTCATTAAGAGTAAACTGTTATACAGATAACAAAACATATTTTCACAAAATGGGTTATGAATAGTTAGGTGAAACCGGTTTCTTTAGGAATGACTGAACATACCCATTACGAGAGGAGCTTGATTTGGCCGCGCAAGACCTTGAGGATTTTCTGCTGCCTCTCTTGCGAACCTTCAGGTTTGTGCTAGAAGATGTCTCTGATTCTGTCAGAGACTTGCCGGATACTGGAGACACATGGCTGTATATCCGTACAAAACGGAAAATTGCAGGGATGATGACCTCCAGGATGGCCTCAGATACAAACCGCACAATCTCCAGGCACATCTCTGCAAGCAGTGCCCTCATCACCTGTAGGACCGAAACAGTGTAGGTAGATTACTCATAGCCGGGCTCTGAAACCAAGCTCCTCGAAGAGATACCAACAATCTCACATATGTTCATGAGAATCATGAAAGTGGCATACATTGGAAAGCATGAAAAGCAGTAGGCTACTAAAAAGCTCTTTGAATGTAACTGTTTGTGATAATGTGGATGATACTGTAGACAGATAAATGGCTTGTATCTAATTTTCTTGAAACATCTATTAATATATATATGAATCATTTTCAAGGTTAAGGGACTTACAGGGTCCATCCTGCCAATGCTTAACTGCCTCCATTGCCTATACGAGATAATTAGATGTTTTTAGCACCAAAAAGCACACCAACACACATACAATTTATAAAATCCTCCAGATGACATTGTATTCAAATACTACAATAGAAGTTTGGACATACTCCTCAGTAAGTTTTTCCAGAAACCGGATGATAATCGGGTTGAAAGCATCCGGATTGATTGGCGGGAGGTCAAGAGCCCTGGTCTGACAGGCCCTGGAGACACACTCACTTAGGATCTTTTCATTAGATTGTCCCTGGTGAGATGTCCCCTGAATTGCCATCCTAGAGAATTCCACAGATGTAGAGGGACCTGTGTCCAAAGCAGCATTCACCAAGGTAAAGAAGTCAGAAAACATGTAACCTTCTGAGGCAAGTATGTGTTAGCCAACTTTGTGTACTTTGTGAAGTTAAGTACCCAAGAAAGGATAACATGAGCACTCTGCTATTAGTCCTCTGCTCAATAGATGCCCATATAAATCACATTTACATGCAAAAGGATTACATTCAGTGAAATTAGAGTTTCATTTATGACCTGCATCTGTATCAGTGATCTGCTCCATTTTGTTTCTCTTGGTCCTCTTGGTCTAAAAAGACAATACAGTCAATGATATACACGTAGATACTGTATGAAGCCATTCCAATACAGCCCTTTGAGTAGAGCAAGGGTAAGATTGATTGTAGGGCTGTCCCCGACAAAAAAAAAATTTGTCGACCGAGAGTCATCCTGTTCTAATGTTAAAATGTATTTTTCCATATCAGACACACCCTATGTGTTTGAATACAATCACCTACATAGGCACTGAGCTTGTCTGATGCTTTAAGCACACGGTTTGATTAAGTAATTAAGACACACAAATGACTCAAGAAAGAGCCCGATGGTGACACTGTATTAAAATAAATGACAGCGAATGCCTGTGTGACAGGCGCACGTTGTCTCGCTCTCCTCCCTACTGCAGTGAAAAGGCACCACATAACAGCAAGTATTTATTGTGCTGTCCATGCTGAAGATGCAACATCATTTCAGCCATTTCGTTTCTTCCTCATTTCTGAATGAAAAGTTCTGTTACCGAAATCCCTAACTTGTTTACAAAAAGCATTACCTATTTCCTCAGCCTTGCTCTCTTTATGTGAAACATGTAAGCATCGCATGCATGTGACAATTAGGGCCTGACCTATAGTAATCAAATCAATAAATTGGTTATAACAAACTCCGAACACAGTAATATCGACAGCAAAATGGATGCGGAGGATGTGAAAAATAAACGCCAAACGGGTGAATGTTTACTGGTTGCTTAGGAGGGAAAGGGGAATTCAGATCTGTGGAAGACATTTGACTTAGTTGTGGAAACTACTGGTGGTCAAGAACAAGGAGGGTATAGGAGCAAGCGCTGACAGAGTATTATGTGTGCCAAACATTTGCTGTTAGATTACAATATTGTTTTTTCTGACCATTTGGAACAGTGTAAACAACACTAAATAAATTCTAAGCAATACCAGTCTGTTCTAACAACAAAAAATTGTAAAGCCTTTATTACAGCATAGCAAAGATTAAAAACAGCCAAATCTGTGAAATTGCTTAATTCAACATTTTGCCGGTGCATGAGGCTTGGTGCTCACAGAATCAGTAGGCTATTAAACAAATACTCAAACAGGCAACAGAAGCTATATCTGTCTTATATATATATATATATATATATATAACAGTCAAAAGTTTGGACACACCTACTCATTCAAGGGTTTTTCTTTATTTTTACTATTTTCTACATTGTAGAATAGTAGTGAAGACATCAAATGAAATAACACATATGGAATCATGTAGGTACTGATAGTCCCACTAAGCGCAAACCAGATGGGATGGCGTATCACTGCAGGATACTATGGTAGCCATGCTGGTTAAGTGTGCCTTGAATTCTAAACAAATCACAGACAGTGTCACCAGCAAAGCACCCCCACACCATCACACCTCCTCGATGCTTCATGGTGGGAACCACATATGCGGAGATCATTTGTTCACCTACTCTCACAAAGACATTCTTGGAACCAAAAATCTCAGATTTGGACTCATCAGACCAAAGGACAGATTTCCACGGGTCTAATGTCCATTGCTCGTGTTTCTTGGCCCATGCAAGTCTCTTCTTCTTATTGGTGTCCTTTAGTAGTGCTTTCTTCGCAGCAATTTGACCATGAAGGCCTGATTCACGCAGTCTCCTGAACAGTTGATGTTGAGATGTGTCTGTTACTTGAACTCTGTGAAGCATTTATTTAGACTGCAATGTGAGGTGCAGTTAACTCTAATGAACGTATCCTCTGCAGCCGAGGTAACTCTGGGTCTTCCTTTCCTGTGGCGGTCCTCATGAGAGCCAGTTTCATCATAGCGCTTGATGGTTTTTGCGACTTGATGGTTTTTGCACTTGATGAAACGTTCAAAGTTCTTGAAATTTTCCGTATTGACTGACCTTCATGTCTTATAGTAATGACGGACTGTTGTTTCTCTTTGCTTATTTGAGCTGTTCTTGCCATAATATGGACTTGGTCTTTTACCAAATAGGGCTATCTTCTGTATACCAACCCTACCTTGTCACAACACAACTGGTTGGCTCAAACGCATTAAGAAGGAAAGAACTTCCTTTACTTAACTTTTAACAAGGCACACCTGTTAATTAATGAAATGCATTCCAGGTGACTACCACATGAGGCTGGTTGAGAGAATGCCAAGAGTGTGCAAAGCTGTCATCAAGGCAAAGGGTGACTACTTTGAAGAATCTCAAATATAAAGATTTTGATTTGTTTAACACTTTTTTGGTACCTACATGATTCCATATGTGTTATTTCATAGTTTTGATGTCTTCACTACTATTCTACAATGTAGAAAATAGTAAAAATAAAGAAAAACCCTTTTTACTGGTAATATATATATGGATGATTTACAAAGCCAGGCACATTTAACAATTAGGCTATTGATTATAGACCTAATTAAGTTGTGTTTTCTTCTCTCCTCAATCTTCTTAGACAATTAGGCTACGGCAAGGGCTGTTTCCCCGTCTCTGCTGCTGCCTCTGCAGCATTGTTCTCAATCCCAATATGCTGGTTAACTTTGCTATTATGCACATAGCAACATAGGGAAGGGCCCCAATTCTACGGCGCACTGAAGATTAAGTTTCAGAACCACGGACAGCGACCGTATCCAACGCGGGAGAAAGCACATTTGTTATAAAATAATATTTGATTTATTAGTGTTGCACCATTATTTTTACATAATATAACCATATACAATTTCAGTATTACGTCTTAGCGTGATGGACTGTGCCATCCCTGTGGCCTCGGTAATGGATTAGTCAACTGAGACAGGCGCGAATCAGACAGGTGTCCATGTGCACCATGAAGAAAAAAAACTTTTGCGACTGCTCGACTTAAGAAATCCCAGTCAACCAAACAATCGTCCAGTCAACCAAATGGGGTCAGCCCTAGATTTACTATTAGGAGATAAAAGGGTATTGTATGGGCAATTTACCTTCCTCAGAACAACATGCTGTAGGGTCAGGTTATAGACATGAAAGATATCAAAAATATCCACATCTCTGCTCAATCTATTCCCTTACCTTGACTTTATTTCTCTTCACGGCATCCTGCTCCATCTGAGGCAGGGTATCCTTCTTCACCTCTTCCTCATCTTCATCATTCTGATTATCAACAAAATCTCTCTCAGCTGCATCAGTATCAGTGCTCTGTTCAACTGTGGACCTGTTGGCACTGGTCCTCCTCTTTGTCTAAAAAGACAATACAGTCAGTGACATACTGTATGCTGCCGTTGCTATACAGGCCTTTGAGAAGAGCTAGGGTAAACGATTGGTGATTGAATATTATTATGGAAGTCTGTTGTAAGGACAATTTACCCTCCAACCTCTCAACGGCATGTTGTATGGCACATTGGACAGGTTTGGAGTGTGGACAGGTAAGACCCCAGATTTCCCTTTCTCTCCTCAATCTATTGTCTCACCTTAACTTTTCTCCTTGTCACAGCCTTCAGCTCGATCTGAGGCAGGGGATCCTTCACTTCACTATCTTCTGGATAGTTTAAACCCAGGATATCATTCTTCATTTTCTGGACTTGACCTTCCAAACTTTGATGATCATGTGGATCATCTTCATTTAAACTCTGATTGGAACAAATTAGACCATTCTTTAAATGCTCATGGATATGGCCAATATACCACAGCTAAGAGCTGTTCTTATGCACGACACAACGCAGAGTTATTATAAACTTGTTACCAACTTAATTAGAAGAGTAAAAATAAATGTTTTGTCATACCCGTGGTATACACTCTGATATACCACAGCATTCAGCCAATCAGCATTCAGGGCTCGAACCACCCAGTTTATAATGGCCAATATACTATGGCTAAGCGCTGTTCTTAGGCAAAACTGCTTGGATACAGCCCTTAGCTGTGGCATATTGGCCATATACTACAAACACTGAGGTGCCATATTGCTAATAAAAACTGGTTACCAACATAAATAGAACAGTAACAAGTCTTTTTGCATCATACCCGTGGTATATTGTCGTATATACACATGGCTGAAATGCTGTTTCAGCCAATAAGCATCCAGGACCCAAACTGCCTGGTTTATAATTACACAATAAGGCATGAGGGGGTGTGGTATATGGCCAATTTACCACAGCTAAGGGCTGTTCTGAAGCAAGCCGAAACACGAAGTGCCTGGATACAGCCCTTAGCCATGGTAAATTCATTTTTTGCTAACGGTTGTATTCATTTTGGGATCTATCGCATCCCACAGCTGTCCCAGACTATGTTTGGAATATTTATATCTCACACAGAATAGGTACATTTTTGTACAATGGGGATAGTAAATTGACATAGGCTAGTGCTTTTGCTATTCATTAGGCCTATTAATTTTGTTGGCTGATGAAAAGTAAATGTAGACAGTTCTTCCAATATCTTCAATACGCGCCTTGGAATTGGATAAGGACGCAAGCAGTTGAGTCTCCAATGTGTCTGTCTTCACTTGTAGCCTGTGAGAAAGACCCGATCACTTGATGGGCATTGGCTAATGAGAATTGAGCTATCTGAGAGAGCCATGTGAGTGAGAGGTGCTTCAGAGCCAGGAGAAGGGAATTATAATTATTATATTCAGCCCAATGGATTTTTTTAGGGGGCATTACTGTAACACAAAAGGGATGTCGCCGGGTAATTTGAGGTATTATCAAGTGCTTGTCAAATTGTGAATAACAGTTGCAGCCTGAGCAAAAAAACTAAGCAGAGCTCATGCCTTTCATGCGACTTTTTTCAAATCATCATTAGAGTCACATCATACAGCCTTAGAATGTATTAAAAATCAAAACGGATAGCCCAACGTTTGTATCACAACCAAAGTTACATAAATAACTCTAAATTAAGCATATAGGAGTACCTATTTCTTTGTTAACTGCTAAACACAGAATAGCCACATGTGCGCACTCCCTCAAATCGTTTGGAGAAAATATTGTATTTTATTTTATTCAGCTATGTTCAATTGTATTCTTCATACTATAAAATAATGCCATGGAATTCTAACCAAATCTTGTCTGCTAAATGAACTAGTGTAGCCATATGGCATAGCCAGATCAGGGTCTAACATAAGGACAAGTCAGAGTATGCTATTCTGTTCTTCTGAAATAGACTACATTTTAGACTGGATTTATTGTGATGGTGTAGGCTATGTTACATGGATTTATTAGACTTTTTAATATGTAGATGTTCCAAATGTCTGCATCAGTGGTTTGTAGGCTGTGTGTGGAAGCCAGGAGATGCTAAATGTGTTCATGTTAATTAACGGTCAATCACCATCTGACAAAATTTCATGGTCGCCACAGCCCTAGGCATGGGTCCTCAAATCCTCAAAAAGTTTTACAGCTGTACAATTAGGAAGGAGCATCTTGACTGGCTGCATCACTGCTTGGTATGGTAATAACACCGCCCACGATTGCATGGCGCTACAGAGGGTGGTGCGGACAGCCTAGTAAATCAGCCCAACCAACGCATCACCGGGGGCAAGCTACTTGCACTCCAGGACACCTACAGCACCCGATGTCACAGGAAAGCCAAAAAGATAATCAAGGGCAACAACCACCCGAGCCACTCACTGCCTGTTCACCCCGCTATCATCCAGGAGAGAGACGGAAAAACAGCTTCTATCTCATGGCCATCAGACTGTTAAATTGTCATCACTAGCACATTAGAGGCTGCTGCCCTATATACAGAGACTTGAAATCACTGGCCACAAACAATGGAACACTATTCGCTTTAATAATGTTTACATATTGTAACGACCCTGGGTTTATAACCGCGGATATCGACTCTGCCACTCGAGCATGCTTTTGGGGCACAGTCGATAGCACGCTGGACTTCGGGCTAGAAGGTTGAGGGATCGAGACCTGCTCCCTGCCTGTTTCATTACATATTTTGCATTACTCATCTCAAATGTATATACTGTATCCTTCCTATTCTACTGTATCTTAGTCTATGCTGCTCTGACATTGCTCATCCAAATATTTATATATTATTAATTCCATTCCTTTACTTTAGATTGTGTGTATTGTTAGATATTACTTGTTAGATTTTATTGCACTGTTCGCAAGAAACACAAGCGTTTCGCTACACCCGCAATAACATCTGCTAAACATGTGTATGTGACAAATACAATTTGATCACCAGGGCTGTTCTCCCTGTCATCCAGGACCTCTATATCAAGGAAGGCCCGGAAATCGTTAAAAACTCCAGCCACCCAAGCCATAGACTGTTCTCTCTGCTTCGGCACAGCAAGCGGTACCGTGCATCAAGTCTGACACCAACAGGCTCCTGATCAGCTTCAATCGCCAAGCCATAAGACTGCTAAATAACTAACAAAATGACTACACAGTACAGGTTTTCGCTATAAATACACATAGATCCTATTGCCTGATATCAAGATTCGTAATTAATGCGTTATGGAGTCACCTATTATTATAATAATTTAGGTAAAATTATGATAAGTAGCCTACTGCTGTTATCTTTGCAAGGATCATATTTTATTTATAACAAGTCCCATAGGTTATTATAATGCATACTTTTTTTTTACAATATTTAAAATGATTATATTAGCGGGACATTAACGTTAGCCCACACCGCCACCCAGCTGCCACTACTTGCGGCATGTCCTGTATACCCTGTGGTCCCTGCCGCTGCATTAAAAAAAAAGACGGTGCATAGGCCTTCTCTGTTAGCAATTCATAGGCTTACCTTATTATCCTCCATGGTTAAAGTCTATGGCTGGAGCGTATGTTCTCATCATGTAAAACTTAACCAAGTGATTACCAAAGAGATAAGGCTATCGCATTTTATACAAAGCCAACGTCATAATGTGAAAGAACTTTTACGCAATAAAACAACTTCAGGGATGATCTGTCAATCAATGCGACCAGCGACTCAATACTGGAACCCCATACCACTAAAAAGACCACTCGAAACAATAAATACTGATGTATTAGCTACGTTTCCGTTTTTTTTGGTACAATAATGTGATGAGACAACAAATAAATAAGTAAAAAACAGCCAACAACAATGATGAGCAATACATAACATTGTAAATAAGAATGTGTTCTTAACTGACTTGCCTAGTTAAATAAGCTTAAATCATAAAAAATAAAAATAAAATATTAAATCAAATGCAGTAATTTGAGAAGAACGCTTGAGGGCGACTACGAACCAGTTTTGAATAAACAAGGACAGAAGCATGCCATGTGTTGTTGGGTCAGAGGCGAAGGTTCATAGTTGAAATCCGAAAAGATGGTGGCGCACGCAGAAATACGCGTGGTTCATCGTGGTGGTAGCAAAATAAACTTCAGAGAGCCAGTTATTACAAATGATTCCAGGTACGTGTGTGTGTATTGCAGCTGACATAAGCTAAACCTGAATTAACTGTATGTCAAGTATGGCATGGACGCAAACTGTAGCTCTGGCTAGCTACTGTGGCTAGCTAGCTAGCAAGCACGGTAGCTAACGTGTTACTGTATAGCTACAACACAAGTATTCTAATCTTGAGAGAAACGTAACGTTGGCTATTGTTGTATGTGGTCCTGTAGCTCAGTTGGTACAGCATGCCGCGTGCAACGCAAGAATTATGGGTTCGATTCCTGGGAGCACCCATACGTAAAATGTATACGTGCATGGCCATTGCTTCGCCCGCAACGAACCATTGTTTATACAGACGACTCGTTGCAGAAGCGTCCGTACGTAGTCAGGCGTCCTTGATCAACCAACTCAAACGAAAATAACACTTAACAGCGGCATATTCAGTATCTCTAGGAACGATACTTTCCGGGACGAAGCAAGCATGATCGTGGCTGGTAAAAGTGCTAAATGGCTTATACACAGAACCAGTGGAGTGGTGGAAAAAGTACCCAATTGTCATACATGACTGAGTCATTTTCTATTAAGGTATCTTTACTTTTACTCAAGTTAAAGTCACCCAGTACAATACTAGAGTAATAGTCTAAAAGTATTTGGTTTTAAATATACTTACGTATCAAAAATGTAATTTGATAAAATATACTTATAATAGAAACCTATAAATAATTTCAAATTCCTTATATTAAGCAAACCAGACGGACCCATATTCTTTGTTTTATTTTTTATTTATGGCTGCCAGGGGCTCCAACACTGACATAATGGGTGGGACACAATGCAGATAGCCCAGTTAGCCAATGTGCGGGAGCACTGGTTGGTCGGGCCAATTGAGGTAGTATGTACATGGATGTATGGTTAAAGTGACTATGCATATAAGATAAACAGAGTAGCAGCGGCGTAAAAGAGGGGTTGGGGGGGGGCACACAATGCAAATAGTAGTCTTATGTTCAGAAGTCTTATGGCTTGGGGGTAAAACTGTTGAGAAGCCTTTTTGTCCTAGACTTGGCACTCTGGTACCGCTTGCCATGCGGTAGTAGAGAGAACAGTCTATGACTAGGGTGGCTGGGGTCTTTGACAATTTTTAGTGCCTTCCTCTGACACCGCCTGGTGTAGAGGTCCTGGATGGCAGGCAGCTTTGCCCCAGTGATGTATTGGGCCGTACGCACTACCCTCTGAAGTGCCTTGCAGTCATATTTGCCTTATGCAGCGCCACACATCGCCTTTGCATAGAGTTGATCAGGCTCTTGGCTGTGCGAAGTTGCTGAATATTGTCAGGATCATGCACATTGATCCAGAGCATCCCAATTGTGCTCAATGGGTGACATGTCTGGTAAGTATGCAGGCCATGGACGAACTGGGACATTTTCAACTTCCAGGAATTGTGTACAGATCCTTGCGACATGGGGCAGTGCATTATCATGCTATAACATGAGGTGATGGTGGCGGAGGAGTGGCACGACAGTGGGCCTCAGGATCTCGTCACGTTATTTCTGCATTCAAATTGCCATCGATAAAATGCAATAGTGTTTGTTGTCCGTAGCTAATGCCTGCCCATACCATAAGCCCACCGCCCACATTGGGCGAACCACTCGCCCACACGATTCCATACACGCTGTCTGCCATTGCCCAGTACAGTTGAAACTGGGATTCATCTTTGAAGAGCACACTTCTCCAGCATGCCAATGGCCATCGAAGGTATGCATTTGCCCACTGAAGTCGGTTAGGATGCTGAACTGCAGTCAGGTCAAGACCCTGGTGAGGACGACGAGCACACAGAGAAGCTTCCTTGAGACGGTTTCTGTAGAAATTATTTGGTTCAGCAAACCCACAGTTTCATCAGCTGTCCGGATGGCTGGTCTCGATCCCGCAGGTGAAGAAGCCGGATGTGGAGTTCCTGGGCTGGCGTGGTTACACTTGGTCTGCGGTTGTGAGGCCGGTTGGACGTACTGCCAAATTCTCTAAAACAACGTTGGAGGCAGCTTCTGGTAGAGAAAGGAACATTCAATTCTCTGGCAAAGCTCTGGTGGACATTCCTGCAGTCAGCATGCCAATTGCACACTCCCTCAACTTCAGTAATATGTGTCATTGTGTTGTGACAACTGCAAACTTTAGTGGCCTTTTATTGTCCCCAGCACAAGGTGCACCTGTGTAATGAACGATTATGCTGTTTAATCCGCTTTTTGATATGCCACACCTGTCAGGTGGATGGATTATCTTGGCAAATGAGAAATGATCACTAAAAGGGCTGTAAGCAAATTTGTGCACAAAATGAGAGAAGCTTTTTGTGGGTATGGAATATTGTTGGGGTCTATTTCAGCTCATGAAACATGGGACCAACACTTTACATGGTGCGTTCTTATATTTTTGTTCTGTATATATTAACTAACTAGGCAATCCACTGATTCCACTTCCTTGCTTGCAGGCTACTGATTCAAAATGTAATGTTACACATGCCGGTAACTAGCTAGGTGCTTTAAGCAACGAGGGTGTAACATTAACGTTTATTTAAACACACTGGCATTGTTTTCAATTGTATTGGGTTGCACAAAAACAGTCCATGGGAAGCCAGAATTGAAATACAATTCCATTTCAACTTATGGTGTTTTCAGTCATCTGTCCTCTTTTAAAGTGAACTCCGGTGAAGAAAAGAAAGCAGAATAACTGTTCCTTTTGAATGAGGACTTAACTCTTATTTTATTTTTTGTCAGTTCACTTTACCTATTTTGTGGTCCGAAACCTCTCTGCATTCACATTGCTATGTTTAGAAAGGAACCAAGGTCTTTTTGCAACAGTCACTCAATGCACTCTGGCTGGCCCACAGTCTGCGTTTTTACAAAGTGCAGGACGAGACATTTTATCAGAATGTGTTATCGGACAGCTAGATATATCTAATCACATTTTGAAAGCTAATATATTTGCATTTTGTTAAACTATGAGACATTATAATCTGAAGATAATATTAACATGTAAATATTATTGGTAACAGAATAAATGGCAGAAGAATAACTGTAGATTAAATAATGCTGTAATTGAAAATTGTACACCCGATGAAGGCTACTGCCCCTTTAAGAGCTAGCATTGATTCACCAAATATGTTGTTGTCTTACACTATTCAAACCCCACAATCGAATAAATGGCTTATGAAGCTCTTAGCTTATAGATCATATTGCAAACAAATAATCTGAATATCGTGTCGATGCATGCAAATATAAGTATTTCGTTTTGTATGTGCATCCATGACAATCTCTAGCCAATGTCCAAAAACAGCACGTTTTTTCCGTGAACCTGAACATCATCTTATCTCTTTTGTGCCACCAATGTATGAGGTTATGGAAGGGGAAACTGTATTGCAGTAGTCTAGTGTATGGTGTGGGAATAATGACAAGCGAACATGGAGAGATTTGTGTTCACATTGCCCTAACAAAGGGAACCGAACAGACTTCAAGCGAATCGAACTTAGACCACCTCTTGAGATTGTTTTGGTTCGCTTCGGGGCTCTTTTGAGGGGTCTGGGTTCCCTTGGCGTGTTCACACTGCACAAAAATTAAGCTAACCTCACTGAGTTCACAAAAATTGTCTGAAAGGGGCCACATTTGAAAACACTTAAGGGACCCACTTCCTCTCTGCTTACCTCATGTCAAAATAAAAGTCCCCCAGAAGTTATTCCTTTTTGTCTACATATGGCACACGTGCAGGACTTATTTTGACATGAGGTAAGCAGAGTAGGAAGTGGGTCTACAACAGACCCACGTTTGGAAAGTCTGTTTAATAATACAATATTTTCGATAATGTGTCTCAAATTCGCTCCCGTCATAATGACCAACCCGCCATGGCCACCGGCACAGTAAGTTGAAATGGAATTGTTTTTAACTTCTGGCTTCCCAGAATTGTATTTCTGTTTTTGTGCAACCCAATTGCTTCAATTGTATGTAAATACACCTGAGTTGCTAAAAGCACCTAACCGGTATCGTTAGCTAGCTAGACCTGTTTTTGGTATTTAGTTAGCTAATCATAATAAACAGTCGGGTGTCTACGTTGAATCGGGAATAACCGTAGTCTGTAAACTGATTTCTTTCCGGTCCTTTTCACCAGGTTCCTTTTGTGTGCCTCGGGGGAGTCAGTGAAAGTGTACAGTTCCAGCTCAGAGGAATGCGTCCATGATTTGCAGGGACACACAGACCTGGTGTCAGGCATTGTCCGCAACCCTTCAAACCACCTGCAGGTTTGTAAATGCAGTAGCTACTAGTTTGTGTGCCCGATATGTGTGAACTTTCCATACTGGGCGTTACAGGAAAGCCCTATACAAAACGGCGCCATAGACTTTAACTAACCGTCGTTGGCGATGATTTTTTTTGTTCACTGACTCAAGAACGAAGAAAGTATCTTTAAATGTCTGTGTCCAGTTGCAGGTGGTTCTACAAAAAACTGCGAAAACGCATGGCAAAAACAATGCTACTATTTTTGCCATGTAATCTTTTCTTTTTTTTTACAGAGTGAGAAATCCCTCTTGCATGTGTGTAGATCTTTGTTTTGGTTGCGCAGTGTGACACTCTGTCATCTACTTCTACAGTTCCTGCAAAGATGTTGGAAAATGCAAGATGTCTGGCAGCTGAAATGGCAAGGGAACACCTCATTTGGTGCAAAACGTAGATTTAATATCTTTCTTTGTTTTTGTAGAATGACCTGCAACTGACACACATTTCTAAGATACTTTTTTGACCGAATCGAGAACAAAGAAAGTATCACCAAGAGTAGTTAAGTTGAAAAATCAATGGCGACATCTTGTATAGGGCTTTCCTGTAACGCCCAGTATGGAGACATAGTTATCACATATCTGGTAGCTATAAATACAGTAGCTACATGCGTGTCTGCAATCAGCATGTTTGTCGAAAGAATGGTTTGTTGTTGCTCCTATGGTTTGGTGTCTCTGAGGAATGTTTGTTCATTGCAATGTTTTGAGTGTAGACGTGATATTGTTGCACTCTCCTGCAGGTATACTCGTGCTCAGTAGATGGCACTGTCCGATTGTGGGACTTCACAGATGGCATCCTCATCAAGGTACAGCCGAGCTCTTTGCCAAAATCATTTGCGATCGCTGCTTCCCTTTTGCTTTATGTACAGTTCTAGTCAAAGATTGGACACACCTACTCATTCAAGGGTTTTTCTTTATTTTTTACTATTTTCTACATTTTAAAATAATAGTAAAGACATCAAAACTAGGAAATAACACACGGAATCATGTAGTAACCAATAAGCTGCCTTGATGACAGCTTTGCACAGACTTGGCATTCTCTCAACCAGCTTCCTCTGGAAAGGTGTAATTCATCCCAAAACATCTCAATTGGGTTGAGCTCGGGTGATTGTGGAGGTCAGGTCATCTGATGCAGCACTCCATCACTCTCCTTCTTGGTCAAATAGCCCTTACACAGCCTGGATGTTTGTTGGGTCATTGTCCTGTTGAAAAACAAAAGATAGTCCCACTAAGCGCAAACCAGATGGGATGGTGTATCGTTGCAGAATGCTGTGGTAGCCATGCTGGTTAAGTGTGCCTTGAATTCTAAACAAATCACAGACAGTGTCATCAGCAAAGCACCCCCACACATCACACCTCCTCCATGCTTCATGATGAGAACCACACATGTAGAGATCATCCGTTCATGTACTCTGCGTCTCAAAGACAAGGCGGTTGGAACCAAAAATCTCCAATTTGGACTCCAGACCAAAGGACAGATTTCCACCAGTCTAATGTGCATTGCTCGTGTTTCTTTGCCCAAGAAAGTCTCTTCTTATTGGTGTCCTTCAGTAGTGGTTTCTTTGCAGCAATTCGACCATGAAGGCCTGAATTACGCAGTCTCCTCTGAACAGTTGATGTGTCTGTTACTTGAACTCTGTGAAGCATTTATTTGGGCTGTGATTTCTGAGGCTGTTAACTAATGAACTTATCCTCTGCAGCAGAGGTAACTCTGGGTCATCCTTTCCTGTGGCCGTCCTCATGAGAGCCAGTTTCATGATGGCAATTGATGGTTTTTGCGACTGCACTTGAAGAAACGTTAAAAGTTCTTGAAATTTTCCGGATTGACTGACCTTCATGTCTTTAAAGTAATGACGGACTGTCGTTTCTCTTTGCTTATTTGAGCTGTTCTTGCCATAATATGGACTTGGTCTTTTACCAAATAGGGCCAAAATCTGTATACCACCCCTACCATGTCACAACACAACTGATTGGGTCAAACACATTAAGAAGGAAAGAAATTCCACAAATCAACTTTTAACAAGGCACACCTGTAATTTTAAATGCATTCCAGTTGACTAGAATGGTTGAGAGAATGTCAAGAGTGTGCAAAGCTGCCATCAAGGTAAAGGGTGGCTACTTTGAAGAATCAAATATAAAAATATATTTGAATTTAACACTTTTGTTTACTACATGATTCCATGTGTTTATTTCCTAGTTTTGATATCTTCACCATTATTCTACAATGTAGAAAATAGTACAAATAAAGAAACCCTGGAATGAGTAGGTTCTTCAACTTTTGACTGGTTCTGTATTTATAAATCACTTTACTATAATACTTTTCAGACCTTCATTATTGGGTACCCCATCTACTCCATATACGTCTCTGAAAATCATGGAGGAGTTGTGTTTGTCGTCGTCCCAATGGCAAATGACAAAAGCTCTGGTAAGTACAAATCAGAGGTTGGCATTTGCACGTCAATTGTCCTTAAATGCCTATATAGGGCCTTTTTGCAGTCAGACGGTGTTCTTTCAAGTCACAAGTGATTTATTTTGTAATTGGTCAACATAATAGTGCAGAATGTGGAGGAGGGTGATCTCTTACATGGATGTGGTGTGTGTGTGTGTGTGTCTGTCTTCAGAGCTGTTCCAGCTGGTGGCTGTTCATCTGCCCCGAAGTGGGGACCAGGAAGTGGAGGCGCGAGAGCTCTCGGCCGTCCTCTGTGATGTCAGCCCCTCCGGGGCTGCCTCCTTTGGCAGAGGGGTACGTGTAGTAGGCCTACCTGGAACTTCAGTAGCAAACAAGTCTCTGGCAGCAAACAACTTACGCTTGGGTCACTTGTCATAGTTTGCCATTGTATTGTTAAGCGAAAGGTTTGAGGTTTTTTTTTTTCACCTCCAATATAAATGCCAGCTCTTCGTGAAAAGCTTGTTTATTCCTCCAATCTAACAGGGTGAATACATTGCTGCCGCCAAAGGTTTACAGCTTGAGGTGTTTTTCTTCAAGAAGCAGAAGTCCTACAGGTAAACAACATTCTGCCCTGTCAGGAGGCTGTCCCCTTGAAGGACTCTAAGCATGAATGTTAATGTCTTTCTGGCGAGTGTTTGTGCAAAACAAGTCCAAACACGCTGAATGGCAGTCCTGTCTGTTGGATGAGTGGCCTTTCTGCGTGTCTGTGGTCAGGAGTGGGGGAGTTCAGCCAGCCCTCTCGATTGTTTTGAGCAACCCCCTCATCTGGAAACAGGATTGATTACATTACAGTATTTTATGGGGATTTGACATTGCCCAACTAAACATTGGTCATCACTAGTCATAGCACTCCTTCAACTGTATTGTCTGTTTCTGTGCCCCACAGGTTTTTCCTCAAGTCGGGGAATAAGAAAGGGGCCAAGAATGCCTTCACCTGTGTCTCGTGCCACCCTAAAGAGGACTGTATCGCCACAGGTCACGAGGACGGCAAAATTCGCCTGTGGTGAGTGATGCCGGAAGAACATTGCGGCCATGACCATACATGGTCTCACTTAAGACCAAATTTAGGGGAAACACTGCATTGGCATCACTCACAAACAATGTTCTTTCTCTGTCTTCATAGGAGAAACTTCAACCAGAAGAAGGAGTACACATACTCCACCCTACACTGGCACCACGGGGCAGTCAACACACTGCAATTCACCCCTGAAGGTAACCTATAACCCCTGACCCTATAACTGTTGAATTATACCTATACAAATCATCATCTTTGGTCACACTACAGGGGTCGTGTAGAGAAGCATGTCTGTTATATGAAATATATTCCCAAATATTTGATTTTCTCTGTTAAGCTGTGTGCACTGAACTGACATGCATGATTGTTTCTGACAGTCTGATTGTCCAGATGAAGGGAATGAAATAGTCTATAATGCGCACTACTACTGTGGCACTCAACTCAAGCAGTGGTACTGCTGACAAAGTAATTCAAAGCCTCTACTTTGTCACTCGGGTCAGGATGCAACTTTCCAGTGCTACTATTTTTGGCTTGTAATCTTATTAAAACAAAATCAGAATAGTTTACCTATTTACCTAGTCGGCTTGCCATGTGTTCTGTAAGATAAATATTCCTCTTGAGGCGCATTCAAGTTGCGAGAGCCACAGGGAGGGAAACATGTATTCTGACAAGCAATCAGTTCACATAAATTAATGCAAAGCCATTTAAATAATTTTGCGCTTCTGTTATCTGATGAAAACCCAGCTATTTTTTGCGGAATGTGTTGCATTAATGTGAAGAAAAACTATAGTTGCACGCCGCTGATCATTCTATTTAGGCAAATAAACACAGTTGACTTTCAATATAAAATGCGGGTGAAATGGTTTGAAACTCAGATTTTCTGATCGTCTGCGTTTTAAAAATGCACATTTCTAAAAGCTAATGCGACCCCTGCTCTATGCCAACTGTTTTCCTGGTTCATGATTCTGACCAGTGGCGTGATGGCCTTTGTCTACGCTTCTTTTCTGTAGGCACCAACCTGCTAAGCGGGGGGATAGAATCGGTGCTGGTCCAGTGGCGTTACACACAAGAGAACCAGAAGGACTTCCTGCCGCGCCTGGGCGGTGCAATCACACACATTGCCGTGTCACCTGACGGTTCATTGTTCTGCACCTCCCACTCTGACAACAGTAAGGACTGTTGCACCCTGTTCCAATAATTTCATGGTTCATTCCTCCATCTTGCCTCCCTCCCTTGAAGTAATCACTGATCTGACATGACTGGAATAGTCACTGCTATGTAGTGGATTTCAGTGATTACTTTAAGGAAAGATGCTTAAAACTGTTCAGGGTCCTCAGTCTCACACTTGAAAGGGACAGCAGATTCCCAAGTAGCATATACTATTTTATCTTAGAAATGGCTGGTGCTGACATCACCATGTACAGTGGGGTCCAACATTTTGATAAAGATGAGAAAAAAAATACTGTATATAAACAAATAAATCAAATTATGTTATTGCGGGTGTAGCGAAATGCTTGTGTTCTAAAGTAATTCTGAGCT
Organism: Salmo salar; assembly: GCF_965601325.2. Taxonomy (NCBI): domain Eukaryota; kingdom Metazoa; phylum Chordata; class Actinopteri; order Salmoniformes; family Salmonidae; genus Salmo; species Salmo salar. The sequence goes on along the minus strand of NC_138311.1, from coordinate 13,207,996 downwards.
ATATTGTATGCACCATTGTTTTTATTATTTTATACTAATACAATTGCTCAGAGAAAGAGATTTTGTTTAACAAGTAATAAATGCATCTCAAAGATAGGGGTCAAAATGATTGGATCCCCTGTTCAATATTCCCCTTGCAAGGACAACGACCCAGACTTTTTCTGAAACGTTTTATCGGTGCTATGGTCAGATGACATGAAAATGGAGCTCTTTGGCCACGCACACCTCTGGTGGGTTTTGCATTGAAAGAAAGATGCATAATCAGAAAAGAACCACATACCTACTGTAAAATATGGTGGTGAATCATCAGAATTTCAGCTTTTTCACCGGGGGATTTCCTGGTATCAAATGAGTTAAGGTCAAACAGCATCATGACTTTACCAAGTACCAGAACATTTTGTCCAGAAGGCTGAAACTTGGCCACACGTGGATCTTTCAGCAAGACAATAACCACAAGAGCACATCCAAAATCCACAAAGAAATGGTTAATTGACCACAAAATCAACATTTTGCAATAGTCATCTCAGTCTCCAGACTGAGATGGCCATTGACAGACAGACAACCTCATTGAAAACCTGTGGTTTGAATTCACAAGGGAAGTCCATAAGAGCAGACAAAACATATCAAGGATCTGGAAAGATTCTGAATGGCAGATTGGTCTAAGATCCCTCCCAATGTGTTCTCCAATCTCATAAAACATTTTCGAAAAAATCTGTCTCGTTATCTTCGCCAGGGGAGAGTGCTGGAGTAAAGAGATTTATTTTTTATTACTTGATAAACAAAATATTTTTCTCTGAGCAATTGTGTTAGTATTAAATAATATAATTTAAAAAAGAATTTGCGCGTACAATATAGCTCAGTATTTGTATTATTTATTATTGTCTTTTTTTCCTCATCTTTATCAAGTGATCCAATAATTTTGGACCCCACTGTATTTTGTGTCAAACAACTAAGGGCTTTTGGATGTTGTCACGGGGTTTAATCTGTAGACCTGATCCATCTTTTTTTCTCCCTATTTTCCCTGTCAAGAAATCACTATCATCCAGAGCTGTGTTAAAGTGTCGGCCATCATCCAGGGGCTGGTCAAGGGCGAGGGTGTGCGGACAGACCTGATGATCGACCCGCGTAGTAAAGCCTTGGTGCTCAACGGGAAACCAGGCCACTTGCAGTTCTACTCTCTCCATCGCGACAAGCTGCTCTACAATGTAAGCACAGCTTTTATTGCCTGGAGCTGTCAATGAAAAACACCAAACACTGTCCTTGTTAACTTGGCCCAGGGAGCTACCTAGGAAGGTTCTTGAACTTTGATGTCATGTGACTATTAGACATAGAATGACTAGAATGGATGGCCTGAGTCTCGGAGGTCTGGCTTCGCTCTTTTGTCATGAACTCAAAATGAACTCTTTGATAACTGAATTAAATCTTATTGACCAATCAAGCTAATGGAAATTATTTGACTATTTCTCTTCTACCTTCAGTTGGACATAGTACAGCAGGAGTACATCCACGAAGAGGGTCTGGACCAGTTTGAGGTGGTCAAGGCTGCGTTCGACACCCGCGGCGACTGGCTTGCTACGGTGGAGGAGAGGACGCAAAAAGGCTCTGAGCTAGAGATCAATTTGAAGCTGTGGGCATACAATGAGCAAACTCAGAGGTACTATTTGTTTGCACACCATAGCCAGCCTGGTTACATGTTGTACATGTCTTCATATCAACGTGCCATTTTTCATGCTCGTCATTAACAAGCCCCTTAGTTAATGCTGTTCACACGTTTTGCCGTATCCATGTGATACACTACATGACTAAAAGTATGTGGCCACCTGCTCGTCGAACATCGCATTCCAAAATCATGGCCATTAATATGGAGTTGGTCCCCCCCCCCCCCTTTGCTGCTAGAACAGCCTCAACTCTTCTGGGGAGGTTTTCCACTTGATGTTGGAACATTGCTTCCATTCAGCCACGAGCGTTAATGACGTCGGGCACTAATGTTGGGCGATTAGGCTTGGCTCGTAGTCGGCATTCCAATTCATCCCAAAGGTGTTTGATGGGGGTTGAGGTCAGGGCTCTGTGCAGGCCAGTCAAGTTCTTCCACACCGATCTCGACAAACCATTTCTGTACGGACCTCGCTTTGTGCATGAGGGTATTGTCATGCTGAAACAGGAAAGGGCCTTCTCCAAACTGTTGCCACAAAGTTGGAAGAACAGAATCGTCTAGAATGGCATTGTATGCTATAGCGTTAAGATTTCCCTTGGCTGGAACTAAGGGGCCTAGCCCGAACCATGAAAAACAGCCCCAAACCATTATTCCTCCTCCACCAAACTTTACAGTTGGCACTATGCATTGGGGCAGGTAGCGTTCTCCTGGCATCCGCCAAACCCAGATTAGTCCGTTGGACTGCCAGATGATAAGGCTTGATTCATCACTCCAGAGAACGAGTTTCCACTGCTCCAGAGTCCAATGGCGGTGAGCTTTACCCCACTCCAGCCGACGCTTGGCATTGTGCATGGTGATCTTAGGCTTGTGTGCAGCTGCTCGACCATGGAAAACTATTTCATGTAGCACCCTAATAACACTTATTTTGCTGACGTTGCTTCCAGAGGCAGTTTGAAACTCGGTAGTGAGTGTTGCAAGTGAGGACAGACAATTTTTACGTGGTTCAGCACTCGCCAGTCCCGTTCTGTAAGCTTGTGTGGCCTACCACGTCGCGGCTGAGCCGTTGTTGCTCCTAGACGTTTCCATTTCACAATAACAGCACTTACAGTTGATGGGCAGCTCTAGCAGGGCAGAAATTTGACGACCTGGTGGCATCCTATGACGGTGCCACATTGAAAGTCACTGAGCTCTTCACTAAGGACATTCTACTGCCAATGTTTGTCTATGGAGATTGTATGGCTGTGTGCTCGATTTTATACACCTGTCAGCAACGGGTGTGGCTGAAATGGCTGAATCCACTCATTTGAAGGGGTGTCCACATACTTAAACATACACTATATATACACAAAAATGTGGTTTCCATCTTTCGTCCACTCTCTACCCTTCCTCCTTCCCCCTCTGTAGTTTTGTGCTGAACACTACAGTCACAGCCCCCCACGAGGACCAGATTACAGCCATGTGCTTCAGCCCCTCACCAGAGACCACCATGCTGGTGACCATCAGCTTCGACGGCCACTTCAAAGCCTGGCTGCTGGCAGACCACTCGGACACCAAGGGTAAATGGTTATTTTTCTATCACTGAGCCTGATGGCCAGGAGATGGCAAAAGTCTGCCTTGTAATAATGTTCTTCCATTTTTTTTGGTCCTGGAGACCTGCTAGTTATTGTTCACTGACACATGATTTGGCTAATCAAGGTATTGATGACGAGCTAAATCACATTGACGCTCTAATATTCTCCCTGGCTTTTCCTTTCTCTCTATGCCGCTGACTACCAGCAGAGGGCGCCTCCTGGTCATGTGACTTTGTTGGCGGGTACCACCTCCTTAAGCCTGGCTGCTGCTGCTTCTCGGCCGACGGCTCCCTATTGGCTGTCGGTTTCCAGGAAGTGGTGACTGTATGGAGCCCCTCCTGGGAGCTGCTTACCACCCTGTCCCAGCCCCCAGGGGCCATCAGGTCAGAGCTCACTCGCACACACCTATAAACAGACAGACACACTTAAAAACAACTTCACACACTTATACACAAACACGCATGACCGTTCAAACGAGCAGACGTTTCAACAACTTTCCTAACAGAAAATGTGTATGTTAGCAGATATGGCTGTCTATCAACAAACAAGATGGTTTTTTAAACTAGCAGCTATGACTCATGATATGAACTTAGATTCACATTTTACATTGTTTACTTGTGTAAAACCCTCCGTGGTAGATAAGTCTGTAATATTTGACTTCACTGGCACAAAACGAGTGTACTTTATGGCAACAGATCGGGAACATACAAAAAAAACGTGATATTGGCCAGCCATGTCAACTTGGGAGACCGAACCTGCTCCGCAACGTTGAGGGAGCCTCTACAACAATATTTGCCAAGTCAGCTCCCCCTTCCTTAGGTCAGCGAGTGCAGAAAACTAGTATTTGGTGTTGTCTTACTCAATTGCATGCCAGAGCTGCCTAGCTGCTGCCTATAAACTCGTGATCAATGTTAACTGTTGCAGTGCTGTTACTAGTCCCAATTTAAATGTGTTCTTTTTACTTCCATTTGCATGCCCTGGTTTTAGTGCTGTCAACTATACATCACTCTTCATCCTTTTTCTTCGTCCACCTAAATGAGGATGTAATGTATAGGGCTAGCTCTGCCTCATATGTGCTCTGAGTAATGTAGACACTTGCTGGTACAGAAATGGCTTTGGAAGTCGAGCACTGGGCCTCCGCACTGTTATTCCAGCTGCCCCACAGCCCCTTGTATAACCGCCTCCTATTGATTTTCTGTTTGGCGTCTGCTTGTGTTCTGAACAGAAATGATTTCAGATGACTGTATTTGTTGTTGTAGCTCTGGTGTGGAAAAGGTCCTTGCCACTAATCCTGTGAGTGGGTTGTGGTATGGTCATGGGTACTTTGAAAGTATGGTAAGAGACTGGTGAATGGGTTTGAAAGATGAGACTTTTTTTTGATCCACCAGGGACCTTTGTTTTGGAAGGTTAAGCTGTTCCAAGTACCTGTTGGGGACCAGCACCAAGAACCAACTCTGTTGCTGGAACCTCCTCACCTGCTCATGTAAGACAGACCCTCTGACGTGCGTGTGCCTATGTGCAGTTGTCCTATAAGCAACATGACCACAACCTAAAATAAAATCTGTTAAATCCATAGACCTGACGTTTGTTTTCCTACTTTCGTTTCTCTCTCTTCCCTTCTCTCAATCAGTGGAGTGGAGCACCCCTGTGGATGTGAGCCTGCTCCAGGCCGACCCACTGTCTGAGAACATGGCTGCCTTCTGCAGTCAGTCTGGCTGCTCCGACTGTGAGTGCTTCCTGGTTCTAGCTCCTAGCTCCAACAGGACTCTTTCTCTTTGCTTATTTAGATTTAGACTTGGCTGGGTCTACCATATGACAAGACTAAAGTACATATTACAGAATACCTAGGGGAACCTGCCATGTTACATGTGTGCAACTAGCTAAACTTTGGGTCCTTGGGTTGTGTGGTATGGCAACATCACCTAAACATCACCTAGGTTATATGAGCTTCACTCATCAATGCCCTCTCCTCCCACCAGTGTTTGTGTTCAAGCCCGGCGAGTCGCGGCCCCTCTACTCCCAGAGGGCCTTGTGCACGGGCAAGGTACAGCATGCCGTCTTCGCCCCGCGCGACCAGATGCTGGAGAGCTGCGAGGAGCACGCTCAGTGGCTCAACAGATCCCAGCTCTACTTCCTCACCCAACACATGGTGAATATATAGTCTCCAGACTCATGGCTTCCTCTCCTCGTCTCCTTTCCTTTGTCACCCCTAATACATTAAAGGACACACCACGTGTTCTGTTCCAATTCAAACCTTGAATACAAGACCCCCCCCCCAAACTACTAAATGACATTGAAAGTAAAGAACCTGTTCATCTGAGGGGATGGCGCATGCGTGGGTTTTACTACTTATTCCACTGGCAGGTAACTAACCACAGAGTTCTGTCTGACATCCTCTTCTCCATTGTAGGATTTGATGACGTTTAGCACTAAGACTGAGGAGGACAGACTGTTGGCGTCCAGTAAACGGGTACAATCCCACTTTGTTACAAAGCAGTTGCGAAACATATTGCCAAAGTAATCTAATCCTGTAACACATGTATAGCATTCTCTATTGAAGTTCTGACTATTTGTTTTTGGGGTGTTTTTCAGCTCATGGTGGACGACAGTGTTGCCGTTACGCCATTCTATCTGTTGCTAGGGAAACACAGACAGCAGCAGCAAGAAGCGCTGACCAATCCCATGGCAGAAAGGATTCAGCTACCACAGGGCTCCATTGCCATCAAGGAGGTGTGTATGTGCGCACGCGCATTCATGCAAGGGCCACTGACCATTAATTTGCGGACTTGTAAATAAGCTAGTGTTTCTACATTCTGTAATGTTGGCCCTCAAAGTTCACGTTTAGTTTTGCTTAAAAAGTGCATGTGCCAAGTACTTGTATACTTCTATGTAGTGAACTACTAAATATACTGAGTTGACTTTAGATGTTAGCTAAGACAAATTGGTCTACAAATATTTCTAGATTGTATTAGAACGTTAGACCAGGTTCTTGATAATTGCCTTGCAATAAGCATCAGGAGTTCCTCATAACTCACTCCTCTCTCCCCCTCAGCTGCTATACACCCCAGCCCACGTCCTGCCTTCAGCCTCGTTCCTCTGCTCTATGTTTGTCCGCTCCCTGCTCATCTCCAGCTCTGCTGCCAGGTGAGTCCAGTAACTAGTAGTTACTTTATTGTCCCAGACAAGAAAATGGAAAAAAGACATTGTGCCAGTCTGGTGTAGCGGTCGAGGCTTCCGACTCAGGACCGCATGTAGATTTTGGCCACCCTCTGTCTGTCTCTACTATTGAGGTCTGATTTTCTGAATTTTATTTAAATTATACATTACAATTGATATAGAATCACAATAAATAGGTTAAGCTATATTGGCCTGAAAACAATTAAGGTCAAAGCAGTATTGTGATGATGGCCTTGCACCCTAGCGGACTCTGTCACCAGTCTTGCTCTGACACATCAGTGCAGATGGAGACACGGTGAGGAAGCCACATCAAATGAAATTTGACCACTTGGTTTGTCTTAATCCCAACAACAAGGCCAGAATTTAATCCAGCGCATCCGGTTCAAGAACTGGAGTTGTGCAGGCCACCACACACTGGCCGTGTCCGAATACCCATACTAGTGTACTACAGACTGCATACTATTTACTCTTCGCCGCATACAATTTAGCACGTACCGGTTAGTAAAAAGTATGCCCCGGGTGCAACGCAGTAGCGGCTCCTGATTGGCTGAGTAGGTGGGTGGGACAGACATGCATCGCATTAACCAGCCTGAAAATAGCTAATTTCCAACTTGATTAATTTCTCTAAACTCTGAATAGAATAGGAATTGCGTTATAGGCCTACTCAGGCTGCTTATAATCAGCCTATCACATTCGACCTATACTGTAGTAGACCATATAGCCCATCTATCCTAGGACTGAAGACAGAAAAATATTATTTTGATTCCATTTCAACATATTTATTAGCGAAACCAAAGTGCTGTAACATACACTACCGTTCAAAAGTTTGGGGTCACTTAGAAATGTCCTTGTTTTCCATGAAAACATACATGAAATGAGTTGCAAAATGAATAGGAAATATAGTCAAGACGTTGATAAGGTTATAAATAATGATTTTTAATTAAATTATTGTGTCCTTCAAACTTTGTTTTCGTCAAAGAATCCTCCATTTGCAGCATTTACAGCCTTGCAGACCTTTGGCATTCTAGTTGTCAGTTTGTTGAGGTAATCTGAAGAGGTTTCACCCCATGCTTCCTGAAGCATCTCCCACAAGTTGGATTGGCTTGATGGGCACTTCTTGCGTACCATACGGTCAAGCTGCTCCCACAACAGCTCAATAGGGTTGAGATCCGGTGACTGTGCTGGCCTCTCCATTATAGACAGAATACCAGCTGCCTGCTTCTTCCCTAAATAGTTCTTGCATAGTTTGGAGCTGTGCTTTGGGTTATTGTCCTGTTGTAGGAGGAAATTGGCTCCAATTAAGCACCGTCCACAGGGTATGGCATGGTGTTGCAAAATGGAGTGATAGCCTTTAAGATACCTTTTACCGTGTACAAATCTCCCACTTTACCACCACCAAAGCATCCCCAGACCATCACATTGCCTCCACCATGCTTGACAAATGGCTTCAAGCACTCCTCCAGCATTGTCATTTTTTCTGCATCTCACGAATGTTCTTCTTTGTGATCCGAACATCTCAGACTTAGATTCGTCTGTCCATAACACTTTTTTTCCCCAATCTTCCTCTGTCCAGTGTCTGTTCTTTTGGCCATTTTAATCTTTTCTTTTTATTGGCCAGTCTGAGATATGGCATTTTCTTTGCAACTCTGCCTAGAAGGCCAGCATTCCGGAGTCGCCTCTTCACTGTTGACATTGAGACTGGTGTTTTGCGGGTACTATTTAATGAAGCTGCCAGTTGAGGACTTGTGAGGTGTCTGTTTCTCAAACTAGACACTCTAATGTACTTGTCCTCTTGCTCAGTTGTGCACCAGGGCCTCCCACTCTTTCTATTCTGGTTAGAGCTCGTTTGCGCTGTTCTATGAAGGGAGTAGTAGACAGCGTTGTATGAGATCTTCAGTTTCTTGGCAATTTCTCACATGGAATAGCCTTCATTTCTCAGAACAAGAATAGACTGATGAGTTTCAGAAGAAAGGTCTTTGGTTCTGGCCATTTTGAGCCTGTAATCGAACCCACAAATGCTGATGCTCCAGATACTCAACTAGTCTAAAGAAGGCCAGTTTTATTGTTTCTTTAATCAGAACAACAGTTTTCAAATGTGCTTACATAATTGCAAAATGTTTTTATAATGATCAATTAGTTTAAAAAAAATGATAAACTTGGATTAGCTAACACAGCGTGCCATTGGAACACAGGAGTGATTGTTGCTGATAATGGGCCTCTGTAGATATTCCATAAAAAAAATCTGCTGTTTCCAGCTACAATAGTAATTTATAACATTAACAATGTCTACACTGTATTTCTGTTCAATTTCATGTTATTTTAATGGACAAAAATGTTTGCTTTTCTTTCAAAAACAAGGACATTTCTAAGTGACCCCAAACTTTTGAACGGTAGTGTAATATAAATTCAATCAAATAGCCTAGTACACACAAACTTTTCAGATGTTCAAATCAAAATGCTATTGCACAGAAAAACATGGACAGTCAGTTGCATCACAAATTCAGAACTGCTGGACAGCAACATAATAAACTAAACCACTGATCATTGGGAACGAGATCAGAATGACTGCTCAGGCTTGATTCATTAATTAACTAATTAAATAGGTAGCCTACAAAACTTTAAACAATACATATGTTCAAATCAAAAGGCCTGAGTAACATGCCATCAATAACGCAGTACCGACACATTCAGAAATCAAGATGGTTTAGTATTTAGTTTAAAAGCTCTGACGAAGGCCAAGAGAACAGACCTTTTCAGTGAGAAAATAGATTCTCTATGGGTAAAAGAAAAATACTTCTGTTTTCAAATATGCAGCCTACGATGCAATACTAATTTTAAGGAGAACAAAAACTACTTGGCCTACTTTCTTTTTTTTTTACTCCACCGCAGAAGCTTTTGGCTTCTTCCCATTTTAAGTAGCCTAGTTTTGTTGTGGCTACTTGAAGAGACCTAGGACCTATCACCTGTAGCCCACCTCTTCCAATGCATTGTGGAAAAGTGTGCATCAAATTCTACTAGATCTGAAATTAGTATAACATCCTAGCATTTAGACCATAGTTGATTTTCGTTGTTTCCCGTTATTCGTTCACTTCTGTAGCGCATCCCCATATCTAATGGGGATGCGCTGTTGTCAAAGCCGAAATGAGTATGCCATCCGGGCATTTAAAGTATACTTGATTTTCGAAATGTCACATACTATTAAACTTTAAATTTAAAACGGCCTACTATTTAGAAAGCAAGTATGGGTATTCGGACACTGCTATTTGACTTCCTTTGGAAGGTTGTGAAGTGTTAACTGTCTGCTTTCATTGAGAGGTTGATGTGGACTGAAAAATGACATGAAGAGGCATGTGCATACTGCAGTCATTATTTGGATGGTTGTTGTCTGCAGCACTCCGACCTGGCATGATGTCTGTGTTGACACTGCTCAGGGTCACTCTGCCAAAGGCCTCCTGGGAGATCGGAGAGAGAGCTCCAGTCTTGGCAGCGAGGCTGAAAACACTATCAGCCTCTCGTTAATCATTGATTTTTTTTTTCAAACCAACAATATGCCGTCAGAACTCTTCAAATGCTGACCGAAAAGATCCAAAATAATGTCCCATGATTTGTATTCAGGCTAGTTCTTGGATTCCCCCAGGTGGTTGTTTTAAATGATCGTAAACATAAGGTTACATGGGTACAAAAACAAACCATATGGTTGGACTACTTGACATGAAAAAGGGCTGATACACCTCGGTTCAGCAGATAAATTGACAATGCGATGGAAAATGTCATTTTATGCTGACTGTTAGGAATAGTTGCTTAGTTGGCCTCACGACCGGGACTTTCACCTCCCTTATACAAGTGTTTTGTTGTTTTTATAATTGCTGAAGAGAGGAAAAGGAACCTGTAGAAGAGGAAATGGAGAGTGAGGAAGAGGACTCTGAAGGGGAAGCAGAGCTCCGAGACGCCAGGCAGGATCTGGGGGGGTCGGCAACATGGGGCCCGGGTGAGGAGTTGGGGGCACCAGCTCTCACGAAAGCCCAGGAGCGGGAACTGAGGAGAGTGAAACATTTTGACCACAGCTGGCTCAGTAGCCTCCTGGAATGTTAACCTTTACCAAGCCAAAACACACACACACTTTACCCAGTCATAGTTTTCCTATGTCTGTATTTTGATGTAATAAAATATTTCAATTGTGCCGTATCATGCTTATCATTTTTGGCATCACCCTCCCAAGGTCATTTTAGTTTTGCTGTACTTAAAAAAAATGTGTGCGTATATCTATCTATGTCTCCATGCAGTAGGGTTGGGCAGTATCGTCATACCGTTTCTCTCATCCCGAGATTTACGTATCATCGGCTTAGTACACAAGAGGGTGCCAAAAAAGCCAATTGGGTGTCTATTACCAGATTGGTAACAAAATTAGCACAAGTAATAGCGCATTTCCATAGGGGCTGCTAGCTAAATATGCTAACAATCGCAAACAAAAATAAATGAAATAGCAAAGATGGGCAATCCAGCTCATAAAGTTATACGTGTATAGGTAGGACTTACCGAATGTCCTTTTGTGAGTTTGGACTTTTGCAAGCGAACGTAAACTAAAGACATTTCTCAAATGAACAAAGGTTTGAGGCATGCTTGTCTGAAGCAAGAACAGTACTGGTCGCTACGGCAACAAGCCTGCCTGCTCTGCTCAAAAAAGAGTGGGGGAGGAGGAGCAGACAGGCCAAGAATTGAGAGGAGAAAAACACAAGGAAATTGAGACAGCACTGGCTCTGTAGCCTGCAGATAAATCATCCAAAGGGCTTTGACTTTTCAAACACCGCAGAAAGCTAACACTATGATTCACCTTATTAATTAAACCACTTACTTAGATAACTAGCAAATAAAATTTAGGGGTTGTGAGATTCTGCGTTTTTCACACAGGAAAAATAGTCATAAATCTTGCAGTGTTTTCTAAAGTCAGATCTAAAATGCTTCTTACTGTAATTTCTGCTCAGTGTCAGACATTTCGTGCTTCAGTTGCACTTCCCCATTCAGAATGCCCGTTCAAGAATTCTCATCTATCACTGATAGTCACCGCTCTGACGGTGTAGCTACTTTTTCTGGTACTTTTCTCGGTGTAGCCAGCCTACTTTTCTCAGGTAAAATGAAAGATTAACTTTAAGCAAAACATTAGGAAATGTAGCTGGCTACATTATTTCTATGATAAACATTTAGAAATATGATGGCCATGCATTTTTTATTTTTTTACAAAAATACCTTTATTTTTCATTGTATGGCTGCCTGCCAAATAGCGTTGCGCTTCTGTCATCTGAAAGTTCATTTATTTTCAGACAAATGTGTGGCACTAATGTATTTTCTGTGAAGCAAAAAAAAGTATTGACTTTCAATATAAAATGCAATCCCTGTCAATACCACAGCTGGACTCACCTGCTCCCGCTTTCTACGGTTGCGCTGTTTACAAACAAACAGGTGACTGGCGAACTACTGTATGCTTCAAAATGTGACGGGTGAAATAAAGTACACGATCTGCTTTATCTCCTAACGTATTGCACAAGTTGACTGCAGGTATTTACCTAAAGTAGCTACAAAAATAAAAATGTAGCGGAAAAACTTCAAATAAATTATTTGAAATGGTATTGGAAAAACCATCCCCAGGCTATTTCCAAATACCCCAGTATACTGCATGGTAGGCTTGGGCAGTATTGTTTATTATGCAGATTGACTCACTTATCAAAGTCCAGCTAGTGCAATCAATGTTATTCATACACTATATGTGTCAAGGTTGCTGGCATACACATTCATGGATGTAATTGTAGTTCCTAGAGGTAGAATGAGCTCTAAGCCCTGACAAGGTTCTTAACTGACCAAGTCACATTTTTCTGTTCCTCAAGTTGACAAAGCCTGAGTAGGTCTGCCTCAGCAGAAACTGGGTCACCCTCAGTTGGTTTCCCTATTGGCCCAAAAGGATATGTTTAGTCAGCCTGTTAGTGACACAATATCACCTAGGACTGTAAACCTGATTCAATTTAACCAGAATAGAAATCACTGAGGGTAGAAAGCCAGTTGTGTTCTTAAGGTGCTATTGGCAAAGTCAGGCCATAGGTCACTGTGATCCTAATTTTTTAATAAGGGGTTAATTTAGCAGGAAATATGAAAAGAAAACGGAACTATTAAGATTCTATTTTGTATGTTGATGTTTCTTAAGATCAGCGTGACATTATCTGAGGAAACAAACTCAAATCTTCCGCATGTCTGTTTTCTGGAGTCTTAGTTAATTGAAGTTGACATTGGACTTCTTAAAGTGCACTTTTCCCCTTAAACCCTCAAGGCAAGGCGGAGCGTTTTTAACTGTTGGGTAGAGTGTGTCAATATAATGCACTAGGCCTCTTAGAGAGCTTGTGAGCAGTTGGGAGACAGGCAGCACTGATGCAAATCCAGAAAAGCCAGTCGACCTACTGGCCACACGGGTCTGTTCTGCCCAATATGTCACTCATGTTGTGGGAAACCAGGTCACTCTTTGTCTTTCGCCTGCAAGCACACAGGTCTAGATCATACAGCTCAGCTTAGCCAGTCAGTCCATTTAACACTGGCTGTCAAAGGGGCTTCTGGGGCAAATTAGAGACTAAACCCTGTGGAATGTGAACCTGCAAAGTGGCAGCCTGGCCAGAGCTAGAGAACTGGGGAGTAGGAATTGACTGAGGGGGGTCTCTTAAAATGGCTGCAGTCTTCTTATTCAGTACAATGACTTGGTTCCTGTGATAACATAAAACACTAACGAGACAGAGTGTAAAGACTTTATTTCAGAGCTCATGCAATACAAGCTGTATAACCGTCCTCCACTTCAATGGAGTGTGATGTAATTCTTGCATACAAACATCTCAATTTACTCCTCCAATGTTGCAAGCTGTGATTACATAATGATTTCACAATGATTCAATATTTTGTTTTAAACAGATTATCTAACAATGCTTTTTCTGTATTTAACAATGATGGGAGATTATGGACAGTACATTATGGTCCATTGGAACAGTGTACTCATGATTTTATTGGTTTATGCATTAGGGCTGGGAATTGCTAGGGACCTTACGATATGTATTGCGATTCTCATGATTCTATGTGTATTGCGATTTTGATGTTCCAAACATTTAGCTCACCATGTCTGCTGCAGAGAGACGAGAGCATGAGAAAACAACTAGTTTTGATCTGTCAGGGAAATGAGTCCTGAAAACATGTTGGCTCGCTGTTTTAAAAAGATGGAGAACAAAAATATAGGATGAAAAATACCGGGGTTTTGGTACAGCCGACCAGCGCAAGTATACACTACATACAGTAGCAAAAAAATTTGAATATTGTGATCTGTAACTATCAACAAAAAAATCCCATTACTATTATGCATGAGAGCACTGCTTTGTAAACACGAGGCAGAGAAATTTCACAAATCGTTCAGAAAACATTTATTTGCTAATTGAGAAGTTAACACTTATATAAAAACATTTAAAAACAACACCAACATTTAAAGACAACAATCTGACAATGTTCAACGACAAAAAATGTACATCCAGTACAGTGTATCAAATAGTATATCAAATGACGGCGATTGTTAAATGAAAAATATAAAATTGCCTTGTATGAAGTATTCCTGAACAAATGCTCTTATTTTCTGGAGAATGTGCTTACTTTACATTTGAGGGGTAACCCATGCCAAACATCAGAGCACCAGCTGCAGTTCCACAAACCTGCAGTCCTGTCTGACTCTACATCTGCCTACAAGAGCCTTTTAATACACCGCCCAGAGCTAAAGAAAGGCCTCACTGTTCTCTTAAAGTGCCGTGGCTATTCTCTGCACCAATCCTAATATTTTCATTACAAAATCTCAGCCATGGTTTTCATGGGCAGAGGTAATAACCATAGTCTATTGTGAACATGTGAGTATTTCAGTGAGTCAAACCACATAAATCTTAAAAAAAAAAAAAAAGAAGGCTTCTGCAAACCTTTTTAGTGGTGTTGGAGAGCTCCAATAACTACAAACCTACAGTTCTGCCTGGCAACCACCTGGTTGGTGTAATGGTCAGTGGCCAGCTGAGACCAACCTGAAGATGCTGACATTCTACTCTGGCAAGTGAACACGGGGTGGGGAGGTCTGCTAGACTTAGGGGGGAAGAGGGGAAAATCACAGGTAAACTTGGGAGGGATTTTGAAAGCCGCCCACAGGAAAAAGGTGGTACGGTTTTTCATGCTCACCTAGTGTCTGGGTTTAGGATTGCGCTGTGTGTGTGTGCGTTTGTGGCAGAGCGTAATGATGGCTCGGTATCATGGGCCCACCAGGAAACTAAAAGTCCTTCAGTTAACCTCAGTGGGGAGGCAGGAGCTCAGCCTTGTACAAAATGCTGAAGCAGTAATTGAAGGTCTTTTCATTATTATGGACATGGTACAATCACTTAAAGTATTCATACCCCTTGACTTATTCCACATTGTTACTGCCCGAATTCAAAATGTATTACTTTTTTTCTCTCCGACATCTACACAATACCCCACAATGACAAACTGATTTTTTTTAAATTATATATATATATATTAGTTTCCATAAGTATTCATACCCCTGTGTCAATACTTTATAGAAACCGCTGTAAACGCTGCCAAGGATGCAAGTTTTTCTGGGTACGTCTAAGAGCTTTCCATACCTGGATTGTGCAACATTTGCCCATTTTTATTATTTTCATAATTCTTCAAGCTATTGTCCTTCTGAAAGGTGAATTAATCTCCCAGTGTATGTTGGAAAGCAGACAACCAGGTTTTTCCACTATGATTTTGCCTGTGTTTGG
Organism: Salmo salar; assembly: GCF_965601325.2. NCBI lineage: Eukaryota > Metazoa > Chordata > Actinopteri > Salmoniformes > Salmonidae > Salmo > Salmo salar. Next base: position 13,192,784 of record NC_138311.1, on the reverse strand, counting down.
CTCCATTTCTTTTTTTGTCTTTTGAAAACTATCCAGTCCTTAACTATTACAAGCATACCCATAACATGATACAGCCACTACTATGCTTGAAAATATGGAGAGTGGTACTTTAATGTGTTGTATTGGATTTACCCCAAACAACTTTTTGTATTCAGGACAAAAAGTGAATTGCTTTGGCACATTTCTTGGCGGTATTACTTCGGTGTCTTGTTTCAAACGGGATGCATGTTTAGGAATATATTTTATTCAGTACAGGCTTCCTTTTCACTCTGTCAATTTTGTTTGTATTGCTGTTGATCCATCCTCAGTTTTATCCTAATCAGAGCCATTAAACTCTAGTGGTTTTAAAGTCACCATTGGCCTCATGCTGAAATTCCCGAGCGGTTTCCTTCCACTCCGGCAACTGAGTTGGGAAGGACGCCTGTATCTTTGCATTGATACACCATCAAAAGTGTAATTAATAACTTCACCATGCTCAAACGGATATTCAAGGTCTGTTTTTTTTACATTTTGCCCATCTACCAATAGGTGCCCTTCTTTGAGGCATTGTAAAACCTTGCTGGTCTTTGTGGTTGAATCTGTTTTAATATTCACTGCTCAACTGAGGGACCTTACAATTATCTATATGTGTGGGGTACAGAGGTGAGTTGGTCATTAAAAAAATAATGTTAAACTCGTACACAGTGAGTCCATGTGACTTGTTAAGCACATTTTTACTCCTGAACTTATTTAGGCTTGCCATAACAAAGGGGTTGAATTCTTATTGACAAGACATTTCAGCTTTTCATTTTTAATTTGTAAAAATGTGAAACAATTCCACTGACATTATGGGGTATTGTGTGTAGGCTAGGAACACAATCTTCAATTTAAAATCAGGCTGTAACACACAATGTGGAAAAAGACAAGGTGTGTGAATACTTTCTGAAGGCGCTGTAGAAATCAATTCTGACAAATTTACTAGTAGATTACATTGCTATACTATAGTTAAGAGAATTGCGGGGGGGGGGGGGGGGAGGGGGGTCGAGATCTTAAGTGTACACAAGTGTCTACAATGGCGTTAATGAGCTTATACAAGTTTCACTATCACTTCACATCAAAAAATATTTGGAATGCTCAAACAAAATGTAACACCCGGTTTTCCCTTCACTTCCTTTAAGCTATATAAGAAGGTCCACTTTGGTCATTAAATGTGAATGCACAGTTTCCAGGTGTTTGCTATAGCTAGTACATTAGCACCATCATGGGTGAGAAAGACAATAGTCATGATACATTGAGAATATACACCTGAGTGTACAAAACATTAGGAATACCTACCTAATATTGAGTTGCACCCCCTTTTGCCCTCAAAACAGCCTCAATTAGTTGGTGCATGGACTCTACAATGTGTCAAGCGTTCCACAGGGATGCTGGCCCATGTTGACTCCAATGCTTCCCAGTTGTCAAGTTGGCTGGATGTCCTTTGGGTGGTGGACCATTCTTGATACACACGGGAAATTGTTGAGCGTGAAAAACCCAACAGCGTTGCAGTTCTTGACACACTCAAACCAGTGCACCTGGCATCTACTACAATACCCTGTTCAAAGGAACTTAAATATTTTGTCTTGCCTATTCACCCTCCATGGCACACACACAATCCATGTCTCTTTCTCATGGCTTAAAATCCTTCTTTAACCTGTCTTCGAAGTGGATTTAACAGGTGTCACCAATAAGGATCATAACTTTCACCTGGTCAGTCTGTCATAGAAAGAGCAGGTGTTCCTAATGTTTTGTACACTCCATGTATTGATAAACATAAGTATTTGCGCTCCTTGAATAAATACATTTGCATAACCCTTATAACCATGTATTAAAGAGAAATGAGCAAGAACCGATCATCTAAAGCATTAATTACTAAAGCTGAAATAACTGAAATGCTAACATGAATGATTTATAGCACCAATAAACTACTGAGAAACAAATGGCTTCAAAGTGGAAATGGGAATCCCACGGCTGATGCAGAGCTGTAATGAGATGCAAACAGCACTAGCACATACTTGAGCATTACCCAGCTGTAACCGTAGTAACTGCAAGTGGCAATACCTGCAATTTTCCACCTTAATTTAGCTTTAAACCTGAATGCATACCAAGACGGCTACATTTAAATATGGGAAGGAGCGAAGTAGGGAAGTGTTTTTTTGTGACACTTATGACCTCATGATCTGGGTTGTTTGTCTTAGAGAGACTCCTATGTCTGCGGCCGCACTACCCTCCTCCCTCAGCGAACGGCAAATGCTATCTACAATGGCAAAGGACAGCACCTGCTAGGGTAAGGCGCAAAAGTAAATACATTAGTCCTGCCGGGGCTACAAGCATGTTTAGGTTGATGGCGAAGGGGCTGGAGGAGAAGGTGGTATTTGTGTACTGCAGGCGGAGCTGTAAGCAGGGAAAGAGTCTCTTTAATGGGTTACACCGTGGTGGGAAGCGAGGAGGGAGAGTCGGGGAGGGCCTGAGTCTGCTGCTCTGGAGAGCAGCAGAGGAAGAGGCGCCGCCCGAGGCTCTTAAAGGCAAACCTGAAATACATTATGTGGCCCATGGCCACGAACGAGACGGAGAGGATGACGAGCAGGCCGAAGGCCTCTGGGTTGGGCGCCAGAATCACCATGATGAAATGCAGAAGGTCTAGGAGGTAGTTCATGGAGTTCTGGACGCCGTTGATCAGTCCCCTCTCCGACTCGATCACATTCTCTTGGATGAGCTGGGTCACGGTTAAGTCAAAGGACCATAGACCTGCAGAGGAGATGACGGCACAACAGTCATTCAGAATGGCATTTTTACGGCCACATAAAAGCAATAGGAAAAAAATAATCAATGATTTACTAATTATCAGACTATATTGGCATCACAGGCTGGCAATATTTCTCTATGGTGACATTAACACCGGATCTGGAGCCGACTTTCCGCCAAGTGGTGGCTGCTGCCTTATACGAGTGGTTCCTAAGCTGGAGAGGTCTGATCTCAATTTTTCGTTTTTAAATAAATAAATATTTATAGCAAAAACAGAATAACCAAATATGGGGTCTGTGGAAGAAGTTTAGAGGGTGCAATACAATGTAATATGAATCTACAATTTACTCTTAAATCCCTGTGAGGCTCACAGGGATCCACAGTTACTCCATTTTCGACTCAGTACTTCTTGTATTTCATTTTTTTTTTTTTTTTTTTTTAACACTGTAGTTTTAAGCTTTAAAGCTGCAAAACGTTCTTTCTAACCCATGGCAAAATGTGTAGAGTTGCAGGAAATTAGCTGCAAAATTGCAACATTTTCTCCGCTGGGAAGAGGGGGTCTTTCAAATTTTATTTCCCAGGGCCAGAGACTTGGTTAGTCCAGCCATGCATGCACTGCAGCAGTCATAGTAAAACTCTTTGTATGCTATTTTTATCACACTAAAGTTGGGAGTTGTGTTCTGATTTTGAGGGGGTCCCAGATGAATTTGCTATCACAAAAGTGGTCCCCGCCTCCATAAAGTTTGGGAACCCCTGCCTTATACAACAAAGTTAATGCGCTACGGAATGACGTGACACATTGTTTTAGACTTCCTCAAACAATGAACTTCTGTGCCAGCGTAACTGTTAACATAGTAGCACTCATTGAGCGATTTTCCCAATGTGGACTTTTGAGTAACTCACCAATTCTAGCAGCAATGACCCCCGAAAACAGCAGGCTGACTGACATGTAGGACTGCAGAGGCGGCAGTTCCTCGGCGGGCGGTACGGTCGAACTGTTAACCAGCAGACCCTGACCATCGATGGTTAGCATGCTAGCCGGGTAGGCGGCCTCCGGGAGGGCGCTGCTCTTCCCAGTCAGGTGGCTATAGATGTCCTGGAAGGGTGAGACACTGAGGTCAAAGGGGCTGCCCGGTGCGAAGACGGATACCACGCACAGCATTAGGCAGGAGAGCTGCACCACACCCGAGATGAAGCCTGTGCGGATCAGGCCACAGTTCTTGCGAACCCAGGTAAAGGCCACCGTGCCACAGATGCCCGACACGGCAGAGGCGCCCATCAGCAGGCTGAGCACAGAGCCGTTGAGGCCCTGCATGTAGGCATAGCCTGTGGTAATGCAGTCAAAGCCCAGCACTGTCATGTAGAGGAAAGCCAGCGACATGCCAGCGAAGAAGATGGACTGGTTGTAGTAGGCCACCCAGCCATCGCGGATGGTGCGCAGGGGCTCCGCCATCTGGTAGCAGCAGCCAGTCTTCCTGGGAGAGTCGGCCTTGACAACAGCAGTCTCGTTCATGAGCTGGGAGCCCTCCACTGGGCCCTGGCCGTTCTCTAGCTCTGCAGACCACAGGAAGAAGAGCAGATGGACATGAGTTTTTGGGTCACACAACTGTACACAGATCAGGGCTCGTATCCACAGTGTCTCAGCAGGAGTGCTGACCTAGGATCTGTCCATTTGAATCCTAAGCAACCTGCATATGCATTATTTGAAGTACAATAGAGCAACATAGCTACTGTAATAGGTCAAAGCTGTGGGCTGGAAAACCTTGGTAGAGCATGGGCGGAATAGGCATTGTGCTGCTCATGAATTTCTTTCAGACCAATCCCTACTTCTCACTTAACTCTTTTTCCCATGGTGATTACACAAAATTTCTACAACATTTCCACATGCAAAAGGTCTTTCAAAAATGTAATTTGCGCTTAAAATGTAAAATCAAATGTGTCTCAATTTAGGGCCCGGTTTCCCAAAAGCATCTTAAGGCTAAGTTCATCAGAAACTTTTGTAGGCGCATCGTTAAATCTCAGATCGTTACTGAAATTGCACTTAAACACTTATTTACAGACGGCCTCTGACCACTTGTAGAACAGCTAACTGGGTCGTTGGATGCTTTTTTTTGCCCTTGTCACTTTACACACAAGATCTCAGCTAAACATAGAATCAAGATGTTTATCGATCTCTGTGACCACCGATAACTTCAGAACGAAGCTTACTACAGTACAAGGTTGCCAATGTCTTTGCAATTGTTATAAACCAGCAAAAGGTTAAAAAAAAACGATTGCCTTAAGATGAATACAGTGTTACATAGGCCTATATTGAAATCAATTTCATGTTCAATTAAGTTATATTTTGCTAATTGTAAGCCATCTAATTTGTCTCAATTTCATGGATTTGTAGGCTTAACATGCACAATGTCATTCATGTGCATAGCCTAAATATTCAGTGCATAGCCTAAGCATTGGAATAAGCCGCCTAATTATTTGCAGCCATAGGTGATCATTTCTCTCTAGGAGCTGATCCGTTGTCAGTACCTAATGTTAAGGTAAGATTTGAATGGAGAACGCTGATCCGAAAGCAGCACAGCCTTTCTTTCGATCCTATTAGGATATTGACATGCTCTAACACACTTATTGAAAGTTCTGCCTACGTGGTGTTTTGGGAAACGCATGCAAGTTCTTCGGCCGTTTATAGAAACAATGGACTGTTAAAACACTCTTAAGCTTAAGTTCCATCGCTATCGGGAAACGGGGCCCTGGCTATTACTTTGTAGACATGTCTATTTGCATTTATGCAAAACATGGATTCTCCCTTTAAAACTTCTTATGGATGGTGGCAGTATTGAGTAGCTTGGATGACTGACGTGCCCAGAGTAAACTGCCTGCTACTCAGGCCCTGAAGCGAGGATATGCATATTCTTAGTAGATTTGGATAGAAAACACTGAAGTTTCTAGAACTGTTTGAATGATGTCTGTGAGTATAACAGAAATCATATGGCAGGCAAAAACCTGAGAGAAAATCCAAACAGGAAGTGGTTTGTAGTTTTTCAAGTGATTGCCTATCCAAACCACAGTGTCTGTGGGGTCATGTTGCACTTCCTAAGGCTTCCACTAGATGTCAAGTCTTTAGAACCTTGTTTGAGGCTTCTACTGTGAAGGGAGGATGAATAAGAGCTCCTGGAGTCAGATGACTGCCAGCAGGACATGAGCCGCAGCCATGCGCTCACGTGAGAGGTAGCTCAGTTCCATTGCATTTCTGAAGACAAAGGATTTCTCCGGTTGAAACTTTATTGCGGATTTATGATAAAAACATCCAAAGATTGGTTCTATACATCGTTTGACATGTTTCTATGAACTGTAATTGAATTTGAGTTTGTCTGACCGCGTCAAACATTTGTGGAACGGGGATTCCTGGGAGTGCATTCTGATGAAGATCATCAAAGGTAAGTGAATATTTATAATGCTATTCTGACTATTGTTGACTCCAACATGGCGGATATATTGTATGGCATGTTTGTGTCTGAGCGCCGTACTCAGATTATTCGTTTTTCGTTTTTTAAACCTGACACAGCTGGTTGCATTAAGGAGAAGTTTATCTAAAGTTCCATGTATAACTTTTTCATCAACATTTATGATGAGTATTTCTGTAAATTGATGTGGCTCTGCAAAATCACCGGATGTTTTGGAGGCAAAACATTACTGAACATAACGCGCCAATGTAAACTGAGATTTTTGGATATAAACATGAGCTTTATCGAACAAAACATACATGTATTGTGTAACATGAAGTCATGAGTGTCATCTGATGAAGATCAAAGGGTAGTGATTAATTTTCTGTTTCTGCTTTTTGGGACTCCTCTCTTTGGCTGGAAAATGGCTGTGTTTTTTTTGTGTATAGGCGCTGACCTAACAATCATATGGTTTGCTTTCGCCGTAAAGCCTTTTTGAAATCAGACACTTTGGCTGGATAAACAAGAAGTAAAGCTTTAAAATGGTGTATAATACTTGTATGTTTGTTTTGAGGAATTTTAATTATGAGATTTGTTTTGAATTTGGCGCCCTGCACTTCCACTGGCTGCTGTCATATCGATCCCGCTAGCGGGATTCAAGCCAGAAGAAGTTAAAAAGGGAGGGGGGTGAATATCGACAGCCTCTTTACATTATAAGCACATACCAGTTCCTGTAAGTGACTCTCAAAGTACTGAATAAATTGGATGACTGAGTGAGTGTCTTCCAGACCCCCCTCCAGTTTTTTACTTGTTGATGGCTACTTCCCACAAAGGGAACCTAGGCCGACGTCTTTAGGATGTATTTTTTTGGTGCGGTCTGCACTGGCCTTGATTTCATCGTCCACGGACAGGACTCCCTAAAAACACGGCACTTCGATACAAGTTGCTTTTTATAGCAGGTCAGGAGAGCATTTTCCGCTAACCCTTAGCCTAATTACCCAAACCTACTGCTACGAAAAAGTTGATCCACAGGTGGTAGCTCTAACCATTACACTGTGAACCCTAGTCTTAACATATTGACTTCGACAGACCATTTTAAAATGGACAGTCTGGAATCGTTTGTCCAAAATGATTTTGTTCATTCACTCAGTACTGATTTGAAAGTTTATTTCTCTTGCTTTGTAAAAAGACAGTTTAAACAGTTGATTTGTTGAAAACACTCCATTTAATGACATAGCTAACTAAGTTAGCAAGCATTTCATTTTCTTTTGACTGCGCACAGCAGGTCGCACAAGAAAGAAATTATTCTGATGTAGTTTTACCTGGGTGCACCGGGTACAGCACTTGCACCCCCTGACTACTTTTTACCTGTGGATAGTGACTTTTCTGGGAACACACTGAAAAGTAACTTGACACCGTTGATCAGTCAGCACAAATGTGGATTATAATAATGACAAGAAGGCAAGAGGGAGTGTATGGCGGAGCTGGAATTTATTTGACGTGTGAAATAGCGATGCGGTCAGTCAAGTCTGATAAGCATGCATTTCCACACTTGTAGTGCACAACTGAACAGAGGTTCTGTGTGCGTTTTGGGGTTCAACCATCAACTATATGCGGTTCAACATAGCTAGCTTATTGTTTACAAAGCAATTTGTTTTCTTGGCTATGGTTTGTGTAGTGTTCTTGGTTGTTCTTAGTCGAGGAAAAGTAGCATAGCTAACTGAAGTGTTTGTCCTGTCTGAAATCTGTCTACCTCGTCTTACCATAACGTGGCCTATGGAGTAGCCTTCTTAGATAGTTTTCCAATTCCCTTTGCATGCATTGTTAGGTAGCTAACTTCCCCAAGTTTGGCGTTGGCTTTGAACCTACTTAGCTAGCTTGCTACGTTTTGTGAAGAATGTTGCTTGGATATATTAGCAACAGAGTTGTGGTACAGTCTGGATGGTGTAACGTTGGCTACCTAACAAGCTAGTTCGGTAGTAAACATAAGTGATGCATCTCATTGACTAGCTAGCACTAACAATGCAAATTACCGTGAGCAGCGAGTCCGATTTCCCACTTACGAGTTTCCAGTTGTTTTGAGCGCGGCAGAAGTCATGCTGGATTAACATCATGACCAAGATTGTACTTTTTGGAGAAATGTCCTCTGGTATGATGAAACAAAAATAGAACTGTTAGGCCATAATGACCATCATGATGTTTGGAGGAAAAAGGGGGAGGTTTGCAAGCCGAAGAACACCATCCCAACCGTGAAGAACAGGGGTGGCAGCATCATGTTATGGGGGTGCATTCCTGCAGGAGGGACCAGTGCACTTCAAAATAGATCGCATCATGAGGGGGGGGGAAATTATGTGGATATATTGAAGCAACATCTCAAGACATCAGTCAGGAAGTTAAAGCTTGGTCGCAAATGGGTCTTCCAAGTGGACAATGACCCCAAGCTTACTTCCAAAGTTGTGGCAAAATGGCTTAAGAACAACAAAGTCAAGGTATTGGATTGGCCATCACAAAGCCCTGACCTCAATCCCATAGAAAATTTGTGGGCAGAACTGAAAAAGTGTGTACGAGTAAGGAGGCCTACACACCTGACTCAGTTACCCCAGCTCTGTCAGGAGGAATGGGCCAAAATTCACCCAACTTATTGTGGGAAGCTTGTGGAAGGCTACCCAAAATGTTTGACCCAAGTTAAACAATTTAAAGGCAATGCTATCAAATACTAATTGAGTGTGTGTACACTTCTTTCCCACTGGGAATGTGATGATAAAAAATAAAAGCTGAAATCATTCACTCTACTATTATTCTGACATTTTCACATTCTTAAAATAAAGTGGTGATCCTAAGACTAGGATTTGTACTAGGACTAAATATCAGAAATTGTGAAACTGAGTTTAAATGTATTTGGCTAAGGTGTATGTAAACTTCCGACTTCAACTGTATACATTGGCAAAAATGTATAAAACCCTGTTTTTGTTGGTCATTATGGGGTATTTTCTGTAGATTGAGAAAATATTTATCCATTTTAAAATCCGGCTCAAATTGTGGAAAAAGTCAAGGGGTCTGAATCCTTTCTGTGTGTGTATTTTTAGTGCAACTAAACAAGTGGGGCTCAAAACAGGTGCCCTGCCCTGAATTACTGGTCGTTACTGGGGAAAATGCAGAACAATCTTTTTATATCTCCTAATGTATTGCACAACATGACTGTAGGCATTTACTTAAAGTAGCTACAAATATATTTAAATGTATTTAACTTCAAAGAAATGGTTGACGTTATTGAAAAACCATCCCGTGGCTTTTTCCAAATAGCCCGATTATATAGTATACCGCCCAAGCCTACTCGCTTGATGGTTAGCTACCTAGCCAACGTTGGCTCTCATCTGGCTAGTATAACGTTACGTTAGCTAGCTGGCTAGTATAACGTTACGTTAAGCTAGCTGGCTAGTATAACGTTACGTTAAGCTAGCTGGCTAGGATAACGTTACGTTAAGCTAGCTGGCTAGGATAACGTTACGTTAAGCTAGCTGGCTAGGATAACGTTACGTTAAGCTAGCTGGCTAGGATAACGTTACGTTAAGCTAGCTGGCTAGGATAACGTTACGTTAAGCTAGCTGGCTAGGATAACGTTACGTTAAGCTAGCTGGCTAGGATAACGTTACGTTAAGCTAGCTGGCTAGGATAACGTTACGTTAAGCTAGCTGGCTAGGATAACGTTACGTTATGCTAGCTGGCTAGGATAACGTTACGTTAAGCTAGCTGGCTAGGATAACGTTACGTTATGCTAGCTGGCTAGGATAACGTTACGTTATGCTAGCTGGCTAGGATAACGTTACGTTATGCTAGCTGGCTAGGATAACGTTACGTTATGCTAGCTGGCTAGGATAACGTTACGTTATGCTAGCTGGCTAGGATAACGTTACGTTATGCTAGCTGGCTAGGATAACGTTACGTTATGCTAGCTGGCTTTCTTTGCCTGTTCATTGTCTAGCTAGCGTTCAGCTGACTGGTGTTTGCTAGCTGCAGAGGCTAGATGCTGGACTTTGGACAAGCAACCTAATCTTAGCTAGCTAAAAAATCTGTTTACATTTACAATGTCTTGCAAAAGTATTCATCCTCCTTGCCGTTTTTCCTATTTTGTTGCATTACAACCTGTAATGTAAATGGATTTTTTTTTGTGGTTTTCATGTAATTGATATACACAATAGTCATAGGTGAAGAGAAATTGTATTTTTTTTTTATTACTAAAAATTACAGAAAAGTGGTGCGTGCATATGTATTCACCCCCTTTGCTATGAAGCCCCTAAATAAGATCTGGTGCAACCAATTACATTCAGAAGTCACATAATTAGTTAGATTGCACACAGGTGGACTTTATGTAAGTGTCACATGTTCTCAGTGTGTGTGTGTGTGTGTGTGCGTGGCGTACACACACACACACACACACACACACACACACACACACACACTTGTTCTGAAATACCGTGGTGTCTACAACACCACTAAGCAAGGGGCGCCATGAAGACCAAGGAGCTCTCCAAACAGGTCGGGGACAAAGTTGTGGAGAAGTACAGATCAGGGTTGGGTTATAAAAAATATCCAAAACTTTGAACATCCCACGAAGCACCATTAAATCCATTGTTAAAAAAATGGAACGAATATGGCACCACAACAAACCTGCCAAGTGTCAGGCGGTGGTTAACTGGTGCAGTGAATCAGGCGCAGGAGAGCAGAAATGAGTGTACAAGGTATTTAATTCCACAACAACACCAGTATACAGACAATACTCAAAGTGCGGAGAAATACCGGTCACTCGAAAAATAACAGGTGAAAATACATAACCTGGCAAACATAACCAGCCGACAAGTACCGCCATGAACAATCAATAAACACGCACATGTGGGAAACAGAGGGTTAAATAACTAACATGTAAATGGGGAATAGAAACCAGGTGTGTAGAAAACAAAGACAAAACAAATGGAAAATGAAAAGGGAATCGGCGATGGCTAAAAGACCGGTGACGTCGACCGCCGAACGAACAAGGAGAGGGACCGACTTCGGCGGAAGTCATGACACCAAGAGGGCATTAATCAGGGTGGCAACAAAGAGTTGAAGAGCATGCATTTCGTTTTACTTGCATTTAAGAGCCATTGGAGACCACGGAAGGAGAGTTATGGCATTGAAGCTCGTCTGGAGGTTAGTTAACACAGTGTCCAAAGAAGGGCCAGAAGTGTATAGAATGGTGTCGTCTGCGTAGAGGTGGGTCAGAGAATCACCAGCAGCAAGCGCGACATTATTGATGTAAACAGAGGAAAGAGTTGGCCCGAGAATTGAACCCTGTGGCACCCCCATAGAGACTTCCAGAGGTCCAGACAACAGGCCTTCCGATTTGACACACTGAACTCTGAGAAGTAGTTGAGGCTTTTGAGTCTGCCGATAAGAATGTGGTGATTGACAGAGTCGAAAGCCTTGGCCAGGTCGATGAATACGGCTGCACATTGTCTTTTATCGATGGTGGTTATGATATCGTTTAGGACCTTGAGCGTGGCCTGAAGGAGCTGCAAAGCTCCACAGCGGGAGATTGGAGTATCTGTCCATAGGACCACTTTAAGCCATATACTCCACAAAACTGGGCTTTACGGAAGAGTGGCCGGAAAAAATCCATTGCTTTAAAAAAAGAAAAAAGAAAACACGTTTGGTGTTTGCCAAAAGGCATGTGGGAGACTCCCCAAACATATGGAGAAGGTACTCTGGTCAGATGACTACAATTGAGCTTTTTGGCCATCAAGAAAAATGCTGTCTAAGTGCAAACACAACACCTCATCACCCCGAGAACACCATCCCCACAGTGAAGCATGGTGTTGGCAGCATCATGCTGTGGGGATGTTTTTCCATCGGCAGGGACTGGGAAACTGGTCAGAATTGAAGGAATGATGGATGGCTCTAAATGCAGGGAAATTCTTGAGGGAAACTTGTTTCAGTTTTCCAGAGATTTGAGACGGACGGAGGTTCACCTTCCAGCAGGACAATAACCCGACGCATACTGCTAAAGCAACACTTGAGTGGTTTAAGGGGTAACATTTAAAATGTCTTGGAATGGCCTAGTCAAAGCCCAATAGAGAATCTGTGGTATGACTTAAAGATTGCTGTACACCAGCGGAAACCATCTAACTTGGAGCTGGAGCAGTTTTGCCTTGAAGAATGGGAAAAAATTCCAGTGGCTAGATGTGCCAAGCTTATAGAGACATACCCCAAGAGACTTGCAGCTGTAATTGCTGCAAAAGGTGGCTCTACAAAGTATTGACTTTGGGGGGGGGTGAATAATTATGCACGCTCACGTTTTTTTAAGTCTTATTTCTTGTTTGTTTCACAAAAAAATAAATATTTTGCATCTTCAGAGTGGTAGACATGTTGTGTAAATCAAATGATACAAAACCCCCAAAAATCCATTTTAATTACAGATTGTAAGGCAACGAAATACGAAAAATGCCAAGGGGGTGAATACTTTTGCAAGCCACTGTATTGATTAACCTCCACTTGAATGCCAACATTAGGCTAGCCATCTACAGTAGCCTTGGTTTGTTCGCATACTTATGATTGGCACCCTGGTGCAAGCAGCTGTGTTGTTGCCGAGCAACAGACCAGGTGTTAGAACTCTGAGCGTCGGCTAAAAAAAGATGTTAGCATTGTCAGAAATGCTACAAAAGGGTAGGGCATCGTTGGTTCTTAATGGACAGAAATGAGCACGTGAGCGATTTTAAATTATAAATGTAATCAAAACTGTTGCCCCTACAAACATATTCAGTCCAAAAGGTGATGATCATGATCAAGTCTAATGGACACTGTAGTCTCGTTCTTATCTGATGCCTAGATAGATATTGAGCTAGGTCGGGGCAAGAAATGTTATTTTTTTCCTAATGCTAACGTCCCTGTTATATCCGGTATGTGATTCTCGGTAACGACCAGACTGCTTATGATGGTGGGGGTTGGGGGTTGTGTTTTGTATCGCCAAGTTGATTTGTGAAGTTTCATAGACATTGGTGTCACATTGGCTTAGATATGATGGTAGGGAGATTTTAATTTAATATTGAGCTTCAATCAAGACTAATTCATTGTGATCTATAAGGCAAAACTGATCCTAGCTCAGCACTCATACACTGAGACGCTTTGTTGATACGGGCCCAGATCTCAGCATTTAGTTTTTCTTTCAAAAACTATTTTGTTGACAATTTTTTTGGGTGCAATATTTCACAATAACACTGATGTCATGACATATCTATCAGTGATGATCATTGATGTTTCAGAGAACTGGAGGGCTAGAACATACCTTTTGGGGAGTTCAGTCGTTTCAGTTCCTGGTAGTCTTCTTTCTTGCCAGCCTTCATGGCCAGTGCTGGAGTTTTCTGGTAGACTTTCCACAGCAGACAGTACTCCAAGCACATAGAGCACAGGTTCCAGCCGGCAATGAAACCGCAGCCAATAAAGTTGGAGCAGAAAGCCATGATCTGGCCCACCAACATAGGCGCCAGGATGTTTGTTAGCTGATCGATGATCCGTACTGTGGCATTCATGTCTATTGAAGAAGCGCATAATTATTTTATTGTCCATTGTCCACAGGAAAAGCAAATTCATATGACAGGGATTTTTATAGATTTCCTGAAGGTTAATTTACTTCAATGGTGCAGATAAGCAAACTGTAGCACACAGCTCTGGTTATTTGTGAACTGTGGGTCTTTATGGCTTGTGAAAAAATTCCTTTGAGATAAGATGTTTGGAAGTGTTGCATTTTTACTGTGTTAATCTGTTTGATAGCGTTCGTAAACCAAGGTGAAACTGGGGAAGTTAGAAAATAACAAATTAGTGATTTGCTTTGGTCTGGTTCAAAGTCACGCCACTGCAAGGAGATAAATGCCTGGTCACGAGGCCAATCGATTTGGGATGGTTTCCCATGGAGACTGACCTGCCAGCTTGCTGCTGTCCTGTCCAGCCACAACTACCACCCAGTCTCTCTGGATAGTAATGGACATGGCAGTACTGGCCAAGTTAGCAATGTTGGCTATGGAGATGACCAAGATATAGCAGCATGTCTGAAAACCAAGAAAACAATACATTATTGATCGCTTAGGTAAAAATCAAAACATACAAGTTTATACATTTACTTTTGAAAAATCGAAACATGGACGAAGTTTCCAGTGTAATATTTTTGGCCTCAACATGTGATATTACTTTCTTTTCTTTTTTTAAATGTGTATATCTTTATTTTGACAGGGTGTCATGGAGACCAAGTCTCTTTCAAATGAGCCTTGCACAATACAAAACACACACTTGAATACAAAATATGATCATAAAGAATTCACTTGGAACATCCCCCACTATTGCTCTAAAGTCCCTAAAGGGCATTCAAGCCTCCCTTGCAACATATTCCACATCTGTGGAGCATAAAAACTATAAGCATCTCTCCCTAAATCAGAAGCCACCTTTGGAACCTCTAGCACTATGCAATCCTGTGCTCTTGTCAAGGTCAAAACAATACAATACAGTACGAGTGTCAGATACATCGGAAGTTTCTACAGGAGCGCTTTGCAAATAAACAGAAAGGGAATGCTGCTCTCTTACATACAGAGGCCCAACCCACCTTTTGATAAATCCAAGGGTACAATAGAAAACAGCATCTAGAGGTATAAGTGTGGAAGCTGCTGTGTGCATGTAGATTATATCCCCGTAATCTAAAACAGACATACAGTAAATGGCCTAGACAACTTCCTTTCTATTATCAATAGACTACACATGCTCTATTTCTCTTTTTATTTAACGTTTTTATTTAGCTAGGCAAGTCAGTTAAGAACAAATTCTTATTTCCAATGACGGCCTACCCCGGCCAAACTCGGACAACGCTGAGCCAATTGTGCGCCGCCCTATGGGACTCCCAATCACGGCAGGATGTGATACAGCCTGGATTCGAACCAGGGTGTCTGTAGTGACGCCTGAAGCACAGATGCATTGCCTTAGACCGCTGCGCCACTCTGGCGCTCAGAGTGAAAATAATCACATTTTGATCTTCAACTTCTTTACCAGCTCAGTAACGTGTTTTAAAAATGCCATCTAGGCAGATACCAATATATTTATAAGAGGGACATTGTTCAATTTGTGTTCTGTTCAGGCTAGTACTTTCAAGGCCACTTAAGTCCAAGTTATGGGACCTAGAAAATGGCATGTGTTTTGTTTGCATTAAGTACTAACTTAAGATCCAAGAGTGATTTCTGTTGTGCTTGGAAATCAGATTGCAAATGTGAAAAGGATTGATTTACAGATTGTGCAATAGAGTACAATACTGTATCAGCATAAAAATGTATAACTATTTTTCACAGTATTTCCAATGTAATTTACATACAGTGTAAACAATAGCGTCTCCAAAATCAAACCCTGGGGTACCCCTTCATGCACTTAAAGTAATCCAGATTTGAAACTTTGTCACAATAGCCTTAGTTCTATTACTGAGAGAGTTCTGAAACCACATACAGTCTTCAGTGCCCAGGCCATGTTTAATAAAATAGAATGATCAATAATGTTAAAAGCCTTTGACAAGTCCACAAACAGGGCAGCACAATTAATTTGGGCATCTAAAACATTGACAATATAATTTACAACTAATGTGGTTGCAGTAATAGTACTGTGGCCCGATTTGATGTACATTTAGAATACAATTCTCAGATAAAAAGGAACGAAGTTGTACACTTACCAAAGATTAAAGAATCGTAGCCAGACAAAGCCTAGATATGGGACAATAATGATCAAGAACACTAGTGTCCCCACCGTTATGGAGCGGCAGCACATAAGCAGCCTTCCATACTTTTGGAACATTTCCCGACATCAATATAACAATTTGAAATGTTGGTTATTGAGCTAGCGATGAGGGGAGCTACGCAGTTAAGCAGAGCCAGCTCCAGTTTGTCAGCCCCTGTGGACTTCTTCGTGGCTATAGCTAGCACTTACACGACAACAACGAGAAAAAACGACTATTGTTCAGCTTAGCATATTAGTTCATCTAGAAACCGTTAACACTACAATGCTTGACAGCCAGTGTAAGAGTGAAACAAACAGGCCTGCTGTTTTTTGTTGTGTATATTATGGTTGCAGCTGTTCTGGCCAGAGGAATACAGATGGATTGGCTCAACTGGTTAGGCAGCATTTCTAGACTTCACATGACAGCCCTAGAAGAACCCGCTGACTACACAGTCATGAACAAGACACTCAATCAACTGTTTCTCCCCCATCTCCAGAAACACACATACCAGAGAACTTACAGCAACCCCCTCTCTCAAAAACCAAGGGCCCCTTCACAAAAACACGATTTGTCCCACAATACACCACGTGAGAAACACTTACATGATCCTGATAGTGTAGCAGCCAGCAGATTGTAACACTCGCTATTGCAACAGTCTTATTAACAAAAAACAAGGCACAGCATTTCTTCCTTGGGACAAAGTCTTGCTGTACAATGTAAATTAAATCTGCGCATTTGGACCCGATCTACACATTCAACCAAAAGAACGAGCCCCTTCAAGAAGCCAAACATGTTTCCTGGCAAATCTTTGTGTAATCTTAAGAATCAAACAATTTTCCCTTGATCGCTACTCAGGTAAGAACCTGTCCAAGGCTTTCTGTTTCAAATGCGAGGTAATTGAGTGAACTTGAGGTCTGAGTGTAAAATACTGGTGAAGCTCATTTCAAAGCCATAGTGAAGAAAGCTTTCAGACATTATTCAATGTGTATCCTAAGCTACTGTCCAGAGGCTGAACTGCTATGTAAAGGTTGTTTTAAATTATAGATCATATTAGACGAAGGTCACGTTGTACTTATCAAATGGGCAAATGCTTCTGCTGCAAATAACCATTCAATTCTAAGTTTAAAATGACAGTATGAGAGAGTTGAGGCAATGGAATCTTACCAGAACCCATCCATTATATAACTCTGCAAGCTGTTCTTTGAACTGGAAAACCACCATCAAGAGGATCCCACACAGTATGACGGCACAGTTCTGGACAACCAGTGAAGTCTGGGCCACTATCAAATTAGAGGACAAGCATTAGAGATGTAGGGTTGGTCATAAACAATTGATTTCTGAGTAAATCACCAAGACGCATCAAGTTATTTTAATGGTTTCGAATAGAGAATTATTCCAATTTCCATCTAAATCAACACATTTCCCAAAAGTTCAATCCCTAATGTTTTGAGACTGTATATTGCTTATTCATGTTCTATGTATTCAGTTCTGTTCAGAAACACTGACTGTAGAGTAGGCCTACTTATGGCTGCATACCTTTGAGTCTGGGGTTTTTATCCACCCAGTCACCGATAATGGCTCCGAGCAGCAGGACTGACCCTGCCACCACCAGTCCGTACACAGCCGTGAGCAGGAGGCTGTTGCCATACAGCCCCACCAGAAATACAGCTACAGCGAAATTCCACATACGATCTCCCTACAAATACATGCATGTTACATTGTTGTTTCAACCAGCAACCTGGTTTCATAGCTTAGACGTAACAGAAAATGTAAATCTGGCACACTAAAGTTATTATGATATGTTACGTTTGGTATGGTTACATCAGACAGATGGTTACTTAAGACCCCCCAAAAAAGTAGGATGGGTGGGCGTATGACGTGAACGTCTAGCAACACAAAGGTTGTGAGTTAGAATCTCATCACAGGCAACTTGTCAACTACTTAATACTTTTTTTGTTACTTTGTAACTACTTAGCATGTTAGTTAACCCTAACCCTTTTAGATAACCTTAACCCTTTAACCTAACTCCTAAACTTAACTCTAACCTTAACCCCTAGCCTAGCTAACGTTAGCCATCTATCTAGAATTCGTAACATATCATATGTTTTCGAAATTCATACCGTATAGTATGTTTGGCAAATTTGTAACATTGTACATTTTTCTAATCGGTAACATATAATCCGAATTGTAATTTGCAACATATCATATGTGCTGGACCGCCACAAATTAATACACACCATAAGAAACGTAACATATTATACTAAATGGAGTGTCTTGGATTTATGTACAGACTAACAAGAAATGCTCTGAGACCAGGTTGCAACCAGCTGTTAAAATGTACTGCACAGTAGGGCTACAGTATATGGATAATGCTTGCAGAAACATGATCCTAGCCAACTATCGAGCCTATATAAAGCTATCCTATATAAATTAATAATGGTATACTGTCAAGGACTGTACACAAAAGAAACATGACCTCAAAGCAATTACCTGATTTAGAAATACCATGACATAATAAATATTGTACAGACCATTGGCCATTATATGGAACCATCCATGTGTCTACTGATGTGCCATTGGACTTGATCAATGTTTTATTTATTTTTTTCAAGCAAAATGTACCCAAAGGGGTGGGAAATAGCCTATATATATTCCCTACGTGTGTACCTATTCTAAAACATAAATAAGCTATAAGATTTTGTCAAATGACCCTCCATCTATGATGAGTAATTAGGGTGATAGCCTACCTAAACATTGTTTTAAATTAATGGTTTACAAAGGTTGTGACATTTTGTATTGGCTACTTTTGATTCACTTACCCATGTGGAGAGGGCATGTCCAAGGTAAATAAGGAACTTTGGCGATGTGAAGAACGATTGGACAGATTCTGCAAGGGAAATTATGTTTGAGATTCGTTGTTGATATCCGAACAACTGTGGTCAATAGATCGGCAGTTATCAATACTTAATCAAATATTCAATTTCAATGAGTCCTTTTAAAAGCACTGAAAATATAAAATTGACCTACCACAGCAACGTTTCTTAGGTCCCGCGTTATCCATTTGTAATATTTTTTCTCAAAATAATTTAGTCAATATTTATTTCCCTTTGTACAGGCTTTCGATGCAGGCGATACTCGGTGCATTGAATTTTCGATAAACGCACTCCAAAGCTCCCCTTTCTCCTTTCCAAACTTAGCTATCACTGTAGCTGAAGTTGGAAAGATATATATTTGCCGAAAAGCCTTGTTAGTTAAAATGTAAAACAATAAAATCTCCTGGACGGCTCCAGCAGCCTTCTCTCGTCCTTTCTGCACTGCCAACAGTGTTTTTGTCCCCGCGGTCCCCTGTCAATATATCTACAGCAGAGATATTACAGAAAGGTGGAGATAGGAATACCATTTGGCTATGTAGGACACCCAGCAGACTGTCGACCAATTGTGTTCACGTTGTCATATGGCGTCACATGGTTGCTAAACTAATCGTCACACAATCCCTTCTCAAAGTCAGGGTATGAGTCGAGAAACGTGCCTATTTTCCTCGAAAGTACGCACTGTCACGATTCCAAAGCTATACAATATTACAGATAGCAAGTAACGTATCTAACGCCTTGGAAAATACGTGTAATGTTGTAAATCTTGTTGACGAAATTCATGCAAATGTTTGATTTTTTTGAGATCACGCCCAGAATGCATCGCGCATTGCCATATTTGGGCAACGTACACAATAGGCGGTATACGATTCCAAGGGAGTTTACCATCTCCTCAAAAGTATCTCTGCATAGTGAGCAGCCAGAAGCACACGCCACAGTCCAGTTGACGACTCGAGCACAGCGATGCAAATATAAATCATTGACGTAAATACATTCAAAACAAAGCCCTTGCGGCCAATTATTGATAGTTGTTGCAAAAGATCTGACAGGATCCATGGTTTTGGTGGTTGTTACAACAATATTAATTCTATAATTAAGCAATAAGGCCAGAGGAGGTTTGGTATATGGCCAATATACCACGGCCAAGGGCTGTTCATAACACGCAACGCGGAATGCCTGGACAAAGCCCCTAGCCGTGGTATATTGGCCATATATCACAAACCCCCGAGGAGCCTTATTGTTATTAAAAACTGGCTACCAATGTAATTAGAGTACAACAGTACAACTAAATATTTTGTCATACCCAGTGGTATATGGTCTGATATACCATGGCTTTCAGCAAATCAGAATTCAGGGCTCAAACCACCCAGCGTATAATAACTGCTTATATTGGGAGAGGGATAAAAAAAAAATTGTGTTGCAGATAGTCAGATACAACACATACATAGTGACTGTTTTTTATTGCTTTTATGTATCCCAGGACTCACTCGAAAACAGTGGCAAGTGTTACGGATGTGGACTACCCCAGATAAATAAATGCACAGTAGTCTATCTATTTTTTTACCTGTCAGGAAGAAAAGTGAAAAACACAGATAAAAACACTAAGATAATAAATGGTGGATAATCCATTGCTTGTGGCATGACTAACATAAATGGTCATTTTGTGTAGCATATGCAAGTAGGCTATATGGAGGGCAATGGTTGAAGCAGCACTGCGTGTTTATTTTCTATGCATGTGTGCATAAAGTTGGTCAGTCTGTATTTGGGGCTAAAACCAACTAATGAGTATGCGCAAGGAAGGGTGATGGAAGTTAATAATACTACTGTCTCTGTTACATAATCTAATATCAGTCATTAAACCAGCTTCCCATATCAGTTGGCTATATCGCAGGGGTCGTATTTTCAAAACACAATGGCCTCTAACATCATCAAAAAATCTGCGTTTTAAACCATTTCACCTGTGTTTTTAAATAGAATGTCAACAGTATTTTTTGCTTAAATTAAGTGATCAGGGGCGTGCAACTATAGTTTTCCTTCACGGAAAATACATTAGTGCAACACATTCGTAAGAAAATAGCTTCATTTTCATCAGATGACAACAGAAGTGCAACACAAGTCAATTCTTACAGTGAAAAAGCAAGGCCTTTTTTGCAAAAACTGCATGGCCAACATATGTTTATGATAGAAAAAATGGTGCCAGTGTAACCGATGTGAAATGGCTAGTTAGTTAGCGGTGGTGCGCGCTAATAGCGTTTCAATCAGTGACGTCACTCGCTCTGAGACCTGAAGTGGTTGTTCCCCTTGCGTTGCAAGGGCCACGGCTTTTGTGGCGCGATGGGTAACGATGCTTCGTGGGTGTCAGTTGTTCATGTGTGCAAGGGTCCCTGGTTCGAGCCCGGGTTGGGGCGAAGAGAGGGACGGAACCTACACTGCTACACCAGCTACATTTCCTAATGTTCTGCTTGAAGTTAATCTTGCATTTTGCCAGAGAAAAGTGTGCTACACTGAGAAAAGTACCAGAGAAAAGTAGCTACACATCCGTCAGAGCGCTGTCTGTTTGATAGAATGCCATTTCATGAATTCTCATCCGAGTGGAGAAGTGCAACTGAAGCACAAAATTAGTCTGATGCCGAGCAGAATTTACATTAAGAAGCATTATACAGCGCGTTCAGAAAGTATTCAGACCCCTTCACTTTTTCCACATTTTGTTTAGTTACAGCCTTACTATAAAATGTATTCAATTAATTGTTTTCCTCATCAATCTACACACATTACCCCATAATGAGAAAGTGAAAACAAGTTTTTAGAAAGAAAAAAAAAACGTATTTACATACCGTAATTTCCGGACTATTGAGCGCACCTGAATATAAGCTGCACCCACTGAATGTAATTTTTTTTATTATTTTGAACATAAATAAGCCGCACATGTCTATAAGCCGCAGGTGCCTACCGGTACATTGAAACAAATTAACTTTACACAGGCTTTAACGAAACACGGCTTGTAACAAAAAATAAAATTTTTGCAGTAAACAGTAGCCTACCAAGAAAGTCATTGGTCACTATCTTCCTCCTCCTGTGCACTGAAACCACTGAAGTCATCTCCTTCGGTGTCGGAGTTGAATAGCCTCAGAATTGCTTCATCCGATATTGGATCGTTTTCATTGTCGCTCTCGTCACTTTCATCCAGAGGCAAATCCCCCGCTGAGCCCTCTTCAACACGCAGCAGTCCAGCCTTTCGAAACCCATTGATGATAGTGGATTTTTTGACAATGCTCCACGCTGTCAGGACCCACAAATGTGAAAGCGGGAAAAATCAATATATTAGCCGCGTCATTGTTTAAGCCGCAAGGTTCAAAGCGTGGGAAAAAAGTTGCGGCTTATATTCCGGAATTTATGGTAAGTATTCAGACCTTTTGCTATGAGACTCAAAATTGAACTCAGGTGCATTCTTTTTCCATTGGTCATCCTTGAGATGTTTCTACAACTTGATTGGAGTCCACCTGTGGTAAATTAAATTAATTGGACATGATTTAGAAAGGCACACACGTCTAAATAAAGTCCCATAGTTGACAGTGCATGTCAGAGAAAAAACCAGGCCATGAGGTCGAATGAATTGTCTGTAGAGGTCCAAGACAGGATTGTGTCGAGGTGCAGATCTGGAGAAGGGTACAAAAAACATTCTGCAGCATTGAAGGTCCCCAAGAACACAATGGCCTCTAACATTCTTAAATGGAAGAAGTTTGGAACCACCATGACTCTAGAGCTCCTAGAGCTTGCCACCCAGCCAAACTGAGCAATTGGGGAAGAAGAGCCTTTGTCAGGGAGGTGACCAAGAGCCTAATGGTCACTCTGACAGAGCTCCAGAGTTCCTCTGTGGAAATGGGACAACCTTCCAGAAGGACAACCATCAGAAGGACAGACCATAAGAAGCAAGATTCTCTGGTCTGATAAAACCAAGATTTAACTCTTTGGTCTGAATGCCAAGCGTCACGTCTGGAGGAAACCTGGCACCATCCCTATGGTGAAGCGTGGTGGTGGCAGCATTATGTTGTGGGGATGTTTTTCAGCGGCAGGGACTGGGAGACTAGTCAGTATCGAGGGAAAGGTGAACGGAGCAACGTACAGAAATATCCTTGATGGAAACCTATCTCCAGGACCTCAGACTGGGGCAAAGGTTCACCTTCCAACAGGACAACAAACTTAAACACACAGCCAAGACATCTTAGGAGTGGTTTCGGGACAAGTCTCTGAATGTCCTTGAGATGCCCAGCTAGAGCCCGTACTTGAACCTGATCGAACATCTCTGGAGAGACATGAAAATAGCTGTGCAGCGACAATCCCCATCTCACCTGACAGAGCTTGAGAAGATCTGCAGAGAAGAATGGGAGAAACTCCCCAAATACAGGTGTGCCAAGCTTGTAGCGTCATACCCAAGAAGACTTGAGGCTGTAATCACTACCAAAGGTGCTTCAACAGAGTAAAGGGTCTGAATACTTATTGAAATGTGCCATTTTTTTTTTGGCAAAAATGTCTAAAACCCTGTTTTTGCTTTGTCATTATGGGGTATTATGTGTAGATTGATGAGGGGGAAAAAACTATTTAATCAATTTTAGGATAAGGCTGTAATGTAACAAAATGTGGAAAAGGTCAAGGGGTCTGAATACTTTCCGAATGCACTGTAGATCTATGTTTACAAAACGCAGCAAGATACTGTATTTCTTATGCGTTTTACCATTTGTTCTGCTGAAAAACGCCCCGAGTGGCCTAAACAGAACCCACAATAACACTATCACCTTTTGTTCAGGCAATCAAAATTGATGATTATAGTCAAAATTACATATTCTGTGGGGTTATTCTGCAGTCTGTGGTCAAACTGATTATATTTTCAAGATTTCATGGAAACTGCAATTGTGATAAGCACTAACCAATCACAGTGTAGAGTTCAGAAATAAGCAGACCTGTTGCACCACAAAGTAAATATTGTCTCCCCCTATAGAAATCAGAGCAATCTTTCTCCTAATAAAGAAACATACGTCTTGTCATTGTACTATGCTTACTTTAATCCTAGCACTTACCCACACGATTCATTTAAAGCTTTACACACAGATCACACACTGTACAATACAAGTCCTCCCTGCCTCCCACATAATGTGATGCACAATATACACCTTTAGATGACTTGCCTTTGTCAATCTCGGTCAACAGAGTAGAACCATAACCATAACTTCAGTAATTACTGCACATTTCTGCATGATTGGGTGGACTGCTTCGGCATTCAACGCATCACTATTAATTTGCCAAACTTTTTGTCACGACAGCAACAAGAGAGTTGGCAAAAGCAGAAACATTGTTTCTGTCAAGCCATTGTGTACTATCACTGACATACAATGTCCAAAAATTCAGAATAATTCTTGGTCATAATGTTGTTTTGGTGTGACAATGCATCACCACAAAGATATTTGGAACAAAGCCCGCTGATATGTCGTCTATGAAATACAGGTAACTGCCAAAATAACGGAAACACTTCAGTAAAAGAGGGATCGTATTGAAAGCAGGTATCTCCACACAAGTGTAGTTCCTGATTTAATTATGCAATTAACATCCCATCATGCTTTAGATCACGTATAAAAATGCTGGGCAGGCAATTATTTTGGCTACAATGACTATGCCCCCATAGTATGACAATGCCCCCATCCACAGGGCACGAGTGACCACTGAATGGTTTGATGAGCATGACAACGATGTAAACCATATGCCATGGCCGTCTGTCAGATGGGGCCTCCATTTATAACCGTTGCGTAAATTTTGCAATAAATATCTGCGTGCGCCATTTCTGAAAAGACTGCATGCACAAAAATATTAATATTTATACACTTGGCGCACGCCATACACATTTCTCCTTATAAATCAGACCTGTCGTAAAACGGTGCGCACGTGATAACAATAACTCCTTTATACACTCTGTGCCTTGGAAATATTGGAATTATGCCAGAAGGAAATATAAATGGCGAACTTGATCAAATGTCTTTGGAGGTGTTGGCAGAATGTTTTCTCTTGCAGTGACATTTGCTGCATCTTACCGTTTCTGAAAGACAAAAACATTTGCAAATTGTTGTGGATCTGTAAACAGATCGTTTGAATTCAATACAAAAAATAATAGCCTATATAATAGCCCCAAGTAAATTAGAGATGCACGTGGTAATTTGTTGTATGGCTACTTCGGGAATATGTACTCATCATGGCCAGAAAAGTCAAGGAATTTATTCTGCAGTGGATATGATTGTTATATACATTAAGTTTATGAATGAAATATTGTCTACTCGAGAAATGTTACATTACAATATTAATAAGATGTAGGCTAGCCTACAAACGTCACTGGAAAAGGTGAAACGTCTGCTCTACCAATATTAAACTAAGCTTCGGGATCTTCACAAGTATGAAACCATCACAGTCAGAAAAGGTGAGGAATTTATTCTGCAATGATCATGGAAATGAAATAAATAATAGGAAATATATGCCGATTTCGAAATATTTTAGAATGCAAAGATAAAATAAATAGATTTTCGCTCTTCTCACTAATAGCAAATGATTGCATCTTGTTATTATATTTAGCTCCCAGTTGGATTTTGGTATGAATACGAGTGTCATTATATACACTGAGCTCTGTACTCCAGCACTTTGGATTTGAAATGATACACTGGCTATGAGGGTAAAGTGCAGACTGTCAGCTTTAATTTGATGGCGTTTTCATCCATATCGGGTGAACCGTTTAGAAATTACATTTTTTGTACGTAGTCCCCCCCATTTTAGGGGACCAAAAGTAATGGGACAAACTAATTTATGTGAATAATGAGAGCGAAGAAGTTAGAGGCATAAATATCATAACACCCCTCCATTATTCACGATTCAATCCGTTATCATTATGTAGCATCCACATGAATGTAGAAGTGTTTAGAGACATATTCTGTACTTATTTACAATAAAAGTGACTCCAATAATAATCTGCTCTGAGTAGATTGTGAAGCATGAAGCAGAATGATTGAAGACTTTTTGACAAGTCGTCCTTTGTGCATGTTCTTACTAGGGGTGTAAATTTAGATGTAAACGAGATGTTGTTCCACTGCTAGCCTGGAAGAAGTGCTCTGTGAGGCATACCTCCGGGTAATGTGATCCCATAATGACACAGCATTCTATATCTTCCTCTCAACAAAAGATGACCTCTCTGTCTTTCCATACTATGCATAATAACATACTTGGTTTAATCAAAATTAGTAACATGAGTAACATAACACATTTTTTCAGCAAGCTTCTAGTATTCAACATAAGGTATTTATGGTCAAACACTTGGTTACCTTTTTGACCACAAGTAACAAGTAGGCTGCTTAGTCTCATTGTGTGGGGGATACAGGACACAAACCTCACACTCAGCAGTTACTTTTGTGTTGTGTGGTCACAGTTGGCATCCCTCATCTATTTTGATCTATTCATGGTTAAGTCAGAGGGGTAGAGAATTGACCTGGCCCTATTGAAGAGCTAAAAACATCTGACCTGATCCCATTAGTGGGCTGTTGTTGTCAGCTGGCTGAGGTGTCTATGTTCAGTAGTAAGGCTTTTGCTGTGTCATGTTGGGGTCACATGACCTGGAGGTATGCCACACTGAGCACCTCTCCCAGGCTAGCTGTGGAACAACATCTCAGTTTACATCTAAATATACAGCCCTGGCAGGAACACAAACGAAGGATGACTTGGCAAAAGTGTCTGCAATCGTTCTGCTTCATGCTTCGCAATCCACTCAGAGCAGATTATTGAAACAAGTGAGAGTATGGTCTCTTTACATCTTATATTTGAAACAGGTTTGAACAATATATTAATTATCAAACAATGATGTGTAACCTATTTTTCCAATTTTACTTCATTTATCTTCTCATTGTAATACCACAATTGTTGGTGTAATAAATGTCCTATGAACTTACTTTTCTTAATGGCATCCTATTACCATTATTTAATTCATGTTCACATTGTTGGAAAAACACTTAATTTACCTAGGTCACTTCCAAACACAGACAGTGCCAATAGATCACTAGATCAGATCTTTCCCTAATCCATTAAAGTCCGTGTAATATGGTTAGTTATTCTTATATGCCATTCAAATGTTTCTGTGTTGGTTGGTTTTATGTTGTGGTTATGAATAGGGACCATTAAAAAAATAATAATAATATATATATATATATATATATATATATATATATATATATATATATATATATATATATATATAACCTTTATTTACCTAGGCAAGTCAGTGAACAACAAATTCTTATTTACAATGATGGCCAAACCCGGACGACGCTGGGCCAATTGTGCGCCGCCCTATGGGACTCCCAATCACGGCCGGTTGTGATACAGCCTGGAATTGAACCAGGGTGTCTGTAGTGATGCCTCAAGCACTGAGATGCAGTGCCTTAGAACGCTTTGCCACATAAGTTGCATTTTAACATTTTTACACCTACTCCACCATTTATTTTGGTTGAATGAGATGATCAGACAGCTCTTAGCTGTTAGACTTAAACAGACAAGACATCCTAACCTCTAATACAGGACATCTTCCATGAAATAGAGGGGTAAACATCTGACAGGTGTTTCTGATCGATAAAAAAAAAAAACAGAGTTCATCTGTCACGTTACTGGCAGCTGAGAGCGGGGGTTGTGTGCTTGACCTCTCATGCCGTTGCATGTGGATCAAAATCAACATTTGTTTGCAAGTAATGGCAGAGCAAACCACCACAATCTCCGGCCACTTTTGAGTAAGCAGCACAGCAAAAAGCAGACCACCTATATGAAGGGGCTGTCTGCACATGAGTTGACTTTGAACTAAGTCATTGAATGATGAGATCAATTCAACAATTCATTTATTTCCAATCACAAATGAAACGTTTACCTCCAATCAATTTTTTTTTCTCACCTTTATTTAACCAGGTAGGCAAGTTGAGAACAAGTTCTCATTTACAATTGCGACCTGGCCAAGATAAAGCAAAGCAGTTCGACAACATACAACACAGAGTTACACATGGAGTAAAACAAACATACAGTCAATAATACAGTAGAAAAATAAGTCTATATACAATTTGAGCAAATGAGGTGAGATAAGGGAAGTAAAGGCAAAAAGGCCATGGTGGCAAAGTAAATACAATATAGCAAGTAAAACACTGGAATGGTAGATTTGTAGTAGAAGAAAGTGCAAAGTAGAAATATGATGATCTTGACATATTTTTGTTCACCATTGAATTTCACCCTGATCAGCATGACTAGGTCTGAAAGCAGTTAATGGTACGAGATAAGGCCAAAACGGATGAAAAAGCATTACATTTGTATTTCAATCATGACACATTATATAAGGATGACTACAAACATTTTCACCAATACTCCTGCAATGCTAATTTCAAAGTATATTATGAAAATATTGGCCACAACATGTTTGATATACCCCACCTCTTTAAGGAATATCTGGGATACCTGGAATAGGATAAAGTAATCCTTCTAACCCCCCACCCCACCCCACCCCCAAAAAAAGATATAGATGTACTATTGTAAAGTGGTTGCCACTGGATATCATAAGGTGAATGCACCAATTTGTAAGTCGCTCTGGATAAGAGCGTCTGCTAAATGACGTAAATGTAAATGTATATTACTTGAAGCAGGTCCCAAACTACAGCAAACAGACTATTGAGCTCACATTCCCTGTCCCGAAATATTGACGGCCTAATTAGTCCAGTAAAATACACTCATAATTCCAGCTAGTCACTATATTGTGCTGTCATGTTCTAGGAGCAGTCTTACAAGCCCGCCAAAATCAACTGGTGATAAAGCGAGTGCGAAACGCAGTTAGCTAGACTAGCTAGCTGCCGATGCAATGGCTACAATATGTATCTATAAGCATCACCCACAAGTCAAAAATGCAGTTATAATTTGGATAAATAAACAACTCCTTAATCAGATTAGTCCTCAATATATAGTAAGCAGCTGAAATAAAGAGAACAAACTGGTATAAGGCGAAAAAAGCTCAGTGCTGAAATGAGACATGCGCCCATGGAACCACCACGTGGAGCAGACTAAGTGCACAGGACAGGGGCGAGCTAGTTAGCTAGCATTCTAGCTATCTAGCAAAGACTTGCAAAAAGTAAAATGCAAGTAACTCTAACATTAGCTGCACACACACACAATCAAAACTTCTAGACATTAAAATTGCTAAATAATATCAGTGAAATAATTGTTTAAAACTCACCTTTGCGTGGAACAAATTAGGATTTTGTTGATCCAACAATGGCGTTGAGAAAAGAGGAAATTTGAACACAGAAACTGAATTATTGGGCGGGGTGGTGATGATGTTTACACTTACTGAGTAAAAGTCTACACTGTAACATTTTACACCTTAGCAATTAACACCAGTTACCAGCACTGACGCTAGGGGTCAATTGGCACTGCCAGTTGCTAAAACAACTCTATGGGAGTCCATCACTTTTGACACAGTGAATTTAACGCTGGTGATTTTACTGTGTACAAACTTGTTGGATGGATTTTCTGTTTGTTTTGGTTGTGTTTCAGATTAGTTTGTGCCCAATAGAAATACATGGTAAATAATGTATTGTGACATTTTGGAGTCACTTTTATTGTAATTGAGAATCAAATATGTTTCTAAACACTTCTAGATGAATGTGGATTCTACCATGAATACTATCACGGCTAAGACCCAGATGCAGACACAGGAGGCCGATAGTAAGAGTTTCAGAGTTTATTATAATTCGAGGGGCAAGCAAAAGGTAAGTCAAGGCAGGAAAACGGTTGTAATCCAAATCAGAGTCAGGCAGGTACAGGACGGCAGGCAGGATCAGGGTCAAGACAGGCAGAAAGGTCAGAAATGGGAAGACTAGGTGTACTGTAAGCCCGGACGACACAACGGTAGAAGTTGGCAAGCCCCAGGAAACGTTGCAGCTGCACTCTGGATGTGGGTTGAGGCCAATCCACCACCGCTCTCACCTTGTCAGGGTCCATCGGAATATTCCCTGCAATGATGACGTATCCTAGGAAGGAGATTGTGAAGCGATGGAACTCACACTTCTCCGCCTTCATGAAAAGCTGGTACTCCAGGAGACGCTGGAGGATCTGTCGGACATGGAGGACGTGCTCTTGAGGTGACCGGGAATAGATTTGGATGTCATTGAGGTAGACAAACTGACGTCGACAGAGTGCAACATATGTTTGTTGTTGTTGAACGCTGTCGAACGCCGAAACTGAAACCTGTCGAACGCTGAAACCTTTAAAAGCTGACAGTGTTTTTATATACTTTTATTTCCTGCAGCTCTGTTGGGCTAAATTGCTGTGAGTGCTGCTATCTGTCCCGGGATCCTGCCAGATTCCGTATAGGGGGAGAGACGCGAAAGCCCAGCTAGCCTAGCTGGCTCGGTGGACTCAAATGGAGGCCGCTATTGAACGTTTCCAACCTTGCAGGAGCTGCGTTTACTTTGCTTTGTTCCGGGACAATGTGGACCGCATTGACTTTCAATGTAGCAACTGCTTGCTTGCGGAGGACGTGCAGGAGCGAAGTAGCTACTCTTAGCAAGCAAGTAGAACGCTGCTCTGGTCTGGTGGAAGTTTTGCCGCCGTGTCGGCTCTCCACAGCCGACTGGCCAGTGAGAGGCAGGGTTCCATCCCCGAAGGGGTCTCCCCCTTCCCTGGAGAACGGAGCTGATCTCAACCCAACCAACCAGCCATGGAGGTACGTCACTCGCTGTGGAAGTCGAAGAAGGCGTCATCTGGCAACGGGGGTCTCCATGGAGATTTTGAGCCCGGAACTGACACAGACCAGAAACTGCTTTGCCACCCTGGATCCAGAGGTTCCGGCGCCTTCATCCGGGGTGGCTTCCCAATCAAGATTGGATCCAGAGGTACCTGCGTCTTTGTCCTCGGCTCTGTCTCCCTCTCCGGTGGCTTCTACCTCGGGTTCAGATCCTCAGAGCTCCCAGCCTCACCAGACCGTGAGGCTGCCTGAGAGACCGGCCCATTCAACATCATCAGCTGTCATCATAGGCAGCTCTATGGTGAGAAACATCTCGGTCCCCAAGGCAAAAACCCTGTGCTACCCAGGAGTTCTGGGTAGCAACTGTTCTACCACAGATGCCAGGAGCTGACACTATCGTAGTCCATGTGGGGTCAAACGACATCAGGAGGGCTAGCTCGAAACATTTGAAAATGGATTTAAAGAACTGATTTTAGCATCAAAAGACTCCAAAAAACGACCAATAATTTTAGGTCCAGTACCATCATTGGGCCGCGGGTGTGAAAGATTCAGCAGACTGCTGGAATTACACATCTGGCTAAAAGACTACTGTAGCTCTGCTGGAGTCACTTTTATTGATAACTTTGACACCTTCTGGAAACAGAAGATACTCTACAGGAATGAAGGAGTCCATCCAAATCATCTTGGCTCCTGGACTCTGTCCACCCATTTCAAGGCTGCATTGAAACAATGACTGGTAAATGATCCAAGACCAGCTCAGTTAATCCCTACCATTGTGTCAATGAGTCGTCATAATGCTGCATCAAATGTACATGATCTTAAGGGCATTGGTAAACACAATGTAAGAAATTTAATTTATGTACCCCTAATTGCAAAGAATACATCAGTTTACCCTACAACTATTGTAAGCAGTAATCATGAGCCTATACACCAGAGTTACACTGTTAGCACTGAGGAGGTGTGCAATAGTAGGAAGACCCCTTTATGCAGCTCACCCTGCACTATCAGCTCCAATGTAGATAACATGAGTAAGTCTACCTCTGATAAGCTTCCCAGTAAAGCATTAAAAACAATCAAGCAAACCAGAAAAGTCCTAAAAATAGCCCATATTAACATATGTAGCCTAAGAAACAAGGTCCATGAAGTCAATAACTTGCATGTAAACAGATGACATTCATATTCTGACTATCTCTGAAACGCACTTAGATAATACCTTTGATGATACAGTGGTAGCAATACATGGTTATAACATCTACCGAAAATACAGAAATGCCAAAGGAGGCGGTGTTGCGGTCTATATTCAGAACCACATTCCTGTAAAGCTTAGAGATGATCTAATGTTAAATACTGTTGAAGTAATATGGCTACAGGTTCATCTGCCTCACCTAAAGCCCATTCTTGTGGGAAGCTGCTATAGACCACCAAGTGCTAACAGTCAGTATCTGGATAATATGTGTGAAATGCTTGATAATGTATGTGATATCAACAGAGAAGTATATTTTCTGTGTGATTTAAATATTGTCTGGCTATCATCAAGCTGCCCACTCAGGAAAAAACTTCAAACTGTAACCAGTGCCTACAACCTGGATGAGGTTGTCAGTCAACCTACCAGGGTAGTTACAAACAGCACAGGAATTAAATCAACATGTATTGATCACATTTTTAATAACGCTGCAGATATTTGCTTTAAAGCAGTGTCCAAATCCATAGGATGTAGTGATCACAATATAATAGCCATATTAAAAACCAAAGTTCCAAAGGCTGGGCCTAATATAGTGTATCAGAGGTCATACAAGAAGTTTGTAGTAATTCCTATGTTGATGATGTAAAGAATATTTGCTGGTCTGTGGTGTGTAATGAGGAGCAACCAGATGCTGCACTTGATGCATTTATGAAACTACTTATTCCAGTTACTAATAAGCACGCACCCATTAAGAAAATGACTGTAAAAACTGTTAAATCCCCTTGGATTGACGAGGAATTGAAAAATTGTATGGTTGAGAGCAATGAGGCAAAAGGTATGGCAATTAAGTCTGGCAGCCCAACTGATTGGCAAACGTACTGCAAATTAAGAAATCATGTGACTAAACTAAATAAAAAGAAACTACACTATGAAACAAAGATAAATTATATAAAGAATGATAGTACAAAGCTTTGGGGTACCTTAAATGACATTTTTGGGAAAAAAGCCTTCATTTATTGAATCAGATGGCTCATTCATCACAAAGCCCACTCATATTGCAAACTACTTTAATTACTTTTTCATTGGCAACATAAGCAAACTTAGTTGCTGGCATGTCATCCCTAACGCTGACACTACACATCCAAGTATATCGGACCAAATTATGAAAGACAAGAATTGTACTTTTGAATTCCGTAAAGTCCGTGTGGAAGAGGTGAAAAAAATATTGTTGTCTATCAACAATGACAAGCCACCGGGGTCTGACAATCTAGATGGAAAATTACTGAGGATAATAGCAGACAATAATGCCACTCCTATTTGCCACATCTTCAATTTAAGCCTACTTCCATCAGGCCTGGATGGAAGCTAAAGTCAATTCCGCTACCCAAGAATAGTAAAGCCTCCTTTACAGACTCAAATAGCTGACCAATCAGCCTGTTACCAACTCTTAGTAAACTTCTGGAAAAAAATATGTTTGACCAGATACAATGCTATTTTACAGTAAACAAATTGACAACAGAATTTCAGCATGCTTATAGGGAAGGACACTCAACAAGCACAGCACTTGACTGATGACTGATGATTGGCTGAGAGAAATTGATAAAATTATTGGTGGCTGTCTTGTTAGACTTCAGTGCAGCTTTTGACATTATTGATCATAGTCTGCTGCTGGAAAAACTTGTGTTATGACTTTACACCCCTTGCTATAATGTGGATAAAGAATTACTTGTCTAACAGAACACAGGGGGTGTTCATTAATGGAAGCTTATAAAATATAATCCAATTAGAATCAGAAATTCCCCAGGGTAGCTGTTTAGGCCCCTTGCTTTTTTCAATTTTTACTAACGACATGCCACTGACTTTGAGTAAAGCCAGAGTTTTTATATATGCGGATGACTCAACACTATACACGTCAGCTACTACAGCGACAGAAATGACTGCAACACTCAACAAAGAGCTGCATTTCGTTTCAGGGTGGGGTGGCAAGGAATAAGTTAGCCCTAAATATTTCTAAAACTAAAAGCATTGTATTTGGAACAAAACACTCACTATACCCTAAACCTCAACTAAATCTTGTAATAAATAATGTGGAAATTGAGCAAGTTGAGATGACTAAACTGCTTGGAGTAAAACTAGATTGTAAATGGTCAAAACATATTGATGCCGTAGTAGCTAAGATGGAGAGAAGTCTGTCTATAATAAAGCGATGCTCTGCCTTCTTAACAGCACTATCATCAAGGCAGGTTCTACAGGCCCTAGTTTTGTCGCACCTTGACTACTGTTCAATCGTGTGGTCAGGTGCCACAAAAAAGGACCTAAGAAAGTTGCAATTGGCTCAGAACAGGGCAGCACGGCTGGCCCTTGGATGTACACAGAGAGCTAATATTAATAATATGCATGTCAATCTCTCCTGGCTGAAAGTGGAGGAGAGATTGACTTCATCACTACTTTTATTTGTGAGCGGTATTGACATGTTGAATGTCTAAACTACTCGCACACAGCTCGGACACCCATGCATACCCCACAAGACATGCCACAAGAGGTCTCTCCACAGTCCCCAAGTCCAGAACAGACTATGGGAGGCACACAGTACTACATAGAGCCATGACTACATGGAACTCTATTCCGCATCAAGTAACTGACGCAAGCAGTAAAATTTGATTTAAAAAACAGATTAAAAAAAAACACCTTATGGAACAGCGGGGACTGTGAAGCAACACAAACATTGGCACAGACACATGCATACACACGCACACACGATAACATACGCACTATACATACACATGGATTTAGTACTGCAGATATGTGGTAGTGGTAGAGTAGGGGTCTGAGGGCACACAGTGTGTTGTGAAGTCTGTGAATGTATTGTAATGTTTTAAAATTGTATAAACTGCCTTAATTTTGCTGGACCCCAGGAAGAATAGCTGCTGCCAAGGCAGCAGCTAATGGGGATGCATAATAAGTACAAATACAAATGCAAACACAAATCGGTTCAACATGTCTCGGAACACATCATTGACCAGGGTCTGGAACACTGCAGGAGCGTTTGTCAATCCGAATGGCATCACCGGGTACTTGTAGTGCCCGTTAGCCATGTTAAAGGCATCCCTCCTGAGATGTGTGCAAACCTGGTGGCCAACTACAAGAAACGTCTGACCTCTGATTTCCAACAAGGGTTTTGCCACTAAGTCAAGTTTTGCAGAGGGGTCAAATACGTATTTCCCTCATTAAAATGCAAATCAATTTATAACATTTTTGACATGCGTTTTTCTGATTTTTTTTGTTGTTATTCTGTCTCTCACTGTTCAAATAAACCTACCATTAAAATTATAGACTGATCATTTCTTTGTCAGTGGACAAACATACAAAATCAGCAGGGGATCAAATACTTTTTTCCCCTCACTGTACATGGCAGTATTGTCCAAGTAGCTGGAGATAATCTTGGTATACATTACCTGTTTGGTTTTGTGGAATCATTTAGAGCTCGTTATTGTTTCCGTTTTTGCCTCAGTGGGAAAGTGGACTTTCAAACTGTGTTCTGAGGATGACCCAAGAGTGACTTTACGAACAAACACATGCACTATTCAGTCAAACTCACACTACCTCATGTGTACGGTGTGAAGCATGCTTATTTATTGAACTCTGCAGTTCTTCAACACTACAGAATTTTTTTCTGTTGATATAATGCATGACATTTTAGAAGGAGTTGCACAATTTGAGGTAACTTGTGTTACAATATATACAAGCCAACTTTGTGACTGCTAAATATGTGTACAGTATTCGTTAATTTAACTATGGCTACACAGAGAGGAGGAATTGTCCACCTGCACTCAAATTGGATGATGGGGGCAATGATTTGGGTCTAACGGGTATTCAGTCTTGGTGTCTTCTCTCTAATTTGCCATTGATATTTGGTGATCTGGTACAAAAAGATGATGAATACTGGCAGCTGCTTTTGTTACTACTACAAATTGTAAATGTTGTGTTTTCTCCAATACTAACAGAGGGCATGACTATCTATCTGAAGCACTTAATTGCTGAACATCATAGGCTTTTCATGCATTTGTTTCCTGATAGAAATCTGTTACCGAAACACCACTTCATGATACATTATCCTCGTTGTATAAGGAATATTGGGCCCATTCTTCACTCATGGTGCATGCGCTTCGAGGCAAAACATAATTTCTTTAAAAAGCAACTGAAGAGTTTTAAGAATGTCACTATGACCTTAGCCAAGAAACACCAAAATTGCATGGCATATAATTGGGAAACATTCAGCCAGGATAGAGTGGCTATAGGTCCAGGAAAGATGTCAAGGTTCACTGAGCTGAAAGAAAGCCATGAGATTGCTTCCAAGCTGCATGTCTCAGTGCACACAAATGTGTTGTCAGTAAAATGGGTAAAGCACCATGGTACAGAATATCGTCTTGATTCGGTCATATGTGGTGAAGTAGTCATTGAAATGCCAGTATTTAACAAAATTAAGGCTGTTGTTCTGAAAGAGGAAAATGTTTTTTGGGTTGGGTCAGCTCTTGAAGCCTTATGTTTTGATGATCATTTGCATGCATTTAAATTTGTTTTGAAGCAAAGTCCACCATGCAAAATATTTCATGTAAATGACATGTACCACAAACCTTTTGATTTGCTCATGTCATATGGAGCAAGGGATTTTTTTTGACTACATTGTCCCCTACTGCCACTTGATAACAGTTTATGCCAGGGCTGAAACTTATGGTTAGGTGAGAAACATATTTGTTTTTAATGTAAATGTCAGCATTTTACAACAAACCTAGTGATTTGCTCATGTCATATGGAGCAAGGGATTCTTTTGACTACATTCTACTCTCACTTGATAACAGTTTAAGCCAGGGCTGGGACTTATGGTTTGGTCATAATAAACATATTTGAATGTTGAAACAGCTTTGCTTGAGTTTATTGTGAAATTCCAAGTGCTTTTACAAAATATAATTTCCATTTACATGGGGGAAGAGTAAATAAATGAACACTGAATAGAGTAAAAATGTGTTTACTCTATTCAGTGATCATTTATTTAATCTTCCCCCATGTAAATGGAAATTATATTTTGTAAAAGCACTTGGAATTTCACAATAAACTCAAGCAAAGCTGTTTCAACATTCAAATATGTAGGAGTCACCCTAGATCAAATATGTAGGAGTCACCCTAGATCAACACTAGTGAGTGTCACTATAACACTCAAAGTGTTGATTACCTCTTAGTGTTACATTTCATCAACACCAGCCAGTGTAGTGCAGTGTTAACTTTTTGCACTCCTCAGTGTAAAATCAACACTAGAAATGTAACACTTTGATCGGTGTACTTTTTACTCTGTGTAGAGTGGGGCCATATGTACTCACCGACAGTGTTAAATTTAACAGTTAAAGTGTTGATTTAACACTTTCAAATTTACACTGTAGAGTCACAAGCTTGATGTAATCATTGTGTGCTAGGAATATGGGACCAAATACTAAACTTTTGACCACTTTAATACACAAGTGAATTTGACCCAATACTTTAGGTCCTCTAAAATGGGGGGACTATGTACAACAAGTCTTCGAAAGCCAAGTTAATAAACAGATCACTGACCATTTCGAATCCCACCGTACCTTCTCCCGCTGTGCAATCCGGTTTCTGAGCTGGTCACGGGTGCACCTCAGCCACGCTCAAGGTACTAAACGATATCATAACCGCCATCGATAAAAGATAGTACTGTGCAGCAGTCTTCATCGACCTGGCCAAGGCTTTCGACTCTGTCAATCACCGTATTCTTATCGGCAGACTCAACAGCCTTGGTTTCTCAAATGACTGCCTCGCCTGGTTCACCAACTACTTCCCAGACAGAGTTCAGTGTGTCAAATCAAAGGGCCTGTTGTCCAGACCTCTGGCAGTCTCTATGGGGGTGCCACAGGGTTCAATTCTCAGGCCGACTCTTTTCTCTGTATATATCAACGATGTCGCTCTTGCTGCTGGTGATTCCCTGATCCACCTCTATGCAGATGACACCATTCTGTATACATCTGGCCCTTCTTTGGACACTGTGTTAACTAACCTCCAAACGAGCTTCAATGCCATACAACACTCCTTCCGTGGCCTCCAACTGCTCTTAAACACTAGTAAAACCAAATGCATGCTTTTCAACCGTTCGCTGCCTGCACCCGCCCGCCCG
The DNA here is from genome assembly GCF_965601325.2 of Salmo salar. Classification (NCBI taxonomy): domain Eukaryota; kingdom Metazoa; phylum Chordata; class Actinopteri; order Salmoniformes; family Salmonidae; genus Salmo; species Salmo salar. The sequence goes on along the minus strand of NC_138311.1, from coordinate 13,154,775 downwards.
ACTAGCATCACTACTCTGGATGGTTCTGACTTAGAATATGTGGACAACTACAAATACCTAAGTGTCTGGCTAGACTGTAAACTCTCCTTCCAGACTCATATTAAACATCTCCAATCCAAAATGAAATCTAGAATCGGCTTCCTATTTCGCAACAAAGCCTCCTTCACTCATGCCGCCAAACATACCCTCGTAAAACTGACTATCCTACCGATCCTCGACTTCGGCGATGTCATTTACAAAATAGCTTCCAACACTCTACTCAGCAAACTGGATGCAGTCTATCACAGTGCCATCCGTTTTGTCACCAAAGCCCCTTATACCACCCACCACTGTGACCTGTATGCTCTACTCGGCTGGCCCTCGCTACATATTCGTCACCAGACCCACTGGCTCCAGGTCATCTATAAGTCTGCTAGGTAAAGCTCCACTTTATCTCACCTCACTGGTCACGATAACACCCACCAGCATGCGCTCCAGCAACACCCACCAGCATGCGCTCCAAAGCCAACACCTCCTTTGGCCGCCTTTCCTTCCAGTTCTCTGCTGCCAATGACTGGAACAAATTGCAAAAATCGCTGAAGCTGGAGACTTATATTTCCCTCGCCAACTTTAAACATCAGCTATCTGAGTGTCACAGTTGTCGTAAGGAGAAGCGGACCAAAGTGCAGCGTGTGTGTCGTTCCACGTTTTATTTATACTGTGAAACTATGCAATACATAAATAAACTGAATGACAAAAAACAACAAACCGTGACACAGCGGTGAAAACACACACTACTCAAAATGAATCTCCCACAAACCCAGGTGAGACAAACACCAACTTAAATATGACCTCCAATTAGAGACAAATAAAGCCCAACATAGAAATACAAAACTAGAACATAACAACATAGAAAAAACGAAACTAGAACACCCCCCTGTCACGCCCTGACCTACTCTACCATAGAAAATAACAGCTTACCATGGTCAGGACGTGACACTGAGCAGCTAACCGATCGCTGCAGCTGTACATAGCCCATCTGTAAATAGCCCACCCAATTTACCTACCTCATCCCCATATTGTTTTTTATTTACTTTTCTGCTCTTTTGCACACCAGTATTTCTACTTGCACATCATCATCTGCTCATCTATCACTCCAGTGTTAATTTGCTAAATTGTAATTACTTCGCTACTATGGCCTATTTATTTCCATACCTCCTCACGCCATTTGCACACACTGTATATAGACTTTCTTTTTTTAGATGGTGTTATTGACTGTACGCTTGTTTATTCCATGTGTAACTCTGTGTTGTTATTTGGGTCGCACTGCTTTGCTTTATCTTGGCCATGTCGCAGTTGTAAATGAGAACTTGTTCTCAACTAGCTTACCTGGTTAAATAAAGGTGAAATAAAAAAATTAAAAGTGGTGTAATTTCTAAACAGTTCACCCAATATGGATGAAAATACCCCCCAAAATTAAAGTGGTCAGTCTGCACTTTAACCCCATAGTCCTTGTCTAATTTAAAATCCAAAGTGCTGGAGTACAGTGGCAAAACAACAAAAAAGGTGTCACTGTCCCAATACTTTTGGAGCTCACTGTATATCTGTTCTTTTGCAAGCAGTATATTTGTTGAAAGGGGAAGGTGAATTAGGGGTTAAATAAGCAGTTAGAGCTGCAGATCTACTTTGCAGATCTTTGCAGATGTCCTGCAGATCTCCAAAGTCCTTGAGAGTTTTTACACAAAAATCATGGCTGTGCGTGCATCATTAATTAAGTATACCCAAGTGCATTTGTTGCTCTTTAAAATGGGCTTGTCATGTTTACATTGGTCAGTTATTGATGAATAATTCTGCGTATCATAACAATAATTTGTAAAGTAGGAGGTAATTGATATCCCCCTTCTCATCTTAGTGCATGGATCTAAAGGTGTGTGTGAAACTTCCCTCAAGAGGTAGCCTAGTGCATTTTAGAGGTAGATCTCCAACTTGGTACTATGTAAGTGCAGCAAGTCATGTGCCAATACAGGATTAAAGGGATAGTTCACTCAAAATTGAAACATTATCAGATGTTTCCATACTTTAAATTCAACCACTCATTCAAAGCAGTAAAAACATCTGACCTGGTCCCATTAGTGGGCTGTTATTGTCAGTGTATATGTTCAGTAGTAAGGCTTTTGCTGTGTCATGTTGGAATCACATGACCTGCAGGTATGCCTCACTGAGCACCTCTCCCAGGCTAGCTGTGGAACAACATCTCAGTTTACATCTAAATATACACCCCTGGCAGGAACACAAACGAAGGATGACTTGGCAAAAAGTATCTGCAATCATTTTGCTTCATGCTTCACAATCCACTCAGAGCAGATTATTGTAACAAGTGAGAGTATGGTCTCTTTACATCTTATATTTGAAACATGTTTAGAACAATATATTAATTATCAAACAATGATGCGTAACCTATTTTTCCCATTTTACTTCATTTGCCTTCTCTTTGTAATACCACAATTGTTGGCAAAACAAGGAACAGGGTCATCTACTCCACGACCAGCTGGCTCTACTGGGTACGACCATGAAGAAAATCCTCCGCGTTCTCTACCGCCTCGACACCACCAGCGAGGTTCTCCATACTAAAGGTCGACCGATTATGATTTTTCAACGCCGATACCGATTATTGGAGGGCCAAAAAAAGCCGGTACCGATTAATCGGCCAATTTATATATATACTGCTCAAAAAAATAAAGGGAACACTTAAACAACACATCCTAGATCTGAATGAAATAAATAATCTTATTAAATACTTTTTTCTTTACATAGTTGAATGTGCTGACAACAAAATCACACAAAAATAATCAATGGAAATCCATTTATCAACCCATGGAGGTCTGGATTTGGAGTCACACTCAAAATTAAAGTGGAAAACCACACTACAGGCTGATCCAACTTTGATGTAATGTCCTTAAAACAAGTCAAAATGAGGCTCAGTAGTGTGTGTGGCCTCCACGTGCCTGTATGACCTCCCTACAACGCCTGGGCATGCTCCTGATGAGGTGGTGGATGGTCTCCTGAGGGATCTCCTCCCAGACCTGGACTAAAGCATCCGCCAACTCCTGCACAGTCTGTGGTGCAACGTGGCGTTGGTGGATGGAGCGAGACATGATGTCCCAGATGTGCTCAATTGGATTCAGGTCTGGGGAACGGGCGGGCCAGTCCATAGCATCAATGCCTTCCTCTTGCAGGAACTGCTGACACACTCCAGCCACATGAGGTCTAGCATTGTCTTGCATTAGGAGAAACCCAGGGCCAACCGCACCAGCATATGATCTCACAAGGGGTCTGAGGATCTCATCTCGGTACCTAATGGCAGTCAGGCTACCTCTGGCGAGCACATGGAGGGCTGTGCGGCCCTCCAAAGAAATGCCACCCCACACCATGACTGACCCACCGCCAAACCGGTCATGCTGGAGGATGTTGCAGGCAGCAGAACGTTCTCCACGGCGTCTCCAGACTCTGTCACGTCTGTCACGTGCTCAGTGTGAACCTGCTTTCATCTGTGAAGAGCACAGGGCGCCAGTGGCGAATTTGCCAATCTTGGTGTTCTCTGGCAAATGCCAAACGTCCTGCACGGTGTTGGGCTGTAAGCACAACCCCCACCTGTGGACGTCGGGCCCTCATACCACCCTCATGGAGTCTGTTTCTGACCGTTTGAGCAGACACATGCACATTTGTGGCCTGCTGGAGGTCATTTTGCAGGGCTCTGGCAGTGCTTCTCCTGCTCCTCCTTGCACAAAGGTGGAGGTAGCGGTCCTGCTGCTGGGTTGTTGCCCTCCTACGGCCTCCTCCACGTCTCCTGATGTACTGGCCTGTCTCCTGGTAGCGCCTCCATGCTCTGGACACTACGCTGACAGACACAGCAAACCTTCTTGCCACAGCTCGCATTGATGTGCCATCCTGGATGAGCTGCACTACCTGAGCCACTTGTGTGGGTTGTAGACTCCGTCTCATGCTACCACTAGAGTGAAAGCACCGCCAGCATTCAAAAGTGACCAAAACATCAGCCAGGAAGCATAGGAACTGAGAAGTGGTCTGTGGTCCCCACCTGCAGAACCACTCCTTTATTGGGGGTGTCTTGCTAATTGCCTATAATTTCCACCTGTTGTCTATTCCATTTGCACAACAGCATGTGAAATTTATTGTCAATCAGTGTTGCTTCCTAAGTGGACAGTTTGATTTCACAGAAGTGTGATTGACTTGGAGTTACATTGTGTTGTTTAAGTGTTCCCTTTATTTTTTGGAGCAGTGTATATATATATATATATATATAAATATAAATGAATATAAATATATAAATCGGCCATATATATATATATATATATATATATATATATATACGTTTGGCATTTTATATATATATATATATATATATATATGATATATATATATATATATATATATATATATATATACGGACGTTTGGCATTAATAATGACAATTACAACAATACTGAATGAACAATGAACACTTTTATTTTAACTTAATATAATACATAAATAAATCAATTTAGTCTCAAATAAATAATGAAACATGTTCAATTTGGTTTAAATAATGCAAAAACAGTGTTGGAGAAGAAAGTAAAAGTGCAATATGTGCCATGTAAAAAAGCTACCGTTTAAGTTCCTTGCTCAGAACATGAGAACATATGAAAGCTGGTGGTTCCTTTTAACATGAGTCTTCAATATTCCCAGGTAAGAAGTTTTAGGTTGTAGTTATTATAGGACTATTTCTCTCTATACCATTTGTATTTCATATACCTTTGACTATTGGATGTTCTAATAGGTACTTTAGTATTGCCAGCCTAATCTTGGGAGTTGATAGGCTTGAAGTCATAAACAGCGCAATGCTTGAAGCATTGCGAAGAGCTGCTGGCAAACGCAGTAAAGTGCAATTTGAATGAATGCTTACGAGCCTGCTGCTGCCTACCACCCCTCAGTCAGACTGCTCTATCAAATCATAAACTTAATTATAATATAATAACACACAGAAATACGAGCCTTAGGTCATTAATATGGTCAAATCCGGAAACTATCATTTCGAAAACAAAACGTTTATTCTTTCAGTAAAATACGGAACCGTTCCGTATTTCATCTAACGGGTGGCATCCATAAGTCTAAATATTGCTGTTACATTGCACAACCTTCAATGTTATGTCATAATTACGTAAAATTCTGGCAAATTAGTTCGCAATGAGCCAGGCGGCCCAAACTGTTGCATATACCCTGACTCTGCGTGCAATGTACGCAAGAGAAGTGACACAATTTCCCTAGTTTAATATTGCCTGCTAACATGAAATCTTTTAACTAAATATGCAGGTTTAAAAAAATATACTTCTGTGTATTGATTTTAAGAAAGGCATCGATGTTTATGGTTAGGTACATTCGCGCAACGATTGTGCTTTTTTCGCAAATGCGCTTTTGTTAAATCATCTCCCGTTTGGCAAAGTTGGCTTTCTATGTTAGGAAGAAATAGTCTTCACACAGTTTGCAACGAGCCTGTTGGCCCAAACTGCTGCATATACCCTGACTCTGTTGCACAGAAGGCAAGAGAAGTGACACATTTTCCCTAGTTAAAAGAAATTCATGTTAGCGGGCAATATTAACTAAATATGCAGGTTTAAAATATATATACTTGTGTATTGATTTTAAGAAAGGCATTGATGTTTATGGTTAGGTACACATTGGTGCAATGACAGTGCTTTTTTTGCGAAAGCGCTTGTTAAATCACCCGTTTGGCGAATTAGGCTGTGATTCAATGATAAATTAACAGGCACCGCATCGATTATATGCAACGCAGGACAAGCTAGATAAACTAGTAATATCATCAACCATGTGTAGTTAACTAGTGATTATATTAAGATTGATTGTTTTTTATAAGATACGTTTAATGCTACCTAGCACCTTACTTTGGCTCCTTGCTGCACTCGCATAACAGGTAGTCAGCCTGCCACGCAGTCTCCTCGTGGAGTGCAATGTAATCGGCCATGATCGGTGTCCAAAAATGCAGATTACCGATTGTTATGAAAACTTGAAATCGGCCCTAATTAATCGGCCATTCCGATCAATCGGTCGACCTCTACTCCATACCTCTGACAGAGGGCCTCCTACCACAGGTCGTCACAGTGAGCCAGTCCCCCAGCCTACCCAGCCGTCCACCCAGGCCCGACTGTCCCTTCCGGAGAAGTATAAAGGCACTCCATTGAAATGCTGTTGCTTCCTACTCCAGTGCTCCCTCTATTTCGCCTATCAGATGGGAGCCCCCACCACCGCGAGGTCCAAGGTTGCCACGGTCATTTCTCTGCTGACCGGACCAGTGTTGGAGTGGGCTCCGGCATCTGGGAGAGAGGAGAGGAGGAGCTGGGTTCCTATGAGAGGTTCATGGCTCCGTTCAGGCGGTCTTCAACCATCCTCCAGAGGGCAGAGAGGGAAGTGAGTGACTTTCCCAACTCCAGCAGGGTGCCCAGAACACTGCGGAGTACTGCCTCACCTTTTGGACTGTGGCAGCCTCCAGCTGATGGAAGGAGCTGGCGCTCTGTACGCTATTCTATAGTGGACTGCGCAAAGAGGTCCAGATGGAGTTGGCATGTCAGAAAGACAAAATATCCTTGGACGCTCTCATCGTGATGGCCATCCGTCTGGATAACCTTCTTCGGGAGTGCTGGTGTCCACCTCGCCACTCACCTCCCTCCTTTGGCTGTCCTGAGGCAGAGCCTGAAATCATGGAGGTAGGGGCCACACACTTCTACACGTCAAAGTGGTGTCGCCTTAGACAGCTGAGACTCTGTCACTATTGCGGCCAGGAGGTGTCCAGTGCATCCCAACCTGGGGTCCACGACTACCCCGTGACCTTCCGTCTCCCAGGGTAGGCGTGAATATTCTATTATCTGGTTCCCATTTCACTGGCTGGCTGTCCCTCAAGTGTTGTCTCTACAGCTCTAGCGGGGAACTTTAACAACCAGGCCCTTGCCTCCTCCCTGAACTTAACTTCATACCCGCTCCCCTCTCCTTTTCCTGTCCAAGCCCTGGATATGCAACCATTGGGATCCGGCACAATTATGCACGTCACAGCACCACTCACCCTCACCGTGTGACCCAAGAACCAGGAAAGTCTTCCCTTACTCAACATCACAGCACCCATACACAAAGTCATGCTCTGTCTCCCGTGGCTCTAACTTAATAACCCCACCATCTCCTGGTCAAAGGTGAGAATCACTGCCTGGGGACCAGGATGCCGGAGGACATTCTTTCCCGCACCCTGTGGTTCCACGTCGGTGGAGGGTCCTGTGAGTGTCCTCCAGCCCATCAATCGGTCCTCCCGTATCATTGTCCCCATGTTATGGGACGTAGATGTGGACATCCACCAGGCTCTGGAGAGGGAATCCGCTCCTTCTACCTGCCCTCCAGAGCGCAGCTACGTCCCCACGGGGGTGAGAGAACGGCTGTTGACCTGGGCACACACATCCTTTGCCGCTGGACACCCAGGTATCACCTGCACCATCCAATCTCTCTCCGATAAATACTGGTGGCCCACCTTGGCTTAGGACGTCGCCCACTATGTCAACTCATGTTCGGTATGTACTCAGTCCAAATCTCCCCTGCGCACTCCAGGAGGGAAGCTACTTCCCCTTCCTGTGCCTCAGCGGCCTTGGTCACATCTGTCCATAGACTTTGTAATGGATCTCCCCCTTTATGATGGTTTTAAAACTATTCTGGTTGTTGTTTACAGATTCTCTAAATACTGCCGTTTTATCCTTCTCTCTGGTCTATCCCTCTCTCTGGACTACTGATGTCATGGGGGTCAGCTCCAGTACCTGGTTGACTGGGAGGGGTACGGTCCTGAGGAGCACTCTTGGGTCCCGGTGGCGGACATCCTGGACCCAAACATCACCTGGGATTTCCTTGTCCGCCATCCGGACCGGACCGCTCCTCACCCTTGGGGCCGTCCTCCTGGCCGGCATCGTCCTTTGGCTGGAGCCGTGTGTCGCCGGTCTACTAACCACCGGTCCTGGCAACCCACTTTGCGCACACCTGCTCTCCATCGTTAAGCACACCTGGACTTCATCACCACCCTGATTACTCTCCTTTCATATAGCCCTCTGTAGCCTCAGTCATCGGGCAGTATTGGTTTTGGTTACGTTCAGTACGTTTTGTATTTTCTTCATGTTTATTATTATTAAATTCACCTTCTGCACCTGCATCCTGCTTATATATTACAGTGTAGTAAGTGTCCTATGCGCTTACTTTTCTTAAAGGCAGCCTATTACCATTATTTAATTCATGTTCACATTGTTGTAAAAACACTTAATTTACCTAGGTCACTTCCAAACACAGACAGTGCCTATAGATCACTAGGTCAGATCTTTCTTTGAAGTGTCAAGTGGAAGCATATCTAACCCTGTTACTCAAGGACACACAATTACATTTGGTTGTTTCAGGTCGTTGCTCTGAGTTAGTCTGAATGTTTGTAAGTGATCTGGGTAATGTATTGCAGCCCTTGCTGTATAAGCATATATCCTTCCCCCTTTTTTGAGTTTCTGAACTGAGGCTTACAGGTCCCCCCCCCCCCCTTTTTTACAGAAGTTGCATTTTAACATTTTTACACCTACTCCACAATTTATTTTGTTTGAATGAGGATATCAGACAGCTCTTAAGAGTTAGAGACAAGGCATCATAACATCTAATACAGGACATCTTCCAGGAAATAGAGGGGTAAACATTTGACAGGTTTCTTTTTTTGTTGTATGATTATTCTTTTTTTTAAAAACAATAACAACCATACATATAGGGCTCCTTCTGTGCTGTATGCAGTGTGCACCATCCCATTTACACACAGACACCAAGACCCTCCCACTCACAACAAAAACCACCAAAGATAACTTTTTCCTCTCTGACAACCAGTTTAAACTCGCTATTTCCATTTGAGGTTTGGCCCAACAGAATCGGTCATATGGTCACCGAAACGCATAGAGACATTATTTTACTGTAGTAGACGAGAACTTAACCTTTCTAACGGTATCTTTTTTTATGTATCAACTCCCAAAATTTAGAACAGAGCAGACCCCTGGCAACTAAAAAAAAACATTTTGGGGGGGGGGGTTGATAACCTTGAGCTACAATATCTGGTGGTAACCCATGGACTTACAGGTTTGACGATGGCAAGTCTGTTTACTTAGCTATAGCTAGCTAGCTAACATTGGCTGGCTAATCTAAATTTCAATGATGCACCGGCTGTTTGTTCCACCTGCCCAGGTTTCTGGAAGGACTGTGGGGGGATGGACTGTGAGGGGATGGCAGAGGCTCGCCTTGTAGGAGACTGTTGCTGATTACTGCTGACGTGTGGTGGTCTCTAAGGCGCTTATAGCTGACGAAGCATCACCCAGGTGGGTGCTACACTTTTCAGTGGTGAATCTGTATCGACCGCGGGGGAGGAGTCGCTGTGAACTTCAGAGACAAAGGTGCCTGATGAATAGCTCCGGGGCCTGCCTGTCTGAATAATCTTACTCCCTAGCTGGCCAATCGACACCAGCTTGACTAAAGCTTCTCCTGTACATAACTGCATCATCGTCCAGCTGTGGAAGACCATCTCCCCTGTATTGCCAGCTCCCTGACATCTTTTTTTTTGTGTGTGACTGAGAATCTGTACGAAAAGTGCTATTATTATTATTAAGATCCTATTAAATTACTAGAGGCGCTATGTTATAAACCCTCAAAGTTCCAGAATGGTATGAAAATGGCAGCCATTGTGGTCAGGCAGAAATCCAAACCAGTCTTATTGGGATGAATGGCAGTAGAGGCATAGGTGATGCATTCCTTCTTTTACTGATGCAGGGAAATAAAAGTAAGGCATGTGCAGGGGTGTCATTTCAGCTAAACCTAGGGTATGGCAAAGTGCAGTGGGTGGGGTTTAATGAAATGAAATCTATGAAATGTATGCATTCACTACTGTAAGTCGCTCTGGATAAGAGCGTCTGCTAAATGACTAAAATGTAAATGTAAATGTAACTCATTCTCATTCTGAGAAATTAGCATCTTCTTATCCAGGTGGGCCACTGGATTTCAATATCTTAACAAAGTGAACAGGCTATGTTCAACAGATGGAGACCGACAGGAGGGTTTGTTCATAACAGTTCAACTGTTCTACATTTATTAGAAAGCAAATAGATCCAAGTTGGCTAGAATTTAAATATAAAGGTTAGCTGGCTACTCACTAGCACATGGGCTTGTGCTTGAGAGATTGTTCACGAGACCTGTGTTAATTTTCTATAATGCCTGCTACAAGAAGTTTGCCACTATTAGTGGATGTGCATGGTTCAGGTTACATTTGTCACAAAAATTGCATTTTCACAGACAGACTTGAAAGCCAGATCAGTGATCATTGCCCATAAGTTAAAAAAAAAGGTTGCAGTCTGATTTTTAGGCCATATCGCCCAGCCCTACATACATAAACAAAAGACAAACAGACACACAAATTTCAATAAACATCAATGACATCACACTTGCTCAGACCCACCTGTTCCCACCACAACCAGTCACACCGGCTTCTCGGGCATTATCACTTAACTATCTCATATGGCCTCAAATTGCACTGTTCTATTTTTCTCTGTAGCCCAGTTTTTCAATATTTAAGTGATAATGCCTGAGAAGCCGGTGTATATTGGCACGGGTGTCAATATATCCTCCAGACACCTGCTTGTAGGGATGATCACTTTTACACATGTTACCAACATATTCAAATAGTGATTTACATATTTTCATGAAAAGAATATTTGGCTGAATTTATTCATACTATTATTTAAATAAAACCTTTATGTAACTAGGGAAGTCAGTTAAGAACAAATTCTTATTTATAAGAATTGGGTCGCCCTATGGTATTTCATCCTTCCACAAGTCCGAACACAAATCTAGGGTTGCGACCCAAGCCGGCTGGTGGTTCGTTCTATCGGTTCAGTTGCCAGAAACGCAGCAGTCGTTAAGTCTTTTTGTTCTGTATTACATTTACATTTTAGTAATTTAGCAGACGCTCTTATCCAGAGCGACTTACAGTAGTGAATGCATACATTTCATTTCATACTGGCCCCCCGTGGGAATCGAACCCACAACCCTGGCGTTGCAAACACCATTCTGGCATTGCAAATACCATGATCTACCAACTGAGCCACAGGGAAGCTGTCGTTTGTTCTAAGTGTGCTATTGTGATACGGCTGGCAATGTTCTTATCCCTTGCTTGCTTGCTTGCTTGCTTGCTTGCTTGCTTGCCACCCAACTATGGCTAACTTACAGTCATGATAACCAGTGCAGCCAGAATAATAACAAAGTATCTGCATTTGAATTTGTTTAAGCTGTTTTCTAGTGAAATGTATTTGGATACATCCATAACAATGAGCTATTGATGCGCGACTTCACCTGGCATAGAAAATGTGCTCTCTCGACACTGTTGTTCAGAGGAGCTAGCCAACAACACAGCTAACACAATCACTTCAAACTCAAGCTGGAAAGACTGAAAACTAGCTGCACTTCGCTTCGTTTGACCTTTTTCTATTGATATTTCTTTGTATACAGTATATCCATAAAAATTACGCTGATTCGGGATTTCGACTTGCTGAGGAAAGATGCCTGCCTGTCTGTCTGTATCATTCCGACTCCCAACACGTTCATATCACATCTACTCCCACTCCGGCGCTCAACGTCACCGTTCTACTAACTACCGGTCCTGGCAACCCACATTGAGCACACCTCTTCCCCATCGTTAAGCACACCTGGACTTCATCACCACCCCTCAGTCTTCAGGCAGTATTGGTTTTGGCTACGTTCAGTAAGCTTCTCTTGTATTTGTATTATCGTCATGGTTATTATTAAACTCACCCTCTGCACCTGCTTCCTGACTCCCTGTGTATATGTTACAGTTCATTACAATGTGACAGCCAGAGATCGAATTTGTATATTGAAACAATGTTGCAAATGTCGGAGAGACAGCAAGGTTTATACAAATCTCCACTGTTGAAAACGAAATGTTAGTCTAAAAGAAATGTGAGAATGTCTAGATGCTTTTTATAGTGGAGATCAAGTTTATAAATTGCCTGGCTGGGCTGATGAGATAGTGAATTGCGCCTTCAGATGGAACAGAGTAAATAGGCATTTTAACGTCATAGATTTAACTTGTGGAATAGACACCCGCTGGAATATGGTTTTAACTAATCAGCATTCAGGATTAGACCCACCGTTGTCTTAGTGTTGACAGGTGTTTCTGATCGATAAAGAAAACTGTTCATCTGGCAGCAGACAAATGAAGCCAAAGTGTTTGTCACATTACTGCCAACTGAGAGCAGAGGTTGTGTGCTTGTCCTCTCATGCCATTGCATGTGGATCAAAATCAACATTTCTAGCAAGTAATGGCAGAGCAAACAGCCACAATCGTCAGCCATTTTTGAGTAAGCGGCACAGCAAATAGCGAATCACATATATGAAGGGGCTTTTTACACAAGTTGACTTTGAACTAAGTCATGGAATGATGAGATCACAATATATCTCCTCTTTTGCAAGCAGTGTAGTTGAAAGGGGAAGGTGAATTAGGGGTTAAATAAGCAGTTGGAGCTGTAGATATGGTTTCAAAGTCCTTGACTCAACAATCATGGCTGTGCATGCATCAATAATGAATGATTATAGCCAAGTGCACTTGTTGCTCTTTAGATGGACTTTTCATGTTTAAATTGATCAGTTACTGATTAATAACTCTGCATATCATAATAATAATTTGTAGAGGTAAGTTTATATCCCATTTATCTTAGTGCATGGAAGTAGATGGGCCATCCAAAGTTGTGTGTGAAACTTCCCTCAAGAGGTAGCCTAGTGGATTATAGGGGTAGATCTCCAACTTGGTACTATCTAAGGGCAGCAAATCATGTGCCATGACAGGATTAAAGGGATAGTTCACTTAAAATGAAAATATTACCAGATGTTTCCATACTTTATATTCAACAACTCATTCACCCACTTATGAAAGGACAACCTGTGCAGCTTTAAATCTGACACGTCCATTAACTCACAATCAATTTAATGCCAATGTAGTTGGTATACAAGTGACCATATGTTGGTTTTAAATCGGCACGATTTTGCCGGTATTTCCCAGGACTCTGGATAAATATGAATATTGATATTGAATATAATATTGAAATATTCCCGGTATTGAAACTTGGTAGATGTTAGAGAAAATATGAATCTTTAGTGTGGGCGGACTGGAGCTCCAACATCATTAAAATTACGTTTTTATCAAAAACTAAGTGTCCGCTCCACAGGCCACATACTGTATCTAGATAGGGATCAGTGAGTGGATAACTTTTTAATTTGGAACGCAATCCCTCTAATATTTTCATCACTACTTTATTAGCTAGGTAAATTAAATAAACATTCTTATTTCACTCAAGAATAGTGCTGCACTGGCCCTTTAAGGTCCCATGTGTGCAACGTCATCAGTTCTCCAGTGTCGATGAAATGGGGGAAAGGTTGGCGAAACGAGCTGTGTTGGAATGCGAACAATATGGGTGTCAGTTCTGATGATATGGAGCAGAAGGATTAGGGTCAAGGACCTGAATGGTCTGTAGTGGAAAGACAGGAAAAAGATACTGAAAGCAGTGGAGCGTCTAGTAAAGAAAGCATAAAGAGGGTCAAGGTACAAAGTAAGAGTAATAATGTGTCGGAGTGGAAAGTGGTGATGGTGTTTGATGAGACCACAGGGTCTCATTTATACCCTATCCAACTAACTAAGCCGTAGAGGAAGAGATAGGTGAAGTCAAACTAGCCCGGTTCATTGGAAATAGTAGATTATTAATACTTTGTGGTAGCCAGGCTCAGCAAGGGAAGATTCTGCAAATGGAAAAGCTTTTTTATTTTATTTATTTAACCTTTATTTAACTAGGCAAGCCAGTTAAGAACAAATTCGTATTTACAATCACTGCCAAACCCAGACAACGTTGGGCCAATTGTGCGCCGCCCTATGGGACTCCCAATCATGGCCAGTTGTGATACAGCCTGGACTCGAACCAGGGTCTGTAGTGACACCTCTAGCACTGAGATGCAGTGCCTTAGACCGCTGCGCCGCTCGGGAGCCCAAAATGGGAAGCTTAATGGGAAGAAGATTAAAAGCCATGTCCCTGATGCTAGGTTGAGGGGAGTCATCACTGGGGTTCCAATATCTCAAATCAAATCAAATTTTATTGGTCACATACACGTGATTAGCAGATGTTATTTAATTGTGTGTAGCGAAATGCCTGTGCTTCCAGCTCCGACAGTGCAGTAATATCTAACAAGTAATATCTCACAAATTACAGAACATATACCCAATACACACACATCTAAGTAGGAATGAATTAAGACTATATAAACTCAGCAAAAAAAGAAACATCCCTTTTTCAGGACCCTGTCTTTCAAAGATAATTAGTAAAAATCCAAATAGCTTCACAGATCTTCATTGTAATGGGTTTAAACACTGTTTCCCATGCCTGTTCAATGAACCATAAACAATTAATGATCATGCACCTGTGGAACGGTCTTTAAGACACAAACAGCTTACAGACGGTAGGCAATTAAGGTCACAGTTATGAAAACTTAGGACACTAAAGAGGCCTTTCTACTGACTCTGAAAAACACCAAATGAAAGATGCCCAGGACCCCTGCTCATCTGCGTGAATGTGCCTTAGGCATGCTGCAAGGAGGCATGAGGACTGCAGATGTGGCCAGGGCAATAAATTGCAATGTCCGTACTGTGAGACGCCTAAGACAGCGCTACAGGGAGACAGAACGGACAGCTGATCGTCCTCGCAGTGGCAGAGCACATGTAACGTTTGCTGAAAATAGACGCAGTTGACAGTGAGATGACGTTTATTTTTTTGCTGAGTTTACATATGGACGAGCAATGTCAGAACGGAACGGACTAAGATACAGTAGAATAGTATAGAATACAGTATATACATATGAGATGAGTAATGCCAGATATGTAAACATTAAGTGACTAAGATACCGTAGAATAGTATAGAATAGAGTATATACATATGAGATGAGTAATGTTTTGGAGGTCAGGTAGCTTGCCCCCGGTAATGCGTTGGGCAGACCGTACCACCCTCTGGAGAGCCTACTGCATAAAAAAACAAAATACTGCAAAGTTTCCTAAGAGCTAGTCGCGATGTTGCCATCTCCGTTGGTGCCATATGTCCATAGATGATATTAAAGAAAATGTGAAGGGAGGCAGAGTGATTGTGAAAGAGAGCGACCTGGCTCTACGTATTTTACTGGTTTGTGACTTACTGACACCGCCCCAGGTCTTAGAGGAATACAGCAGCCCAAGTGTTAACACACAAAGGAACTTTAATCACACAAAGGAGAAGATGAACACGGGTATATACAGTGCATTCGGAAAGTATTCAGGCCCCTTGACTTTTTCCACATTTTGTTACGTTACAGCCTTATTCTAAAATGGATTAAGTTGTCTTTTTCCCTCATCAATCTGCACACAATACACCATAATGACAAAAAACATTATTTTAGACATTTTTGCAAATGTATTAAAAAGAAAAACTGAAATATCACATTTACAGAAGTATTCAGACCCTTTACTCAGAACTTTGTTGAAGCACCTTTGGCAGCGATTACAGCCTAAATTATTCCTGGGTATGACGCTACAAGCTTGGCACAACCGTATTTGGGGAGTTTCTCCCTTTCTTCTCTGGAGATCCTCAAGCTCTGTCAGGTTGAATGAGCAGTGTCGCTGCGCAGCTATTTTCAGGTCACTCCAGAGATGTTTGATTGGGTTCAAGTCCAGGCTCTGGCTGGGCCACTCAAGGACATTCAGAGACTTGTCCCAAAGCCACTCCTGCATTGACTTGGCTGTTGCTTAGGATTGTTGTCCTGTTGGAAGGTGAACCTTCGCCCCAGTCTGAGGTCCTGAGCGCTCTGGAGCAAGTTTCCATCAAGGATCTCTCTGTACTTTGCTCCGTTCATTTTTGCCTCGATCCTGACTAGACTCCTTGTCCCTGCCGCTGAAAAACATCCTCACAACATGATGCTGCCACCACCATTCATCATCATAGGGATAGTGCCAGGTTTCCTCCAGACATGACGCTTGGCATTCAGGCCAAACGGTTCAATCTTGGGTTCATCGGACCAGAGAATCTTGTTTCTCATGGTCTAAGAGTCCTTTAGGTGCCTTTTGGCAAACTCCAAGTGGGCTCCAACTCTGCCATAAAGGCCTGATTGGTGGAGTGCTGCAGAGATGGTTGTCCTTCTGGAAGGTTATCCCATCTCCACTGAGGAACTCTGGAGCTCTGTCAGTGACCATCGGGTTCCTGGTCACCTCCCTGACCAAGGCCCTTCTCCTCCGACAGTTTGGCCGGGCGGCCAGCTCTAGGAATAGTCTTGGTGGTTCCAAACTTCTTCCATTTAAGAATGATGGAGGCCACTGTGTTCTTGGGGAACAGGCCCCCATTAACATCGATGGGGCTGAAGTGGAGCGGGTCGATGTCAGGAAGCTTGGCCCCAGTGATGTACTGGGCTGTACGCACTACCTTCTGTAGCGCCTTACGGTCAGATGCCGAGCAGTTGCCATACCAGGTGGTGATGCAACCGGTCAGGATGCTCTCGATGGTGCAGCTGTAGAACTTTTTGAGGATCTGGGGATCCATGCCAATTCTTATCAGTCTCCTGAGTGGGAAAAGGTGTTGTCGTGCCCTCTTCACAACAGTCTTGGTGTGTTTGGACCATAATAGTTTTTGTTGGTGATGTGGACACCAAGGAACTTATCTCTCAACCTGCTCCACTTTAGCCCCATCGATGTTAATGTTCGGCCCTCATTTTCCTATAGTCCACGATCAGCTCCTTTGTCTTGCTCACACTGAGGGAGAGGTTGTTGTCCTGGCACCACACTGCCAGGTCTCTGACCTCCTCCCTATAGGCTGTCTCATTATTGTCGGTGATCAGGCCTACCTCTGGCCGGCTTACTTTATAGTCACACATTCCATGCACATATGTCTACTCAAAGACTGGAATAATACCGTTCATGTACGGGCAATATTTACTTCCTTTGAGAGCATGGGTCAGGGTGTCTGGCCAATCAGGGCGTGCACAGGGGTGAGACACATGGCTTGTCCGATTGGATGAAGCCATGAGCTGGAGGAGATATCGATCTCTATAGTGAGTGGGAGAAAGGGTGAGGACGGGTGAGAGTCAGACACTGCAGCTCTAGCCAGACATAAACAACAACATGCGCTGGAAATTAGTCCCACAGCACCCTCGGCAGGGGGATTCTGTAAGTTTGAGGCCAAAAGGTTGATCAGTAGGAAAGAGTGTCAAAGAAGTGAAAGTTTATCCTGGAAAAGTACAGATAGGATTCTTTAGTTTCATTGTCAGAGAATTTCTCCCATTCCCAGTGTGGTGTTTCAAATGCCAAAGAATGGGACATGTTCAGTGTAAAGGAAAGTAAATATGTGCCAAGTGTGGAGGGCAACATGATTATGGTGAATGTGGGAGCAATGTGAAGGTTAAGTGTTGTAATGGGGGGGGAATAGTGCAGCATTTCGTGGATGTCAGGTTCAGAGAGAGGCTAGAGAGGCTCAGAGATATAGAATCAGTCATGACGTATCATATGCACAGGCTGTAAGACACATTGGTGGAACTACAGTGCGGACTGATGGCGCTTCCATGGCTGCTCCTGTACTAAGTGGACCTACTGTTGGGGCTGGTGCTTCTGCTGGTCCTGACATGTTTTCGAGACCTGTTCAGAAATCTTGAGATCATGAATGTGCTGTGTCAGAGGACACTTTGATAGTGAATAAAGTTAACTTCATAGCTTTCATTGGTCAGGTTATCAACATGTGGAAAGCAGAAATGTGGAAAGCAGAAATGAAGGTCATAGTGGATATGGCAAAATAATTAGTAATTAACATATGTTAATGTCGAAATGGTTATTGACATGCTGAATAATTCAAAGGGAGGAGCTATAGGAGGACGGGCTCATTGTAATGGCTGGAATGGAGCCAACGGAACGGAGTCAAACTTGGTTTCCATATGTTTGATACCATTCCATTCATGGCAGCCTCAGGAGGCTGAAGAAATTTGGCTCGGCCCCTAAGATCCTCAAAAACTTTTACAGATGCACAATTGAGAGCATCCTGTCAGGGGCACACTGCCTGCCTTCCAGGACACCTACCGCAACTGATATCACAGAGTGGAAAAACAGATAATCGAAGACATCAACCGCCCGGGTGGGTAGAAGTTTTATTTGTTTTTTAAATTTTATTTTCGTAGTAGTGCAGAATTAGGCAGAACATGATTGATCGCACACTCCAACACAGTAGGTGGCGGCATGCACCTTAAACGGTTGTTTGCGGATCGCCATGATATATAAAAGTACTCAGTCCTCGTTGACGTCTCTTGCTTGTACAATGCTTTTCGTCTGCTAGTGCCAGCTAGGTAATAAATAAGATATTATCTTCGCTGTGTGTTACCTTATCAAAATGTCCGCTAAGAACCAGCGAGAGAACGAAAACATTGCTGAGGGAGAGTCTACGCTGAAGGAGGAATTAAACAAAAAGGTAACGTTAGATAATGCCAGATTGTTGGTGTGAGAAATGAGAAGATAGCCAGCTAAATTAGTCAGAATCGGACTTTCTGGCAGCCAAATACTCCATCTAAACTTTGAATTGCCTCAATACACGTTACACGCTCGAACTTTCCAAGCCCTCTTACTGGGGGAGCCGTTTCCGGTGCGCAAGGCATTAACCAACAGGGAGGATATCTCGTTAAATATGGTTTAAATTCGTTAGAATTACTAAATTATATTCACATAATTTAAAAGGACATTTTAAAACGAGTGTTTCAACATAGTAGTAGTTATAACCACTGCAAACCTGATGCTAGCTAGCTAACTAGCCTCTTCCATAGACCTGACTGGTTGCTAGCATCAGAGCCTTCTGGCTAATGTCATAGACTGGATCTAACGTTGTTTTACAGAGAAATCGGTCGAAGTACTTATGTTGTTAAATTATTGTTAAGGTGGATTTGGTTGGATTTGCTATCTAGTAAACTGAGATCTCAGTGCTCAAGTTGGTCAAATGTTTAAAAAACTACTTGCTAGCCCCGTCCTGGTAACAAATGTAATGTTATTTCTCTGCACCGTTTATTTTGTCATTGACACGCTCTACATTTACCAGTTTATTCCCTGCCGTTGTCCATGTCATTTACGGATGCGCTCCATTTATACATCCATGAAGTGATTAATCACTAATTCTCCCTTCCGCTATATATTCTATATTGCCCACTTCACTTCCTCAAAAGACAGCAAAACAAATATTAGAAAGTGTTAATTTCGTTTAGAGATAATAATCTAGCTCGAAATTAATAAGGCTGTTTCAGCATCTACAAAGTAGATTTAAAAATTTTTTTTTAGCAAACATTTAAAAAGGCAACAAAATAATCCAAGTGGCTCATGACTGCACAGAAACGTTCTCTCACTGTCAACTGCTTCTATTTTCAGCAAACTTAACATGTGTAAGTATTTGTATAAACATAAGATTCCACAACTGAGACATAAACTGAACAAGTTCCACAGACATGTGACTAACAGAAATTGAATGTGTCTGTGAACAAAAGGGGAGGGGGGGGGGTCAAAAGTAAGTCAGTATCTGGTGTGGCCACCAGCTGCATTAAGTACTACAGTCCTCCTCATGAACTGCACCAGATTTGCTAGTTCTTGCTGTGAGACGTTACCCCACTCTTCCACCAAGGCACCTGCAAGTTCCCGGACATTTCTGGGGGGAATGGCCCTAGCCCTCACCCTCCGATCCAACAGGTCCCAGGTGTGCTCAATGGGATTGAGATCTGGGCTCTTCACTGCCCATGGCAGAACACTGACATACCTGTCTTGCAGGAAATCACGTACAGAACGAGCAGTATGGCTGGTGGCATGGTCATGTCAGGAAGGGTACCACATGAAAGGAGGAGGATGTCTTCCCTGTAACGTACAGCGTTGAAATTGCCTGCAATGACAACAAGCTCAGTACGATGATGCTGTGACACACAGCCCCAGACCATGACGGACCCTCCACCTCCAAATCAATCCCGCTCCACACTACAGGCCTCGGTGTAACGCTCATTCCTTCGACGACAAATGCGAATCTGACCATCACCCCTGGTGAGACAACACCGCGACTCGTCAGTGAAGATCACATAGGCGACGTTGTTGATGGTGATGTCTGGTGAGGACCTGCCTTACAACAGGCCTACAAGCCCTCAGTCCAGCCTCTCTCAGCCTATTGCGGACAGTCTTAGCACTGATGGAGGGATTGTGTGTCCCTGTTGTAACTCGGGCAGTTGTTGTTGCCATCCTGTACCTGTCCCGCCCCGCAGGTGTGATGTTCGGATGTACCGATCAGCTGTCTGTTCTGTCTCCCTGTAGCGCTGTCTTAGGTGTCTCACAGTACGGACATTGCAATTTATTGCCCTGGCCACATCTGCAGTCCTCATGCCTCCTTGCAGCATGCCTAAGGCACGTTCACGCAGATGAGCATGGACCCTGGGCATCTTTCATTTGGTGTTTTTCAGAGTCAGTAGAAAGACCTCTTTAGTGTCCTAAGTTTTCATAACCGTGACCTTAATTGCCTACCGTCTGTAAGCTGTTAGTGTCTTAACTACCGTTCCACAGGTGCATGTTCATTAATTGTTTATGGTTCATTGAACAAGCATGGGAAACAGTGTTTAAACCCTTTACAATGAAGATCATGACAGAAGTAATTTTTCCAACAATTGTTTACAAGCAGATTATTTCACTTATAATTCACTGAATCACAATTCCAGTGGGTCAGAAGTTTACATACACTAAATTGATTGTGCCTTTAAACAGCTTGGAAAATTCCAGAAAATGTCAAGGCTTTAGAAGCTTCTGATAGGCTAATTGACATCATTTTAGTCAATTGGAGGTGTACCTGTGAATATATTTCAAGGCCTACCTTCAAACTCAGTGCCTCTTTGCTTGACATCATGAGAAAATCAAAAGAAATCAGCCAAAATAATGTAGACCTCCAAGTCTGGTTCATCCTTGGGAGCAAGTTCCAAACGCCTGAAGGTACCACGTTCATCTGTACAAACAATAGTACGCAAGTATAAACACCATGGAACCACACAGCCGTCATACCGCTCAGGAAGGAGACGTGTTCTGTCTCCTAGAGATGAACGTACTTTGGTGCGAAAAGTGCAAATCAATCCCAGAACAACAGCAAAGGACCTTGTGAAGATATTGGAGGAAACCGGTACAAAAGTATCTATATCCACAGTAAAACGAGTCCTATATTGACATAACCCGAAAGGCCGCTGAGCAAGGAAGAAGCCACTGCTCCAAAACCGCCATTAAAAAAGCCAGACTACAGTTTGCAACTGCACATGGGGACAAAGATCGTGCTTTTTGGAGAAATGTCCTCTGGTCTGATGAAACAAAAATAGAACTGTTAGGCCATAATGACCATCGTTATGTTTGGAGGAAAAAGGGGGATGCTTGCAAGCCGAAGAACACCATCCCGACCATGAAGCACGGGGGTGGCAGCATCATGTTGTGGGGGTGCTTTGCTGCAGGAGGGACTGGTGCACTTCACAAAATAGATGGCATCATGAGAAGGACAATTTGGTGGATATATTGAAGCTACATCTCAAGACATCAGTCAGGAAGTTAAAGCTTGGTCGCAAATGGGTCTTCCAAATAGACAATGACCCCAAGCATACTTCTAAAGTTGAGGCAAAATGGCTTAAGGACAACAAAGTCAAGGTATTGGAGTGGCCATCACAAAGCCCTGACCTCAATCCCATAGAAAATTTGTGGGCAGAACTGAAAAAGCGTGTGCGTGCAAGGCCTACAAATCTGACTCAGTTACACCAGCTCTGTCAGGAGGAATGAGCCAAAATTCAGCCAACTTATTGTGGAAGGCTACCCAAAACGTTTGACCCAAGTTAAGCAATTTTAAAGCCAATGCTACCAATGGCAATGCTACCATTTTAAAGGCAATGCTACTTCGCGATTGTGTAGGCTACTTTGTGCATGATTTCTCTATTGTACTACATAATTGATATGTCATTTTCCTCCACTACACTACTTTGATACGCATCAGTAGGGATTAAGCAGTGAGCATATGCAATGCCCACTGAAAACATGAGTGCGCTGGTATTATGGTTTCTGTCCTTTCAGAATCAAAAACCTGCCACACACTGAAGCCCTATAGGTTCGCCACTGCGCAAATATGTCTATAATAGATATAAAGGCTGTAAAGATATTGTTTCAAGAAAGTAGTGTGTATATTTGGCCTGCCGACGCGGTTTTATGCTCTGACTGAATAGAAGCTAATTCTGAGTTGTTCTTTTTTACCCGCTTGTCTTACAGGGAAATTACAACAGTAAAGTCAATATTTAGGCTAATAGCCGTCTCTGTTTGGTTGTGACATCTTTTCATGAAAGTTCTCTGAACTGAACTCGTGTCTATATTATCTGTTTTTTTTCACTGAAAGTCATGTTTCTGCAGATCAAGGAACAGAAAATTGTGTTTGATGAGCTCTCCAATCTGAAGAAAAACAGGGTAAGAAGTGGTTAATAAAATGTAAAACCTAGCTGTTTAATTTCTTTAAGATGTGATGTTCCTGTGAAGGTAATGCTGATCTTGATGCATATTCCTTTCAGAGGGTCTATGTTCAACAGCCCAACAGTAACATATTCTTCTTGGCAGACAGAGGGCAGACTCTTGCTTCATGCAAAAGTAAGAATACCATTTTTTGTGTACAAGTTTTGTTTTCTCTTAACCATTTTTTTGAGATACACTACATGTGAACTTCTCTTCCCTCAGAGGAACTCGACAACATGAAGAAGAATATGTAGAATCTACTCAATCTGGGATGGAACTACAAATAAGACCTTACTAGCTATAAATATGTGTGGTATTTGCTGTGTACTGAGCTTGTCCCCCTCCCAGCTTGTGCTGGAGAAGAGTGTGCATGAAAACCTAAGGAAAAGAGGGCCTAACTCCAGTTGCAACATCACCAAAACAGCTTCAAATCCCCACTACCAGTGTCTGTTCTCTGCTCACGTACTTCACATGAGAGGTTGCCTTGCCCCTCAGCCAGCACAAGACCGTAACAGCAATGTATTGATGTGGAATGGAGAGGTTTTTGGAGGACTGTTATTGAGACCAGAAGAGAATGACACTGACGTTCTTTCCCACCACCTCGCAGCCTGCCATAGCCCTACAGAGATCCTGTCTGTCCTGGCCAATGTCCGAGGACCCTGGGCTTTCACTTATTACCAACAGGCTGGTCACTATCTTTGGTTTGGGAGAGACTTCTTTGGCCGGCGAAGCCTGCTTTGGCAATATGATGCTGAGGAGAAGTCTTTGACTCTGACGTCTGTGGCTGCCTGTCTCCCTGGCTCTGACCGACCTCCACAGTGGCAAGAGGTTCCAGCAGTTGGTGTTTACAGGATTGATCTGAGGGCGTTTGCAGAGTCTGGCTGTTTGACCTTTGAGGTTTATCCATGGGTTCACGCAGGCGAGAATCTATCGTCTGTTAGTCATGAATCTAAGTGGGAGGGTATACCAAGTTGCACCTCAGCAATGATGAACAATTCAGGTCTCTCCCTTACCTCTCCAGTTTGCCCACTGAACATGTCAATCCCTCAGTTGTTGGAGATGGAACATGATCCAAGCTCACAGTCCTCAGTTGAAGACCTGGAGGTGTTGCTAAAGTCTTGTGTGAGAGAGCCTGTGGTAAATCGTCTCATTGATGTTCTCAGTGAGGCAGTACGGAGGCGTGTGCAATGTCTTCCCTTTGATACACAGGTGACATCACCACTGACCAATGACAAGGCAGCAATTGCAATCCTTTTCTCAGGAGGGATTGATTCCATGGTTCTGGCTGCCCTGGCCGACCGCCACATCCCAACCCACCAACCAATCGACCTTCTGAATGTGGCATTCAAACTGCCGGAACCAAAAATTGTGAAGGAGTCTACCAAAAAAAGCAAAAAGCACAAAACAAAGCCAATGGATTCTAAAACTGACATTCCCGATTCCAATGTGTATAACCCCTTCGGCGTTCCAGACAGGATCACTGGTAGAGCAGGTCTGCAAGAGCTTCAAGACTTGAACCCAGAGAGAAGATGGAATTTTGTTGAAATCAACATTTCTCGGGAAGAGCTGCAGAAAATGCGCCAGGAGCACATCTGTCACCTGGTGCACCCATTGGATACCGTGCTGGATGACAGCATTGGATGTGCTGTGTGGTTTGCGGCGAGAGGAACCGGCTTCCTCACAGAAGGCAACGAAGAGAGGGGGTTCACATCATCTGCCAAGGTAGAGTATCAAATGGGTAAAATAATAAGGAACATGCCATTTACAAGTTGTGAATAAAGTCTGTTTCAATTTCTAACTTTTTTTTTTTTTTTTTTTTAGCTTTGCAGTGGTATAAATCAGACCCATTTAACAACCTTTCAAGTAATTGTCTGTTCCACTGCTCTGTGACGGCAGGTGATTTTGACCGGTATTGGAGCGGATGAGCAGCTGGCAGGGTACTCCAGACACCGAGTCCGCTTCAAGACCTCTGGGCAAGAGGGTCTGGTCCAAGAGCTGGCCATGGAGCTGAGCAGAATCTCCACAAGGAATCTGGGTCGAGATGACAGAATCATAGGGGACCACGGGAAGGAGGCTAGGCAAGTCTCGGACATTAAAAGAAAGCAGATTTTCCAGTACCAAAAATACACTACATGACAAAGTATGTGGACACCTGCTCGTCAAACATCTCATTCCAAAATCATGGGCATTAATATGGAGTTGGTCCCCCCCCTTTGCTGCTATAACAGCCTCCACTCTTCTGGGAAGGCTTTCCACTAGATGTTGGAACATTGCTATGGGGTCTTGCTTCCATTCAGCCACAAGCATTAGTGAGGTTGGCACTGATGTTGGGCGATTAGGCCTGGCTCGCAGTCGGCATTCCAATTCATCCCAAAGGGGTTCGCTGGGGTTGAGGTCAGGGCTCTGTGCAGGCCAGTCAAGTTCTTCCACACGATCTCAACATACCATTTCTGTATGGATCTCGCTTTGTGCATGTTGAAACAGCAAAGGGCCTTCCCCAAACTGTTTCCACAAAGTTGGAAGCATAGAATCGTCTAGAATGCAATTGTATGCTGTAGCGTTAAGATTTCCCTTCACTGGAACTAATGGGCCTAGCCTGAACCATGAAAAACAGCCCCAGACCATTTTTCATCCTTCAACAAACTTTACAGTTGGCACTATGCTTTCGGAAGGTAGCAGTCTCCTGGCATCCGCCAAACCCAGATTTGTCTGTTGGACTGCCAGATGAAGCGTGATTCATCACTCCAGATAACACGTTTCCACTGCTCCAGATTCCAATGGCGACGAGCTTTACACCACTCCAGCTGACGCTTGACATTGCACATGATCTTAGGCTTGTGTGTGGCTGCTTGCCCATGGAAACCCATTTCATGAAGCTCCAGGCGAACAGTTCTTGTGCTGAAGGTGCTATCAGAGGCAGCTTGGAACTCAGTAGTGAGTGTTGCAACAGAGGATTTTTATGCTCTAAAGCATACGCCGGTCCCGTTCTGTGAGCTTGTGTGGCCTACCACTTTGCGGTTGAGCCATTGTTGCTCCTAGACGTCTCCACTTCACAATAACAGCACTTAGTTGAATGGGGCAGGACAGAAATTTGACCAACTGATTTGTTGGAAAGGTGGCATCTTATGATGGTGCCACATTGAAAGTCACCGAGCTCTTCAGTAAGGCCATTCTACTGCCAATATTTGTCTTTGGAGATTGCATGGCCACGTGCTCGATTTCATGCAACGGGTGTGGCTGAAATAGCAGAATCCACTCATTTGAAAGGGGTGTCCACATACTTTTCTGTATTTGAATTAATGGTGATATGCTGGATGTTTTTTGTTGGCCTTGTATAGGTTTCCCTATTTGGACGAGGATGTGGTGTGTTTCCTGAATGCCCTGCCAGTGTCTGATAAGGCAGATCTGTCCCTGCCTCGAGGTGTAGGGGAGAAACTGCTGCTGAGGCTGGCTGCCAAGAAACTGGGTCTGGGGGCCTCTGCTCTACTGCCTAAGAGAGCCATGCAGTTTGGTTCCCGCATTGCAAAGATGGAAAACAGCCACGAGAAGGCCTCAGACAAGTGCAAGAGACTCCTCACACCTTAGATCTGCATAACATTTAATCAGGAATGTTTTTTTGTTTTTTTTACACTGTATTGACATAAAGCAACTAAGTCATCTTCTTAATTAGGGTCACAGTGAGCCACAATATGAACAGACATGTTTTAATATCCGATAAATATACAAATACACATTTTGATTGTAATATAATTTGAATCTTTTCAAAATATGTTTAATATTCAAGGCACAAATAAAGTTACAATTTTCTTCACATTGCCAATCTCAAACATGGCTCTGTTCACGCTACATCATGTAAGACTTCACATCTTGAAGATTTTCTCTGAAGTACCGGTCACATTCAACATAGGAGGGCAGGTTTCCCACATCAAAACGGGCAGAAATCTGATGAATATACACAGGCTTTCTGTGGTGGGAAAAGGAAAAGTGTACTGAGAGAAAGCATTGTTTTTGCAGCCATCAATGTTGATCATCAATTTTGAAATAGTACCTTGAAATGAGCCATGACAAAAAGTTTCCAGGTGCATCCTTTTCTTCGATTGGTGCTTCCTTTGAAAAAAGAGCTGCTTTAGTTTAGATTAATATCAAGTGATGACCAGCAGAAATTAAGGAAATTACTGTTTACCTTATTTTCATCAAGAAAGGCATCCAATAGATGAAGGATTTTCTTAGAAAACAAGTAGAAACATGGACACTGCAAAAAAAAGGCAGACACTATCAATAGGTGAATATGTAGACACGGTGGGAAACTGGGGAGTTTAGTTGCAAGTCGAATGCTTCTTGCGCTTATCAGCAAAAAGATTACTTGCTCCTAGTTTGATCCCTTAACATAAACCAAAGGTTTATCTGCTGTGTTTAATGTTGCAATTATAAACATTCCAAAGCAAGAAAAGTCTTAAGAGTTTGGGTATATATTGTAGGAAGGGACAGAAAAGTGTTAGTCTGCACATACTGCTCTCCTTGATTTTGTCTCGGAGGGAAGAGGTTTCTCCTTCATACAGAGCACCTGAAGATCTTCATTGACTTCCAAAATACCATACTTCTGTGTCTCTGTGGGAGCAAATACAGAAATACAACTCATTAGGAAGGTGTTAGGTATACTCAGTATGTATGTAATGTTAATTGCTCACAAATGTTATCCAGCTGGATGTGCTTCAAACAACTCGTGTGATTAGTGCAGCATTTGAAAGGTTTTAGTGTAATAACAAAAAAACAGGATAGAGATACAAAATAGATTTTCTTGAGTTCTTTGGGGCTACAGCTAACATGACGACTTCAAAAGCACACAATCTGACATTTCACTCACCCTCATCTTTACATTGGTAGGAAAGAACCAGACTGCTGTCTTCACACATTGCTTGCAGGTCAGAAAACTTCTCTTTAACTTTAATGAGACTGAAGTCTTCCTTGAACAAAGTGTCTCTGTGTGGAGAAGAGCCTGTCAGCATGAGTCAGTAAATGTTTTCTACATTGAGTCAGTGAAGGCTTTTTCAAACATACCCTCCGATAACTATTACATGGTCTTCGATCTTGAAGTGCTTGACTGTTAGCTGAAGACAGGCGACAGCACCGAGACGGTCCTTGTGGAATAAAAATGGTCAAATGTATAATTCATATTTGACCTGGACAATGCACATGGATCAACATGAGACAACACTATCCCAGGGGAAATCATGCAAGCTGACGGACCTCATTGCTCTTTGTTCCATCACTTAGGACTTTGACATTAGGGAAGTCCAGGGCCCACTCCTCAAATGCTTTGTGGTGAAGGGCATTGGTCTGATAAGGTAAAAAGATAATGTCAACGATGACTATCACCACACATCATAATCTCAGTCCTTTGAATTTAGGTATTTCGAAATTCTTCAAATATTTATTGGGTTTTACTTTCCAATGAACTGATGAATGTTCAAAATGTTGGCCAGGTACAAGTTACATGTGGAGTAAAAATTATTCACATAAAATACTCTTAATGTACTTTGATACTTACAATGACAAAGACTGTGTCCACGCATCCAGTGGTATTCAAAGCTTGGACCCAGTGAGATATCAAGGCACAGTGCCCCACAGGAAGCAGTGGCTTGGCAATGCCAGCCAGATGTTTGAATCTTCCGCTCGTGTCGTTATCGACATCTCTCTGCAACCTTGTTCCATATCCCGCAGCGAGAATAACCGCTTTCATTTAAACAACCGTGCCAGAGTAGGCTACTTAGCGTCAGTCACTTATTTAGCTAGGTGGCTAAATAAGACGCTAGTTCAAATGTTGCTGTAAACAGTTACCTAAAAGCAGTGAGTTATAGGTCAAGTAAACGTATCAAAGCAGCAATTATAACATACGACTTCACATCTGTGTGCAATAGTGAATACACGAACCTGTATCAATCAGAATCTCATTCTTCCACGACGTAAAATATTTTTTTGGGGGGGTAAAGGTTACAGTACAAAGTCTCAACACAGCAACGTATTCAAAAGTAATTGAACAGCGCCCCCATATGTCATAAATTGGAAAACATTATGAGGCGATCAGGGGTGCGTTCGTAAACTCACTCTGGCTATCTATTACGATTTCAGAGCACTCTCTTTGAGTATGCCAGAGAGCAGAATAACTGACGAATTTACGAACGCACCCCAAGTCTGTCTAGACATCGCGCGCCCGTAACCAAGGCAGAGCGTCTTGGTTGCCAAGAGCAAAGAATCTTACACATTCATTTGGACTTTTGAGACAACAATATTGTGCTGTGATGGTACCAACAAGTTTCACCCATTATTCTAAAACGGTCTATGCAAGTCATTTAGAGTGTAAGCAATGGTTCAAATAGCCTGCTAGCTAACGTAAACTATGGAAGTAATGTCGCGCTCACTGACATCCAGTTCTTCGTCCAGATTACAACATTCTTCTGTTGAAGAGAAGGATGACACGGCCTACCTTGCTGCATTGACAGCTCAAAGAAATGCCAACGCTTTCTTTGAGAAGTACGAAAAGGGTGAAGTTCAGGAGTTGCTGAGCCTGACCTCTTGTAACTGGTTTCTGGGTGGCGATGACTTCACTCAGCCAGTTGAAATGCCGCCAGGCATAATCAAACAAATGAGGAACTTCACCGACTCAAACTGCATCATTCTCGCACCTGTGGATGCCCGAGTCCCTCTTGATTACAAGGTGGTCCATCAAATAGTCCGAGAGCTCACAGTTGGCATCTATTGTTTCAACCAAGTGCCATTTATAAGTCTTGAGCCAAACTTTGACCAGAGCACCTCGTGCCAACTGTCTCCAGCATATTATGATACGAAAGTAGGTCAAATTTTGGTTAATATTGACTACACTATCAAGGCTCTTTGGCATGGAGCCTATATTCCTAGAGAAAATCGCATTCGCTTCTCTGAACTCTGGAGAAGCAGCATGGGTGTCGACTCAAATGGAGTACCCCAGACGAAGAAAGATGTGTTTGCAGAGTTTCTCACTGCAGGTATTTGGGTGACAGACAGAGAAATGTAATGTAATGCAAGATCAATACTGACATAGATAAACGCATGCCCTAACTTTGAGGCAAAATTGTGTCCGTTTTTGTAATAATGATGTTGATTAGATTCAATTGAACATGCCTACTTTAGAAATAAGATTCCCCTCAACTGGTGATGCTTGTTCCATCCTCCAGGTCTTCAGGACATCTCAGAGGAGCCCTGTTACCAGGGCATATACAACATGGAAGTCAGTGTGGATCCTACCTACGACCCCAACAGTGCAGAGGAGGAGAGCCTTTTTTCCCAACACCAGGAGAGCATCCTGCTTAAGCTGACATCCTACCTGTCCTCTGCCCGACAGCACGGCAACCTGTTTGTGTTCGAGGGCGCCCACAGTCTGGCCAGTGTGGTGAGGCTGACTGAGGAGAGGCTGGAGCTGGCCACCTACCAGAGGCTGCAGCAGAGGCTGGGTCTACAGGCAGGCCTGGTTAGGGGCTGCTTGGAGAGGAAGGCAGAGGTGTGCAGAGACCTGGCTTACCTGCGCCTCCTCACCTTCCTGGTGCCCTTCCTGGTAGGGCTAAAGAAGAGGATGAAGATCCCAGACCTGGCGCAGATGCTGCCTGCTTACTCAGGTTGGTTGCTACAGCGCAACAATGAAATATAAATTACAGGATCTCCATGAGCAACACTAGCTACATCTCTGTGCTACTTACTTACTGTGTTCATAATGCTATTTGAATTCTAGACTGAGGCCAATTTTCTGTCACTGAAACAACTAGGTTCCCCATTGCCTAATAAATCAGACTTTTATACCAATACTTAATATACAGTCTGAAACATAGCAATGCAAAATCAAAGTTTTCCTTATAAGCCAGAATGTTGACTACAATTCCTTTTTAACTTACTCTACCGGTTGTGTGGTTGGTCCTTCAGCTGCTCGAAACTTTTGACAAAATATCCACAGTACAGCGTTGTTTCACAACTTTTTTAGAGCGCCAGTACTGCTGTTGAAATGTATATCACCTGACACGTGTAAAACCATGTAAACACCTGCAGACTTCGGTTACTGTACTTCCGTCTTGTGCACATGCCTTTGGTCACAAGCAAACAAATCTTAATTGCCACACACACAGAGATACGTATTTTGAAGTCAGGCTAATAACACTTTTCTTTGGATATTACCTCACATTTCAACCAACTGAAGGACCAACGCCACAGACAATCGGCAGAGTAAGTTCAAATTATGTTTATTCAACATTCTGACTTGTAGGAACGGTTTGGAATGTTTTAACATTAATGTGTGTGGCGATGCCTGCATAATTTGAAGGCATTGCCACGTTTCGTGCCTAGGTTCCCTATGGCTATCATACCATTGAC
Organism: Salmo salar; assembly: GCF_965601325.2. Lineage (NCBI taxonomy): Eukaryota > Metazoa > Chordata > Actinopteri > Salmoniformes > Salmonidae > Salmo > Salmo salar. The sequence continues at coordinate 13,123,710 of NC_138311.1, read as the reverse complement.
TCTGGGGTTGCAACATATGTGTTTATCGTTGTTTTCATTCTGTTTTTGTAGATGATAAACTGAAGACAGAGAGGGAATTACCACCATTGCTCCTTGGACCTGCGTTCGCCTGTAAACATTTTCCGTACAAGTCAGATGAGTATTTTCACCTTCACGGTGGGATTGAAGTTGACATCGGAACCCCTCAGCTGGAGGAGGTCTCTGAGGAAACAAAGGTGAGAGTTAGATTCACTTACTAGTGAGCCGTCACAAGCCACTTAAGAGCTATCTACTTCCACAGTGAGGCCCTAGTTTCATAATGAAATCAGGTTGTCTTGTGGTTCCCTCCAGGAGGCCTTTGCTGCACTGCAGAGTCTTGCAGTGGATCACCTAAGAGACCTGCTAAGTCAGGACACCACCTACAAAGAGCACTTCCCCGTACCAGTCCACAAGGTCAACGGCAATAAGTATGTTAAGTTCACTTGCAGAGAAGCTGTCTTAACATGCACGCATAAACACACACATCTCACTTACATTGAGCTCGGAGGCCTTGTACTCCACACACTCGCACACAGATGCACTTGTAAGAGAACACAAACCCATGCTTTTCAGTGTCCAATGGTCAGGCTCTTACGCGCTGCTTGATGTCTTTTGGCAGCTATCATGTGATCTCCATTGAGGTGGGCTCATTCTACCCTCAGCCTAACGTGGTTCCATGGTGGGAGGCCCTCAACACTGCCGTCAAAACCCTGAGAGGGAAGAGACTGCCTCTCTCTGACGTTCAGCTGCATGAGCAGTTCAAGAAGACATTTGGCTACAAAAAGGCCATCAATTGCAAGGTGATGATGAAAAAGAAGATATAGGAAGCTGTTCTCTTTTTTTTTAGTATTAGGTAAATGTAAAAGGCTTGTATGATCGTGTGTGTTATTTCTCACTGGGGTCAGAGTGTGCCATTCGGCCTGCGTGCTGCGGCAGAGCGCGGCCTATCCGCTGTGTTCTACTCGCTGTGCCGCCGGAACTCTCCATCTCACCTGGGAGTCCTGGACGAGCAGGGCTACTCCCTGCTGCACCACGCCGCCAAACACAACCACACACACATCATCTGCCAGCTGGCCACCACCGGGGTCAACCTCAACCAGACAAGCAGCGGCAGGTTCAGCCGCACAGGTCAGAGACATGCCTCTTTCTCCCTTACTCTCATTTACACACTGTCCTCAAAACTGTTTACAAACACCTTTATTTTGCAGTGAAATCTGGAGGTGGTGTTGGGCCCCCAAAAGGAGCTGGTAAGCACATACCAGTGTGAACATGCCAGCCTCACTCTACTGTAACGAAATAGGGCTTTCAGACACGGCTTTCCACTCTTTGTTTGTACCTGTTCCAGGCTCCACTCCCATGCACCTGGCTGCTCAGTGTGGTTCCCTGGAGGCCATCAGCTGTCTGCTGGCTCTGCAGGCCGACCACCGGCTAGTGGACCGCAGGGGCTGGATGGCTGTGCACTTTGCTGCCTACTACGGCCAGGTGGCCTGCATACAGGCCCTTTGCAGGAAAGACCCAGAGCTGGTGGAGATGCAAACCACTGCCGAGTGAGTGAGGAGACACTTCTAGGTTTAGAATAGATGACATGTCTAACAGGGATCAATAGGATGCAACAGCAGGCCACTGGCACCGTTACACAGATGCTTTCAGTGTCATTTAATGTAACACTAGCATGACATTGCTCTGTAATCAGCACATACAACAGTGGAGGTTGCCGAGGGGAGGACGGCTCATAATAATGGCCGGAATAGAGTCATTGGAATGGTATCAAACACAGTGGTTTCCATGTCGTCGATACCATTCCATTGACTCCATTCCGGCCATTATTATGAGCCGTCCTCCCCTCGGCAGCCTCCACTGACATACAAGTAACAGACACCACAAAATGCACTGGAGGTGGTACGGATGCATCTTCTACGTGCACACAGGTTGACGGTGTTGTTTTTTTGTCTCCTCAGGTACCGCAGCTGCCCGTTGCTCCTGACGGCCACGTCGGGCTCCGTGGATGGCCTGGACTACATGCTGTCCGCAGGAGCCGACTGGCGGAGGAGGGACAGCAAGGGCAACGACGTTGTGCAGCTGGCCGCCCTCTACTTCCACCCCAAAGTCCTCAGGCACCTCATCTCGCTGGGCCTGCCGGACCTGCCTGTCTGGAAGATCCTCGTGGGTACGCTGCCTGGTGGAAAAGATGGAGATGGGGAATTAGCTAGCGAGCGAGGGTTAAGCGAGGCCAATGTTTGGATCGCAGGTTGTATTCGTTCGATGAGTCTGCACTGATACGGAGGTGTGTGTGTGTGTGTGTGTGTGTGATGGAGCAGAGATGCTGCACAGCGAGGACCACCGCAGGCTGGAGATGGCCATACGCTGCCTGGAAGCTCTGTGTGTCACAGCCAAGTCCTTCTGGAGGGATATCATGGATGCAGGTGAGTGAGTTTTTGGAGGGTTTGGGCCTATATTAGACAGGAATGCCTTGTTTTATACTAGCCATGAATACTAGCTTTGTATTGCCAATTTACAACCATGCTTGGAGTTATACTTACAGCATTAACATTACATAATTAAACATTTTTTTTATACTACGGAATACAAAGCTAGGCCAATTGCAATAGAATCAAAATATCGAAGGACCCTAAAGCAGTTGACCTATTCTGTAGGAGGGATCCCGGCCCTGTTGGAGCTAATGCGCAGCACAAGACCAGCGCTGCAACGTATGGCTGCCGCCGTGGTGTGTCACATCTCGGAGAGGACGCCCGTGTGTGAGGCCCTGGTGCGCTATGGTGCCGTGCCGGTGCTGATCAATCTGCTGGGCAGCCAGCAGGCCGAGCTCCACTCCCGCTGTGCCCTCATGCTGGCAGACCTGGCAGGGCACAGTGACCAGTACCAGTCCCTCATAGCCCAGCAGGTTAGTACTACTGATATAATCAGTCTTTCCCATAGCCCATCTGGTTAGTATTGCTGTAACTAATAGGTGTGTTCAGTTATAACCAGGTGTGTGTGTGTGCGCGCACACGTGTGTGTGTCTGTATTTGTGTATGTTTGACGATTCGTGCGTGCGTGTTTGACAGTTTATTCCTGTGTCCCCAGGGTGGAGTGGCCCCGTTGGTGAGGCTCCTGGGCTCGGACCTACATGATGTGCTGGTGAACACTGTGCGGTGCATCAAGGCGCTGTGTGTCCATAGCCCCGGCAACCAGACGGCCGTGGCTCTGGCTGGGGGGATTCCACAACTTGTGGAGCTCTTGACTGTCAGATCAGGTACACTGTTAAATCATGAGTAAGACGATGATGATATAGAACATGATGATGAATCGTCTTTCTGGCCATGTATCTCCAGAAGTGTTGCAAGAGGAGGTGTGCGCGGCTCTGGCTGAGCTGGCTAAGGGACACCGGGAGAACCAGGACACCATCTGTGGAGCGGGCGCCGTGGCCCCGTTGGTGCTCATACTGCGGGGGAGGAAGATAGCCGCGCAGGTGAAGGCGGCCAGAGCCCTGGAGGCCATCGCCGATCACAACCCTGCCATACAGGCCCGCTTTCTGAAGAAGTCGGCCGCCAAGCACCTCCTACGACTCTTAAAGGTCGGACCTGAGCAAGTCAAATCATTGTTTCCCTCATTTCTAAATATGCTTATGGAATTCTTGAACATTTTATATTCATGTACTTTAACTTGTGTCCCCTGGGCCATGTTCAGGGTTGAGTTCAGTAGGGCACACTGTATCAAACTGTTTTGCAACAGAAAATGAACATCTGTGTTCTTATGGGACAAATTCAGATAGTACCTCCCCATTTCAATCTTTTTCTCCCTATTGAACGTGACCCAGGTGTTCCAGGTGGAGGCGAGGGAGCAGGGGGCCGTCTCTCTATGGGCCTTGGCAGGACACACTCTGAAGCAACAGAGACTCATGGCAGAGCACATCGGCTACCACTTCATCCTCGAGCTCATCCTCTCCTCCTCCGACAGGATGCAATACGTCGGTAGGTTCTCTCATTTCTCATATTTTTTGTTTTAAATGTACTTGCTCTGTACTTGCTAAGTCTCTTACGCAAAAGAGGTCTTTTACACCAAAGTAATCTCTCTCACAAGAGGATGTTAAATGGCAATCATCGGTTCATGAACAGAGTTGGCTCGCTGACATCAAGCTTTTCCAGACATTTTATTCAGTCAAGGGGATGCAGTCTCCGGGGATCGATGAAACTAAACACTGAGTGTCGTAAAACAACGAAACTTCCATGCGTTGTTGACAGGCGACGCAGATAAATGATTGACTGTACCATAAACAGGCACCCTGAGGTTTGTGCTGGAGCGAGGCTCACCTCTGTCACCGCAAGATCAGCCGCCTCCTACCCCCAGACGGCTTTCCTCTGCTAGACTCATCACTCGCAGCCAGAGCACAGGAAGGCATGCAGTCAGGAATGCCTGTCTGTCTATCCCTCCATTGGGGATCCCAACACCTTGAAAATAAGAGGAAAACAAAATTGAATGTGACAAACATTTCAATATCCCAAAGTTGATTTGGAAGAACTGGGGTATCAATTGGAATGGGATGGGTCACTCCCCATACCTCTGTCATTCCTTGAACACGTGTTCCCGGGTATTTTTTTGTTTGTTGCTGTAACAAGTTAAGAGCCTCTACTCTTCCCTCAGGTCCTCGGGCTGTCACACATGTCTACAGAACATCTGTACAGCAGCCTCTGAAATAGTTTCTGTCCAGACAAGACGACAGATGGTTCTTTAATTCCAGCCTTCTTTTTCACCAAACAAATGCCTGTCGTTCTCTTAAAAGGGAGACGAACTGAGGTTAATGATGTGGAAATGGTAGGCCTGCGCCTGACCACAATAACACCCCGACCAATGGTTTAAAAAGTGAATGTACAGATTTAATTCTAGGTAACACTTTACCTGAACCGTTTGTCACAAAGTCTACATAACGCCATCATAGTAATGGCATAACAGTCATGACCGCTAATGGCAGCTTACAGCCCTAGCGACTAACTTTACACTATGCTAACCCAAAATTGTTATTAGGGCCAACTAATTGACAGGTGATAACTCTAGCCAACTAGCTTACCTAGATAATATTTTCCGCCATGACTTTCATGAGCTGACAGCTGGCAGCAACTTATGCCTTCGTCCTGTCATCTTTACTGATGGACACCACTGCTGGCCGACACTCCATAAAGGCATCCCTCACTCACATCCCAGCACTGCCACCAATTGTCAAATGTGGTGTGGAGGTTTCAGATCTGGTCAGGCCAGAGAGGGCCCTTATGAAAGAATTCAAGTCAAGGTTTACATTCAATTCAGCTTGGTAAAGTGTAAACAAATAGTATTGTGTTTCAGGCTGCCAGGCAGTTATAGCACTGAGCAGGGACAGTCGGAGCCACCAGGACGGGCTGTGTAAAGAAAATGGGGTGCCCCCACTGGTTCGTCTACTACGGGGGTCCCGGACCACAGAGAGTACCCTCCTCAGCGTTATACGATCCCTGGGCATCCTGTGTATTGGTTTGTACATTCTCACTGTAGCCTTAATCTTATCTTGAGAAACACACAGTACATGCACTCAAAGGTTTGCATAAACCATGCATTGGTATCAATGGGAGATTTGATTTCATGATACTACTTGATGATTTTTGCCCATTGATGTTTTAACAGTGCTACAGTAGTAACATGGCTTTCAGACTTGACTTGGAAACAGGTCATAGTATACAAGCTAATAATATACCATGACTTCTAGTGCATGCATTTTTTGTACATCTATTTTTAGGAGGGGCACACACCAATAACCCAAACAGCCAGAGGGTCATAGCTGAGGAGCAAGCCATTCCAACTCTGTTAGAACTTGTGAAGCACCAACAATCACTGCAGGTCAAGGTAAATACATTTGAAAATTGATCACAAAAAAAAAAAAATGTTCTTTCCTCTTAAATGTCCTTGGTAGTGCCACAAAAGTCCCACAAACAAAGGGTGTCCAATAATAGAATTTTCCATTGAAAGAAATTGAGGCTTGGGTGACATGTTGATTCTCCCTCAGGTCCAAGTGGCTCAAACGCTGGCCTGTGTGCTGCTTGGAAACCAGGACCTACAAACAACCTTCTGGGAAAAAGAGGAGTTTACCTACAAAACAGTTCTAGAGTTGCTGCGAGTGCCAGATCAGGTAAACCATTTGAAAGGTGTGGGCTACTTCAAACCAACTTTAGCCCAGAACCTTTCGGTATGTCAGCACAGTCACTAACAAGATGAGGTGGAACAAGTTATGGGTCTAGTAGAGATTTGAAAGAAAAGCATCCAAGATTCAATACTGTTATCTCAATGTGCAATGAACTACTGGCACCTAATGGTCAAGGACTGCTCAAGCACTAAGGGGTGTTGACACTCCGTAAAGTGCATTCCCCATGGCAATTTGTCATGTTTGCCTTTTCCCAGCAGGACATCTCCCTGGAGGCTGGTTATGCCCTGTCTCTGTTTGCCTACAACAACACCACCCAGCAGGCAGCCATCCTGCAGAATGGGGGCATTCCCATAGCCATGTACGAGCCCTTCTTGAACTCCAGGAACGAGATGGAGAGGGCCAAAGCTGCTTTTCAGGTAGCCATGAAGCAGATCATAAAAATTTTAAAAAATCACCTGACGGCCACAGTAATATTGAGTCATTAGCAGCTGCTGATTTGTATGTGTTTTCCGACTTGACACAAAATTAGCGTTAGGTAATGCCTTTTATCGCTACCTTTTCATTTCGTGGTAACTGGTCTCTCCAGATAGTTGTGCTGGCCAAAGTGATCACGGACATGGACCAGGTGACTCTGTCTGCCAGAGGGGTGACTGTCCTTGTAGACCTTCTGCAGTCCACTAATCCCAACACTGTGGTCCTGACAGGTAACTTCAGCCCAGTACTATGTATGGGAAGAACATTATATACACTGAGCAAAAATATAAAACGCAACATGTAAACTGTTGGTTTCATAAAAGACCCCAGAAATGTTCCATACGAAGAAAAAGCTTATTTCTCTCACATTTTGTGCACAAATTTGTTCACATCCCTGTTTAGTGAGAATTTCTGCCAAGATAATCCATCCACTTGACAGGTGTGGCATATCAAGAAGCTGATTAAACGGCATGATCATTATTTATTATTAATATTTATTGGGGACAATAAAAACCCACTCAAATGTGCAGTTTTGAGTGCACAGAAATACGTGATGAGATCCTGAGGCCCATTTTTTTTTAAGGTATCTGTGACCAACAGATGCATAATTTATTTATTTCAATTGACTGATTTCCTTATGAACTGTAACTCAGTAAAATCTCAAATTGGTGCATGTTATATTTTTGTTCAGTATAGAAGAACACTAGTCTTACCTTACTGCATACATTTTTGCCATAGCTCAGTTGCTAGCCAGTCTGGCTCACACCCGGGCAGGCATTCCTGATGCTATTGTCACCATGGGAGCTGTTGGTCACCTATGTGCTCACCTGTATTCTGAGGAGGAAGAGGTAAGGATGGGACTTGTGGTATGGGGGAGCATTCCTGTCTATGACTATTGCCTGAAATCTAACAGACTATCAAGATAATTCATTCTACAACCATCAATTGCTATCCAACTTTACATATTTCAGGTTACGATGTGCAGATTTGATACAAGCATGGTGATAAAATCTGGAATATTTTCAGGTGCGAACAGCATCTTCAAGTGCCCTCGGCTACCTCACCTTTAACCGTCACGCACATCGCCTCTTGTTGGTGGAATGTCGAAACACTCCATCTATGTACGACCTTTTGACCCAGCATCTCATCGAGGACGCCAAGATCTCACACATTTTTACTGCGGAGTTCGAAAGGCAGAAAATAGTGGGGCTGCCATCACTAAGGTATGTTTTGGTTTTTTTGCCCCAAAAAATCAATGCTTTCATATTTCTAGCTGGGATAACATCAATCATTTGTCCTTTTTAACACAGTTTGGAGATAAATGGTGGCCCACCTGTTCCTCAGCGCAACAAAAAAGGTACATTTTGTTATGCTGTACATAATTATAATTATTTGAATCTATTTCATATAAAAGTCGCAATCGTCTTTGTCGCCTCTACCTACGTCAGGTTTGTCCAAAAAGACAAGCCGCACTCCTGGCCTGTCAGTGTCTGCAGGCCACTTTGGGAGGAGCAGCTCGGCCCCAGTTCTCCAGCTTCAACCCCAGAGGAGCAGGACAGCCAACCCTAAGGTTAGGCTGCAGGGAGAGGGGCCAACCCATAGCTCCCAGCCCACCCTGGAGTCACTGAGGCTGGATAAGGACAGCCAGCGGCCCCGGCAAAGGCAGTGACCCCTGGAGGTCAGCCTAGGATCTAGCCTGACTGGGCTAGCTTAAAGTAGTAGTGAACTTATGACTCAGGGAGCCATTCTATTTATGTTCAAGATGAATGTATTACATTTATATTATTAATGGAAATGACTGACTTAATGGTATAATATATTGGAAGTCAATTGAATAAAAAAACAAAATGAAACACCTAACACAGAACGGAGTCATTTCTGCCAGGATGTATTTCAAAAGTTTAATCGTAAATAGTAGGAATTATATGCATCATGGATATGCACATAAGTGAACGTCAGTCCGTAAACCTCAGCTTTAATGGTGGAAGTTTGATAGCTGCCTCCTTCACTTCTGCTGTTATGTTCACACCCAGGGGAGCTCTAGAACACAAGGGGCAACAATTAAGCTATAGAACTGTTATCAATAGAAGTTAGTCATCTTTTTTACTTACTTGGGCTCATAGTTGACCTCCTCAGTATGGGACAGGATGCCCTTTCCTTCCCTCAGTCGCTCAACTCCATTCCTGAAATAAAGTGTGGTTGAATGCACTGGACTCCAAAGCCATATATAGGCTGTGTATTATAGCTTACTATCTTATGTTTTTATTATATACAGTACCAGTCAACATTTGACACACTACTCATTCAAGGGTTTTTCTTTGTTTGTACTATTTTCTACATTGTAGAATAATAGAAGACAAACTATGAAATAACACATTGAATCATGTAGTAACCAAAAAAGTGTTAAACAAATTAAAATATTTTATATTCTTCAAAGTAGCCACCCTTTGACAGATCCAATTAAATATGATTCCTGATTAAACTGTACAACATATGAGGGGTTATTTTGCAAAAACATATCTCCATTTGTATTTATCCTAAATGTTTGTGTGTTTTTATTTGTGTACACTCCAGGGAACTCGTCATATGTGAGGTAATATTTAGATTATTTATTTTTTTACACGTTTCTCGAGTTTCATCCTTCTGCCATCAAGAGTTGCAGTTTCTCATTTCTCCAGGTTATGTGCGTACGTATGGGTCAAAGTGTCCGTGGAGGACCGCACATTCTCCCGTCAAGTTTTTTTTATTTTTATAAACCCCAAAAAGTTTGCTTAGAAAGTGACGTACGCCTTCTTTTGTGCCTATGCAGCGTTTATAAATGATGCCCCTGGAATGCATTTCAATTAACAGGTGTGCCTTGTTAAAAGAATTTATGGAATTTATTTCCTTAATGTATTTGAGCCAATCAGTTGTGTTGTGACAAGGTAGGGATGGCATACAGAAGATAGCCCTATGTGGTAAAATACCAAGTTCATATTAAGGCAAGAACAGCTCAAATAAGAGAAACGACAGTACATTACATGAAGGTCAGTCAATCCGAAAAATGTCAAGAGCTTTGAAAGTTTCTTCAAGTGCAGTCGCAAAAACCAAGCGCTATGATGAAACTGGCTCACATGAGGATCGCCACAGAAAAGGAAGACCCAGAGTTACCTCTGCTGCAGAGGATAAGTTCATTAGAGTTAACTGCACCTCAAATTACAGCACAAATAAATGCTTCACAGAATTCAAGTAACAGACACATCTCAACATCAACTGTTCAGAGACTGCGTGAATCAGACCTTCATGGTCGAATTGCTGCAAAGAAACCACTAAAGGACACCAATAAGAAGGGACTTGCTTGGGCCAAGAAACACCAGCAATGGACATTCGACCGGTGAAAATCTGTTCTTTGGTTTGATGAGTCCAAATTTGAGATTTTTGTTTCCAACTACCGTGTCTTTGTGAGACACAGAGTAAGTGAACGGATGATCTCCGCATGTGTGGTTCCCACCATGAAGTATGGAGGAGATGGTGTGATGGTGCTTTGCTGGTGACACGGTGATTTAGAATTCACTATGCGAGGTGATATGTGCTTAGTGGGACTATCTTTTTTTTTTTTCAACAGAACAATGACCCAACACACCTCCAGGCTGTGTAAGGGCTATTTGACCAAGAAGGAGAGTGATGGAGTGCTGCATCAGATGAACTGGCCTCCACAATCACCCGACCTCAACCCAATTGAAATGGTTTGGGATGAGTTGGACTGCAGAGTGAAGGAAAAGCAGCCAACATGTGCTCAGCATATGTGGGAACTCCTTCAAGACTGTTGGAAAAGCATTCCAGGTGAAGCTGTTTGGGAGAATGCCAAGAGTGTGCCAAGCTATCGTCAAGGCAAAGGGTGGCTACTTTGAAGAATCTCAAATATTGTCACGTTCTTCAAAATGATCGGACCAAGGCGCAGCGTGAGTATAGTTCCACATATTTATTTAAGTGAAACTAACAAAATAACAAAACTTACAAAGACCGTGAGGACGTAGTGCCCAAACACACTAACAATCAATCAATATCCCACAAAACACAGGTGGGGAAATAGCTACCTAAATATGATCCCCAATCAGAGGCAACGATAAACAGCTGCCTCTAATTGGGAACCATATTAGCACCAACATAGAAATAGACATACTAAATCACCCCCTAGTCACGCCCTGACCTACTACACCATAGAGAACCAAGGGCTCTCTATGGTCAGGGCGTGACAAATATAAAATATATTTTAATTTGTTTAACACTTTTGGTTACTACATGATTCCACATGTGTTATTTCATAGTGTTGATGTCTTTACTATTATTCTACAATGTAGAAAATAGTAAAAATAAAGAAACCCTTGAATGAGTGTGTGTATATATATATTTTTAAATTAGTTATACTATTTTGATATTGAGTACTGCATTGTTGGGTAGAGCATGCAAGTTAAGAATTTCACTGTACTTGTGCATGTGACAAAACTAACGATATATTTTCAAAACCAAAATAACTAATAGTCTTCTACATACCATGCAATCATGACTCCATTGTCAGTACAAAACTTGGAAGGAGGACAAAGCAAATGTAATCCAGTGGTGTCTGTGACAATTTTCAAAGTCTTTCGGATGTACTGGTTACTGGCAACTCCTCCTGACACCACCTAACAGAGCAAAACATTTAGGACACCGTATGGACACCATACCATTGTTTGTAGAAATACTGTGCCTTCAGAAAATATTCACACCACATTACTTTTTCCAAATTTTGTTGTGTTACAGCCGGAATTGAAAATGTATTAAATTGAGATTTTGTGTCACTGGCCTACGCACAATACCGCATAATGTCAAAGTGGAATTAAGTTTTTCAAAATTGTTACAAATTATGCAAGCCTAAATAATTTCAGGAGTAAACATGTGCTTAACAAATTGCATGGACTCACTCTGTGTGCAATAATAGTGTTTCACAGGATTTTTGAATGACTACCTCATCTCTACCCCACACATACAATTATCTGTAAGGTCCCTCAGTTGAGCAGTGAATTTCAAATACAGATTTAATCACAAAAACCAGGGAGGTTTTCCAATGCCTCGCAAAGGGCTGGAGTACAGAGCCAAAACAAACCAAAAAGTGTCACTGCCCCAATACTTTTGGCGCTCATTGTACACTGAGTATACCAAACAGTAGGAGCACCTTCCTAATATTGAGTTCCTCTTGGCCTCAGGACAGTGTCAATTCATCGGGGCAAGGACTTTACAAGGTGTCAAAAGCGTTCCACAAGGATGCTTGCCCATATTGACCCCAATGCTTCCCACAGTTGTGTCAAGTGGACTGGAAGTCCTTTGGGTGGTGGAACATTCTTGACACACACAGGAAACTGTTGCGCGTGAAAAACCCAGCAGCGTTGTAGTTCTTGACACAAACCAGTGCGCCTGGCACCTACTACCATACCCATATTTTTTCTTGCCCATTCACCCTCTGGATGGTGCACACACACAATCCATGTCTCAATTGTCTCAAAGCTTAAAAAACCTTCTTTAACCTGTCTCCTCCCCTTCATCTACACTGATTTAACAAGTGACATCAATAAGGGATACCTTTCGCCTGGATTCTATGTCATGGAAGGAGCAGGTGTTCTTAATGTTTTGTTTACTCAGTGTATATTAGTGATTTATTCTTATTCATTTTTTTACAAATGTTAGAATTTCTTCTTCCATGGAGTATTTTATGTAGATCGTTGACAAAAAAAATGACAATTAAATCCACAACAAAGTGGAAAAAGTCATGGGGTGTGAATACTTTCTGAAGGAGATAATTCAATGCAATATTGTGGATTAGATCATCTTGATAGCTGTGAAAACCACTATCCAATGATAGGATTTCACTCACCAGTGTTGGATTGCAGGAAGGCAGGAGGCCTTTGGCCTTACAGAACAAAATGGCACGATGTGTGCGCTTGGCAATGTGAGAGGCCACTGTGTGCTGCATAGCAGCAGCTATGTCATTAACACATGACAACAAAGTTCCCTGCTCCACACCTTGGATGAAAAAACACATGTAGGTGCATTTTCACACAAAAATGATCTTTTGGTATTTGTTTCATTAGTCAATTGTTGATATAGTCCCAAAATGTTTTGCATATCAGCAATCAAGGATCAATATATAACTTTCAAAATAAAGAAATATAGCTGGGACTTCTGTATTTTGAAAGTTATATATCTCGAAACATTGATGGCTGGCTGACATGCAAAACATGTTGGGCCAATATCAACAATGGACTAATTGTCCTTCAATTTAAATTATCTGATTATATTAGTTGATTAGGGAAAGGTTATGATATAAATGCATATTATATCTTCATGAATTATTTATTACCTTCCTCCTTCTCTTTTTTCTGTATTGACATCGTCACCTGATTTCGCAGACCAGCGAAGGAAAAGTTACAGTCATAGTGCGCTCCCATTGGTGGCTTGAAGAGAAACTTCAACCTGTCTCCATCTCGAGCCAGAAGCTCTATTGCTTGACCCCCACTTATCATGGAGCACTTTGGGTGTTTGATGAGTGACAAACGTCTCGCCACCTGTGAACACACAAATGTCACAAATTCAAGGCCAAGAAAACCCACCGGCCAAGTTATACTCTTTACCTTGTCCATAGTGTCCCCTGGAGCTTCATCCAGTGTTTGACCCAGGAGAAGAAAGTCATCGATTCCTCTGGCCAGAGCCAAGAGAGAGTGACCCCCGGAGACTAGGAGGACGAGGAAGGGGAATACTACAGGCTGGAGCATCCTGACTGTCAGGGCATGGGCCTCCATGTGGTGGATGGGGATGAAGGGCTTCTGGTGTAGCTTTACAAAGTTCAGGCTAAAGTCCAGGCCTATCCCAAGACTCAGGGCCAGGCCCGGCTTCACTGTGGTGGCTACAGCAGACAGTTGACTCTGGGTGATGCCACTCCTCTCCATGGCCTCCTGGACGACACGGCCTATGTTCTCTCTGTGGAGCCGCTGGGCAACAGTGGGAATAATCCCACCAGTCCTACAATCAAATACAAATGGAGAACATGATGTCCTTTGCAAGGTTTTATCTTGAATCTTGACCAAGGGGGGCATTGCACTGATAAATAAGACGATCACTTTTGTTGAATGAACATGAAAAAAATACTATATTGTACCCACTTCATGTGCACCTCTTTTTGTGAATGAAGAGATTCTCCAAGGATTAAGCCTGTTTCATCCATTACAGCCGCACCTGTCTCGTCGCAGCTTGTCTCAATGCCGAGAACAAGCCTGGAACTCATTTTTCTTCTAAAAGCACATTTGCTTAAAATCTTGACTCTAAACATACGTGTGCCCTGTTGAGCCGAAGCTTTAAATGCAAACATTTTATTTCACTAAACCCAATTTTCCTGCACTAGCCAAAGTACATGTTTAAATTACTGAAATTTGGTATGCACCGCTATCCGTAGAGCATCGCAAGAGGCGAGATAAATAGCTCTGCTACCAGGGACCATTACGATGGTCTATTAGTATTTTCTAAAGGTATGTCATTCATTAATAACTTGATTTTAAGTATCACGACAATGCCACTGTCAGGTGACAATTAAATACGTTTGCATTTGTCGCAAAAGCTCAAATTGCGATGCTGATTTTCTTTTTGTGCGGAGCTCCACGACCTCACGCTTCTACTTCAGAGGAGCTTGTGTCACATGTAAACAATTCCTCCATGAAACATCAAATAGTTTTCTAGTTAGGTCCAGTTACATTTTTCCGAGTTGAAAATGAGTGGGCCTGCCAAATGATTGCTACCAACCGGCCAGACTTTTCCCACCGTTGTAAATGTAATCTGTGGCAGATATTTTTCCTTCTAACCCCCCCCCCCCCCCCCCCCCCTCTTAAAAGATTTAGATGCACTATTGTAAAGTGGTTGTTCCACTGGATATCATAAGGTGAATGCACCAATTTGTAAGTCGCTCTGGATAAGAGCGTCTGCTAAATGACTTAAATGTAAATGTAAAATGTGAAAGAACATTTTAAATGTTTTGTGGGTATCGACAGGAATTTGTTTTAATTGAATAACTACTTTTTTTTATTAACCTAGAAAACAAAACTGTGGGTGGCTCTGAATAGTGATAGCCTTTGTTTCAGGGGGAAATTATATGCAGTTGGACATCAACAAGCATTGACGGAAATGTAGAGCCAGCTATTTGGATGAAATGTCACTTTTTACAGTTCTAATCAAAGCTGGTCCACAAGGCACATTTAATTCGGCAATCAATATGCGATATGAATTCAAAATGTGTACTTGTTGTATTTTGTTCGTCTGATGTAAAAGTATCCTCACATCTTTGCGGCACTGCATCCAATGTTTATCTTATTTGGATGATTTTGCAACAACGGGCACTTCTATGTCCTTGGGGTAGTACATTTTTTGAATTTTATATAATTTTTCATTTTTTAATTCTTTATATGTTAAGTTAACACGACAATCACCCCATACCTTTTTTAACACCTCTCTATCAAGTATTTTAGCATATTTTCAGATGTATTTTATACCTACATTTCACTTTTTCCCTTGTCCCTGACCCAGAATGTTGAGCTTCTACTATGTTTTTCTATAGGAAAACATTGTATAATGTGTAATTATTAATGTTATCTACTAGAGAAAGAGTCAATGAAATGAAATTTATATCAATATTTATTGTGAGTATGCCCTTTTATATTGTTTTTGTTTTTTTACACAAAATATACCTGTCCGTTGGTAGTCGTGTAATTTCCACCATTGAGGACAAATTCCTCATTAATAAAGTTTTTTCAAAAGACTTAATTTAGTTACCATGGAAACTTATTGTGACACTGAAGCACATGGCTGCAACTTACAGTTGTTCCAGATGTGATGTCCAGAAGTTGAAGAAAAATCGAGGTAAATATTGCTTGTGTACAGAATATTTTTATTGTCAGTCATTTCCAAACAGGCTATACTTAAAAAAATATATATATTTAGATTTTCTTTTCATATTTGATGTATTTAGTGTAAACTATATGCTAGCTGTAATACTAGCGAAAGCATGCTAAGCAGCCTGTCATTTTTCTCCAAAAACTGTAGAATCATAATTTCCATCAGTCATTTCTTTTACAAACTTAACAGTGGTGGAAATGACAAAAAAACATTCTCTTATTCGTTTTAAACTTTAGGCTTATTTAATCCTGTTTCAATTTGTTTAATCTCGAAAATTCTCCAAGGTGTGTATTTTTCTTTGTTTTTAGAAGATGCCACATAAAACAGCACAGAGGTCACTGACATGACAAAAAAAAGTATCCTATATGATACCAGGAACATTTGCAATAAGACAGGGAGAGATGCTGGAAGAAAAAGGAGAAGTGAAATCTATCTCTGAGCTGACAAAGCGAGAACAAAGAAGCAAGAGAAGGCAATGGAAATGCAACCAATGGAATAGAAGACAGGCTTGAAAGAGAACAGTTGCAATGGAGACCTACCTATCAGGCAACACAACACCTCAGTCACCAGATGACTTGCAGCCAGAACATGAGGCCAACATACCTGCCCCTGATGCACGACATGATACCCCTTCCTCATCGTCTGCAACAGGAATGAGAAGTCAAATACTTGCTGGAAGTAAAAAAGGTTGGAAGAGGTCGCTCAAAAACATACACAGATCTTTGCATGACAATGTCAAACCTGATAATGCATTACGGAAAGCTGAGAAAAACTGATGAAGAAAATGGGGAGAAAGATTCCTCAAAGACAAAAAGAAAGGGAACTGAAGGGAACTCTGAAGAACTTGAGAAGGATTTTATTGTTTCAAAATGCCATCATTGCAGAGTTAAAGCAAAAATATTTAAAAAAATGTGCATTGCCAAGGACAAACAAGTGGTTTAAAAAGTGCTCAGAGGCAACATCCTGAGAAAGTATGGCCTGGTCAAAGCCGCAAACAGATCATTTGGATTTTCAGCAAAAGCAATGAGGGCAAATGAAAACAGGCCAACAAGTCTTCAATACTCCAGGAAAAAGCAGTGTAACAGAATTAGCACAGCCACAGAAGAGAAAATCACTTGATTTTATGAACGTGATGACAACAGTAGAGCAACAACGGGATAAGGACACACTAAGAAGGAACAAGAAGAAAAAACAGAAGCGCTTCTTTAATGGCATAATTCAGAACCTTTTCCTACTATCCATTCTGCAAAATACGTCCTTTTTGGGTTGTCAAGCCAACAGTCCAGGATAGGGACACATGCCTCTGCAAAACCTACGCCAACCTCCAGTTCATGGCAGACAAACTACAGTATCACAAAGTGATCAGCTGCAACAACATTGAGAACCTTATTGAGTCTTTGTGCTGTGAGAACCTGAAGAAAGAGTGCATGTACACAGTGTGCTCCCTTTGTCTAGCAAAATAGTTAAAAACATTTGACTTTGATTCTGGTGATCAGACATGGTGGTTTGAGTGGAAAAACAATGCTGACGAGAGAGAAGAAAAACAAAGACATTTGACAGTAAAAGAAAAGGTGTGTGGCACACTGCAGATTCTACTGGAGGACTTCTCCAAAGGATTGAAAGAGAAGTTGGGGAAACACGTGCACAACATTTGACACCAATACTCAAAACTGGTGAGAATTAAAAGTGAATCTGGAGAAAGAGGAGATCATCATTGACTTTGCAGAGAACTACCTGTGTAAAGACACCAGTGAAATCTAGGCAGTTCACTTTGGTGATTCATACAAGCAGGTGACTGTCCACACCTGTGTTGGATATACCACAATTATACAGTTTCACTTTGCTCACTGAGCTCTTCGATAACCCCTCTGCTATCTGGGCCCATCTCTCAAAAACACTGGCCTACTTTCTTGTGCTCTGCCCATCGGCTACTGCTGTACACTTTGTGAGTGATGGGCCTACAACCCAGTATAGGTCAACATTTTTTTTTATACTATCGCTCCACCCTTCCGTTTGAAATGGGCTTCCAGAGAGTCACATGGAATTTCCTAGAAGCCGGACATGGAAAAGGCCCAGCTGATGGGGTAGGAGCATCTGTGAAACAAAGAGCAGATGGAATTGTGGCACAAGGCAAGGACCTCCCAAATGGAAGAACTGTATTTGAGGAATTGTCAAAAGTTCAGTCAGCTGTCAAGCTCTTATATATCTCAAAGGAGATAAAGAGCATTGGAGGCCTTCCCACCAGATCACCTGGAGACAATCTGTGGGACAATGAAGATACACCAGGTAATAGTTGTGGGTTATTTTATGTCAAATCTCACATTTGTTATACAAACATTATCACTAGACTATGCTATCATTACATATTTTGAATGTGCATAACTTTTAGAATTTCTTGTTTCCAGATCGTCACCGACGGTCCACAGGATACTCAGTTGCTTCTGTTCCTTTTCCACATCACTGCACTCCACAGACTGTGACTCTGTTTGAAAAAATAGAGGCAGACCAAGATGGAAAATCCAACACATCTCACAGCGCCTTCCAGCCCGTTGAAGATCAAGTGAAGCATTGATTGGAAAGTGGTGTGTGGTGGAGTATGATCAGGACGTTTACCCTGGTATCGTGCAAGACGTTCACACAGAGAGTGGTGCTCTTGTTAAAACCATGAGTCGCGTTGGCCCCAACCGTTTTTTTTGGGCCAATGAGAGACATCATATGGTACAGACCACAGCATGTGCTTAGACTTGCCCCTGAACCCGACCCGGTGACCAAAAGGCAAATGGAGCATGGTTGGTCTGAGAGGAATGTGGCTCTATTTCTAAGCCTTAGATACTCATATACAGTAGAAAGCAGGACATAAAACCATGCATTAAATAAAACATGTGCAGCTCATAATTAACTTTTCCCTCAATATATAGGTGCTGGAAGTTCTAGTTGTTGCATCTAAGTGTAGTCAAAGACAAAACGTTGTTCTCATGTTAAAAAGATGCTAGTTCGTGTTTTAGAATCTTTGTCTTATATTATTTGTTTAAGGTTTTCCTAAAATTAATAATTCGACACGATGCCTGAATGTATAAACTTGACTTGGCGACAGCTGAAAATATTTTGCATGAAAAATATTTCCACCCAACCTTTTTGTGAGATTATGATAACAACCATATGATTTCCCTATCTAAAACAAATCAATGTAAATTATACATAATATACTAATTTACCTCAGAAATATGTGTTGTGGTGGAAATTACATTATGTAAAATAAAATTACTTAGGAAAACAATATTTTATTGCTAACATTTTGAACCACAACCATTGTTAATTTGTGGTGCTGACTTGACTGCCGGTTATTGGAGGGAAACGATTTCCTGAACATCAACGCCATAGTAAAACGCTGTTTTTGGATATAAATATGAACTTGATAGAACTAAAAATGCATGCATTGTCTAACATAATGTCCTAGGAGTGTCATCTGATGGAGATTGTCAAAGGTTAGTGCATCATTTTAGCTGGTTTTATGGTTTTGGTGACGCCTGTCTTTGAATTGACAAAACATTACACACAGCTATTGTCAATGTACTCTCCTAACATAATCTAACTTTATGCTTTCGCCGTAAAACCTTTTTGAAATCGGACAACGTGGTTAGATTAAGGAGATGTTTATCTTTCAAAGGGTGTAAGATAGTTGTATGTTTGAAAAATGTGAATTTTGACATTTATTTGGTTTCAAATTTGCCGCTCTTGAAATGCACCTGCTGTTGATAGGGTGCACCACGGGTGGCACGCTAGCGTCCCACATAGCCCCAAGAGGTTAATCACTTAACATAATATTCAATACAAGTTCATGTACACATAAGAAATGTGTTAAAAATAAGTTTGTTTCCTTTTCAACTAAAATGGATGATTAATGACATGATGGAAATTACATTTGTCTGGCTGTCTGGGAAAAATGACAAAAATAGTACAAATGCAGCCATTATCAGATATTGTTTCTAGACAAATCAAAGACAATTAAAATACTGGTAAAATGGTGTTTGAATAAGTTTAATAGGGCCAAAGTGCCCAAAGTTGCAGAATCACCCATTTATGTAACATTGTCTGGATCCGAGTTCTTTGACCAGATTTGTGGTTGAAAATCTTTTTAACACAGGTACTATGAAATGGAACCACAGTCCAAACGCATCAAATAATATGAGTGTGACATAGACTCCTGGGTCGCTTATCCTGTGCTGTCCAATGTTCACTCACATGACGCTGAGCTAATCGAGGCCTTTGCAGCTCCCATCGTCAACAAGAAAGAAACCTCTCGTTTGATAAAGGAGTTAGCCACAGTGTACCCGTTATCTGGACTGACGCACATCAAGAGAGTACGGGCATGCAAGGATAAGGGCAAACCTCACCCTCTGGAGATCATTGTATGCCTTGCCAGTGATGCACCAGACATTGACTGCAGTAAGGACATGCACATATCTGATCTGTCGTCCTCAGGTAGAATAAACTGTGGAAGTCTAGGGGACCTTTCCTGGTCAAGACACCAGCATGCCCTCCTTTGACCAGATCAAAGTTTGAGCAGGCCAAGAAACACTGCCCCACCTCCTATGAGGACAAGCAAGTGACGGTGGCACTAAAAGGCCAGCTGTTCACCTCCTCTATGAAAGCCAAGATGCAGGACTACATGATGGCTGCTGTGGCTGCAGCAAGAGCAGGGCAGGAGAGGCATGGAGGCTGTGGGGGCTGCAGTCGTTGAGCCAGAGAGGATTGTTGCTGTGGGACATGACTGCTGGAAAGGCGTTCACCCACTTAATCACGCTGTCATGGTCTGCATTGACCTTGTGGCACGTGGGCAGTGTGGTGGGGCCTACACCTATGATAAGTACCCCGCCTGCCAGTTTGTTTTGCCCGACTCCTCACCCTCTGAAATACATAGCGCCACCACCATGCCAACCTGTAGGGTCCTGCGGGACAAGGTCACTGCAGAGGAGAGCAGTCAGCCGTACATCTGCACCGGGAACAACCTGTATGTAACTCGAGAGCCTTGTATTATTTGTGCCATGCTGCTAGTCCAGTCCAGGATAGGCAGTCTTCTATGGAACAGCCTCTACCGATTTGGGACTAAATATAAAATCGATGCTCAGACATATTTGACTCACCGCTTTGAGGTTTTCAAAGGAGTCTTGGGCCAACAGTACCAAAATGAATTCCGAAGGTTCACATAATTGTTACAGGAATGCTCTACCTTTATAATTGGATAGTCTCACATGTCAGATTACTATGCACACACGGTTTATGAATAAGATCAAGGTGTAACGACATTTTGCATTACATAAATTGTTTTACTTTAAAATTAAATGCAATAAAGTAACAAAGCTTTTGCCACTGTGACATCACTTAAAAGCATTCACAGCTTGTTTTTAGTCAGTGCATGTCAAAATATGGTTTCCATCCATTTCCCTCAAATTTCGCCAGTTAAGACATACACACTGCTTTTAAGGGCACAAATGTTTTAATGATGTTAGATACAGGGGCTGACAAAGCTCCAAGAATACCGTGGATAAGCCATGACCAAACAAAACAGGACTAGCTGCCTTGGTAATACCGTCCAGGAGATCTCCTAAATAAGAACAGCTACATGAATATAGGTACATAGGCAAACCATAGACCCGTCTCAGTAAACACTTTCATCTGACAACACATCTTATGAAAAATCATCTAGAAAGACATGAACCTATACATACAACTATATACACTGAAAAAAATGCCTGCCCTATAATAACTGAGTAACAATGAGAAATGATTCATATACCAAGGAAATCATGCTAAATGTGTATTTCATATTGTTCAGTTCTTTTCAGCAATGATAACCCATCTAAAAATAAGTGTCAAACATTGAACCATAGGCCCCTACTTTTATGGAGAAATGATCTTCAAAAATGCATCTGATATTTCCAAGGCTTTCGGTTACGATGAGAAACATTTATTGTAACAAGGAGGAACGCAATCTTTGTGTCAGTGTGAAGTGAGAGCAAACAAAAACAGAACAAAAAAAGCTCCACTTTTTAAACATGGGCCAGCCCAGGTCTATGTAGATAAAAAAAATTAATAATAATTAAATATTTACTTAAGTTAGTAACGCACATGGAATTATCGCTCTTTAAGTCTCCCACTATAGTTTAACCTGGCGTCTCTAAACATTGCGTGACAATTACACATACTGTACAAAACTGCTCAGTACAAACTCCAGTGGTACAGAGTAAATAGGGTTAACTATTCATCTTGCTATGAGCCAATAGCTCCTTTGAGAGTTTGTCCCAACACTGACCCTCAACACTCAGCTTAATACTTGTTGATGCCAAAGATGCGGACTCCGTGTAGTTGTGGCAATTTGGGGATCAGCACACTCAAAAGGGAGGCAGTGTTTATGACAAAGTGTGTTGTGTCGTACTTCGTGTAGAAACTTGCAAGAAAATATCTAGGGGGAGAAAAAAACAAGACAAGTTAGCAAATGTGTCAGTTAAAAAAAGCTCTGCAACATGGTCAACAGTTGGAATGTATAGGGCCGGTTTCCCAGACACAGATAAAAACCTATCCTGGACTAAAACGCATTCTCAATGGAGGATTTAAGTGGTTTTTAGTCCAGGACTAGGATTGATCTGTGTCCGGGAAACCGTCCCATACAGTTTGCAATTATTTCTGCATTGGATGCTAAATGGGTATCTAAAGCCAATGGACAAAAATGGAACCTCTTGTTCTAAATGACGGGAGGCGACGTACAAAATGATTGGGGAGATGGTGAAGAATTTTCTGGATGATGTGAACTGCACGCCGTAGTCCAACTGTTCCCAATGTGTCAGGAGCCGGGCTTTGCCTTGGTCTGGGGTCTCAAACGGAGTGCCTTTCACTGCATGCATGAAGACATACATCCCCTGCAAGACACAGACATACAGTGAATGAGTCCAAATCTTGAATGGCGAGAGACAGTCCACTAAGACAAGACAAAACTAATCATAAAGTAGCAAATGGAGCCTGAGACTGAGGGTAGATGTTGCAGCACAACTACGTGTCCTTTTGGTTCATTAAAAGGAAATAGTTATTTTAATTCACCCTTCCTTGGAATGAGCTGGGATAGAATCGGAACTGTATTTATGATAAGAAGTGGAGTGCGTGTGAAATCTACTTACTGGTGCAAAGCCTTTCACAATTACCTCAACTGATACTTTATTAACTACTAGGTCATAAGTGGGACATTGGAGTGAGTATGTTCTGGTTATTCACTTCCTAAGTTCCTTTACAACACTTGGCACTGAGAACATCAGGTCATTTGAATGAGAACGCTACATTCTATTAAATAACAGGGTTCTGTGAAAAGTCTGCATATACCAGCTGGACTAGCAGTTAATGGCAAGCAAAAGATACAGTAAACAATAAGCTGTTGAACTAAAATAGCAGGATATTGTGGTTCCCTTTTAATGGCCTTCCTTATGGCTATGATACAGAAGACTTTTCCAATATGGGGACAACAGTTCAACTTAGTGAGTTGTCATGTCAGTGACCTTGCTTCTTTATTCAACAGATTGTTCCTTGCACAATGAGAGGCCAGTGCATTGAGGAAGCAACAATTGTCTAGGCACCAACTTTGAAGGGGGGGGGGGGGGAATTACTTACAAAATTGTGTATAACATTTGTGAGAGTCCACACCACAGGTACACTGAAGAAGGGTATGCTCAAGAGCACAATGTGAAGCATTCCAACACCGAGGGCATAGGTGAGCCAGATCCCTCGACTGTTCATGACCCGAGTGTTGGGGTTCACCTCACTGTGCGCTACGCCAACATTCATTTTGTTTCTGTGAACAAGAGGAGTATGAGGATTGTGTTACTGATGAATACACCTTATTCCTTTGAAAACATCACAAAAATGTGTCACTCATAAATTATCCCAACAGGGAGCCAATTACTACTGCAATACACAAAGTTCATAGCCTGCAGGTACAAGATAGATTACGCAAATATAATGAACATGATCTGCTTAGGCTATGTAGTACACTTTCACCTTTCTTGCACAACAATACCTCTTGCTGTTGTTTTCAGACAAATCATTAAAATGACGCTTTCCACAACATGACATATGTAACCTATTTGGACTTTAATTGTCTGAGAGTTGCTTTTCAGACCATTGGTTGGCTTGAGATTGAAAGTTTGAAGTTGCGTCATAAATTCTCAGATTTCTCAAGTTCTTGATAATGGTGATGTTGAAAAACTTAACTGTGGGCAAGTAACTATCCTTGTTCATATACCAGTATGCTTGGAATAGGGTTAGCTGGTATCTCAGCCATGTGGAGAAAGTGTGTAGCATTTTCGCTTTCAAGCATCAAAGGGGAAACCAACCTATTCACTTGCAAATGTCCCATGAGGGTCATACATTCAAAAGCAGCTGCACTGAGGCTTTTCATTTGAAAAGTGCAGCAACAATGCTATGGCAGACACTTGCTTGCTCTGATGACCTTCCCACTGACTCTTATTACCCTGTTACATGGGTTCTGATCTGTTCCCTAGAGCACCAAACAACATTCCCTAAAATGTTCCCTAAAACCCGTAATATTATAGGCAAAGATGGACTCTATAAAACATATACAGTGCATTCAGAAATTATTCAGGCCCCTTGACTTTTTTCAAGTTTTGTTACATTACAGCCTTGTTCTAAAATTGATTAAATTGTATTTTTTTTTTACCTCAATCTACGCACAATACCTCAATGACAAATCAAAAACAGTATATATATATATTTTTTTGCAAATGTATAAAAAAAAAAAAATGAAATCACATTTACATAAGTATTCAGACCATTTACTCAGTACTTTGTTGAAGCACCTTTGGCAGCGATTACAGCCTTGATTCTTCTTGGGTATGATGCTACAAGCTTGGCACACCTGTATTTGGGGAGTTTCTCCCATTCTCTGCAGATCCTCTCAAGCTCTGTTAGGTTGGATGGGGAGCATTGATGCACAGCTATTTTCAGGTCTCTCCAGAGATGTTTGATCGGGTTCAAGTCCGGATGGGCCACTCAAGAACATTCAGAGACTTGTTCCAAAGCCACTCCAGCATTGTCTTGGCTGTGCGCTTAGGGTCGTTGTCCTGTTGGAAGATGAACCTTCGCCCCCAGTCGGAGGTCCTGAGCAGGTTTTCATCAAGGATCTCTGTACTTTGCTCCGTTCATCTTTCCCTCGATCCTGACTAGTCTCCCAGTCCCTGTTGCTGAAAAACATCCCCACAGCATGATGCTGCCACCACCATGCTTCACTGTAAGGATGGTGTCAGGTGTCCTCCAGACGTGACGCTTGGCACTCAGGCCAAAGAGTTCAATCTTCGTTTCATCAGACCAGAGAATCTTGTTTCTCATGGTCTGAGAGTCTTTAGGTGCCTTTTGGCAAACTCTAAGCGGGCTGTCATGTGTATTTTACTGAGGAGTGGCTTCCGTCTGGCACTCTACAATAAAGGCCTGATTGGTGGAGTGCTGCAGAGATGGTTGTCCTTCTGGAAGGTTATCCCATCCTCACAGAGGAACTCTGGAGCTCTGTCAGAGTGACCATGGGGTTCTTGGTCACCTCCCGGGGCCAAGATTTGGTACCCTTCCCCAAATCTGTGCCTCGACACAATCCTGTCTCGGAGCTCTGCGGATAATTCCTTTGACCTCATGGCTTGGTTGTTGCTCTAACATGCACTGTCAACTGTGGGACTTTATATAGACAGGTGTGTGCCTTTCCAAAATATGTCCAATCCATTGAATTTACCACAGGTGGACTCCAAGTTGTAGAAACAGCTCAAGGATGATCAATGGAAACAGGATGCACATGAGCTCAATTTCAAGTCTCTTAGCAAAGGGTCTTAATACTTATGTAAATAAGGTATGTTTATTTTTAATAGATTTGCAAAAATGTCTAAAAATCTGTTTTTGCTTTGTCATTATGGGGTATTGTGTGTAGATTTGAGGGGGGGGGGGGTTATATAATCCTTTTTAGAATAAGGCTGTAATGTAACAAAATGTGGGAAAAGTCAAGGGGTCTGAATACTTCTCGAACGCACTGCATAAAATGCTTGGAGGATTGATTGTACATTAAACTTCCTCCATTTCCATAGAAATAAGGCATTGTTGACATTGAGTGAATGTGTTCAATGTTTCTTTTGAAGGAGAGCTAACTTGTTGCCAATGATGGTTCCTAGGAATTTGTAGTCCTCCACTCGCTCAATGATCTGTCTCCAGTGGTGGGGATGGTAGGTTGGTCTCTTCTGTAGTCAATGACCAGGTCTTTGGTTTGGTTGCATTGAGGTCCAGGTAGTTCTGTATACACCACAGTAAAAACTTGTCCAATTCAGCCTGGAGGTGCCCCTCTGAGTTGCCTGCAATGTCCATAATTACTGTGTCATCTGAATACTTGATGAACATCATCTCTGGGTCTGAGCTCCTAAAACAGGTGAGATGACGGAACCTTGTGGTGATCCTGTAAAGATGGTTCTGGACAAGCTGCAATGAGACAATTAAATCTGACCAGCTGTTCTCCATTTGTCAGAAAGGAGAGGACCCAGAGAATCAGATGTGGATTGACATTCATGTTCTGGAGCTTTTAACCCATTAAGTGAGGACTATATTAAAAGGCACTGGAGAAATCTACAAATACCATCCTGACGCATGTCTTGGGTTTCTCCAGGTGGGTATAGGCACAGTGCAGTAGGGACAGAACTGCATCAACACCCCTGTGCCGCTTGTAAGCAAACTTGAGTGGGTCTGTATAAGAGCATACCTCCTTTTGTAGCTGAGGGAGAATCAGCCGTTCAAAGCGCTTCATCACCAAATATGTTAAAGTTACAGGGCGGTAGTCATTGTTGCAGTAGGGGTTGCTCTTGTTAGGTACTGGGTATATGGTGGATGATTTCCATATTGAGTGTTCTGCCAGAGTGCGGGTAAAAAGCTCACAGAAAACACCTGACAGTTGCGTATGGCAAATCTTTAGTAGGCAACCACTAATGTTGTCTGGCCAAGGTACTTTATCCTTTTAAATACAGCGTCTTCATCTTTTGGTTGAAGCACAACATTTGTTACAGTGTGTGACATGTTAGATAGGTCAGAGATCAGCTCCTTCTTTTCCATTGCAAAGTCATATTGGTCAAATCTACAACAACAACAAAAACACCCCTCCAAGCACCTCTGGCTTTACCTTCCTGAAAGAGCCTTTCCACCTTCTCCTTGTACACTCTCTTGGCCTATTTCATCGGTTTATTTAATTTGGATTGAATTAGTTTACCTTCAATCTTGTTGCCAGTGGTAAATGCTATTTTCAGATCCTTTGTGATCATGGGTTTGTTGTTAGAACATAACTTTTAAGTTTTGGAAGGAACAATAATATCCTCACAGAATTTGTGGCCTCAAGACTTGCTCCCTCTGAACACACTCCAGTCTGCACAGTCAAAGCAGCCCTCTAAGGTCTCACTGGCATCATTCTCCCATTTTCTGACCACTTTCTTAACCACATCTTCCGTTGTAGTTTGGTGCAATAGGCTGGGATTAGATGTATGGTGATCTGGGGTACTAAGGGGTGTTTTTTTAATCGCTTTGTATGCATTTTTTAAATATATATTTTTTAATCATTTTCCATAAACATATTAAGTCTGATGTATTATAAGTATCTGTATACATGTCAATATGGCCCTCATCTTTCATCGGCGATAAACAAAATCCTTCAAATAAAAGAAGATATTGTAGCAGTTTTGCACAGATCCATACAGCTATGGGTGCCCCCATCCGATCATGCTAACGTTAGATAGCGAATTAGCACAGGTGGTGCCTGTCTTCCATCTGTTTTCCATTAAAACAAAGCGCTGTAACATGGAGATATGGCCATGTGGGAACACTAACCCTATAAAAAAAAAGGTGTGTATCAACTTAAATACTTTTCAAAAAACAAAAGGTTCTGACTGATATGAAAGATAAGATCCTTATGCTTCCAAAACTGTAGCGCAAGCCATGCGTGTTAATGATCAGACCGAGCGTCGGGGCTCTTAACAAAACGCCCCAGTGCAGAAGATGCCTTCATCCAATGACTTACGTTTAATGCAATGGAACTGAGAGTCACGATCAATGGCTAATTTCTAGTTAGCTTAGCTAGCTAAGCCGCACGCTAACATTAGCTAGGTAACTACCATTACGTTCACCTTTCTATAAGTGTCAGCTAATGATTCAGCTGGAAATTAAGTAGCTAGCTTACGTTAGCCAACAGCCAAGCTCCAGCTACTTTCAACAAGTCAAGTGAAGTGTTGTACGCTTGAAACAACACCAGTTGAATTGCTAACTTGCTAGCTAGCTATTTTTTCGTGAAAATAGGAATACATAAGTCACAATATTTGCATATCAATAGTGTTATCAAATATTTTAACAAACAGTCAACACAGATATGGCCATGTACTTACCGGAGTACCTTGTTATGAATCGGTTTTTAAACGTGGCAGTAAGAACGACAGAAGGCCAAGCTCCCCTTCACTAGCGGCACAAACGATGACGTCACTTTTGAGTTGAAATTAGGAATCTTAAAAAAAAAAAAAGACTTTCAAAACATTGCAATGTGGATAACTCATTCAAAGATATTACATTTGAATCAATGTCATTTTTTTCATTGTGCGTATAAGCAAATGCAAGGAGGACTTTATCGAAACAATTATACAAATAGTCTCCTAAATAAAATAAAAATAAGACCACTATCGAAAAATACATTGTTCAGATTGGTATGTTCAAAACATTGGGCTGTAGAGAAAAAACGATTCTATGTGCTGAGGTAAAAGTGGGGTTGGGAATACTCAGTTGGGTCTGTAGTTTCGATACATGCAGTTATTTCATGGGGACTGAGGTCTAACTACTCAGCAGCACTTTCTACTCCACCCACTCCATTGGTCCCAATGCGATACACTATGGGCCTATAAATTACATATTGGCTTATAGAGGAAAAAAAACGATTCTATGTGCCGAAGTAAAGGTAGCGTTTGGATTACACAGTAGGGTCTGTAGAATATATATTATATATGGTGTCATTACTTGGGGGACTGAGGTCTAAATACCTAGCAGCACTTTCTACTCCACCCACTCCATTGGTCCGAAGCAAAACACAATGGGGCCGATTCCGACCCTTGTTAAGCAGTGCATAAATGGAACATAATTCACTTTTTATGCACTTTTCTCTATGTCCCTGATTCCTACCCGAGTTAAGCGCACGTAAATGAAACGTTATTCCCTTTAATGCACTTTTCTCTCTGTGTATTCTGACCTTGAATTTAAGTTTGAGTTATTCACCCTCTATTGATTCTTGGTGGAGATCTAAGAATTGGAGGTGTCTACAGATAAGCTGTGTTCTGACCTTGACTTAATTTCCTCATAATTCCACCACATTTACACGCAAGGAAACCATGAATAAGGTAGCGCGAACCGGCCGGTTCCAAGTGGGAAAAGGTATCTACTTTATTTTTTCTGATATAAATAACAGCATTCTTCATGCACCTTAATAATACAAGCTATTGATAAGAGCTAGGTAAATTAGTAAGGTAAAGAGGATTGTAAATACACATAGCAATTGTTTTAGAGAAATTTTCCTTATGATTTCTGGAGATGAATGTGAAACCAGCCATATGGAATCAAATTGAAAATAATATCAACAGGACATATTTTCCACTGTGAAATAGGCTGTAAATAGCTGTGCCGTTATTCAGAATTTTAATTGTGTGCCCTCATAATTTGCGTGGATGAAATTTGGACACCCTAGCTATAGGCTTCTGTTGGGCTGAACCTGCTGAGAGGATGTATGCACTTAAGAATGTTTTAATTATAGCCTATGCCCAGGCTTTTCTCTATTTTATTTTACAATTTGTATCATGTTAAATGTTAGCCACTTCCGGGAAGCCACCGTCAGTAATACCCACATACATTTATAACTGTCACTTTAGTGTTTGTTTTCTTCAATTTGTAGCTTATCTTTTTGCATCATTCTATTCTATTCCATTTACCTTTCTTTGTTTTTCCTGAGGGTCGCTAGCATTAGTGGATCATATTATGCTAACATTGTGCAATAATTTGGGACGTGCAGCCAGTTTGAATCCTTATGGAATCATTATGAAACCTGGTGCATGGTTCACAACTACACCGTTGTCATACAGTTCCATGATTAGTGACAATTAGGTTAGATTTATAGGACTATTGTTCAACCCCTATTGTACACTTTTATCCACCTTCTAATGTTCCATGGATTGAACTTGAATATGACAACAGTCTGGATGAATTCAAACCACTGTATTTTTTATTCCTTAATATATTATAGTGTATAAAGGCTCTCCAAATCTGTTTTTGTATGATTCATACATACTTTCCTAACCTTAAAATTTGCCTAAATAATCTACAAGATCAGAGTATTTTTAAATCTACCAGTTGGTACTGAGGCGGAGACGAATATGCATATATTTAGATGGCTTTCTTTCATCGATCCCTATATTCTGACACTGTTCTCTCGGTGTATTCTAGTGAGTCTGTTGACAAAATTCTAATTAAAGGTACACCATATTTAAAGGGATGGCTTAAGATAAATGTACTGAAAACCCTATTGAATGAAAATGCCACAAGAAAATCTGTTGGCAAGCAAGTGGGGGATTTTCAGTGATGAATGACTTGTCTTCAGCGCTTAAGGGAACCACGCCTGCAAAGCCCGTTAAGCACGTGCATAAGGTGTCTGAATACTAACTACTGAGAAGTTCTGAGGAAAGGCGTGCATAGAAAAGGCTTACATTTCCTTAGTCGGAATCGGCCCCTACAGGCCTATAAATTACACATTAGCTGAAAAAATAAAAAGCTATTATATGTGCCGAAGTAAAAGTGGGGTTGGGAGTACTTAGTAGGTTCTACAGAATCTATGTATGGTATAAATGACATATTAGAAGTGCTCCTGAATAGAATGGACCCCCACACAGGCAATTATGTAATTATGTATGGTGAAATATGTATGTTCATTATGAAAAAAAGTACTGCATTTAAACTGATTGGCAAAATCAGCAACAACGCTCCTAGGGGTGTAAACTCTGTGGATTTGGAAACTACAAGTGCTACTGAGTAGAATGGAACCCCCTTTTACTGTGACACAATGTAGGTGCAATAAATTCTAAGGAATACACACACACACACACACAAAAAAAAGATTGTGACCATTTAGGCTTGAAAAAATATACAAATGAATCACATCATATCTTATGGAAATACTTTTAATTATTCTTTGTATGATAGCTAGTATAAAATATATTAGTAATTGTGCACATTTGTCATTTTATTAATTGACAAAGTATACAGCTCATAACTCTTACTCTGAAGGAGTTCAAAAATCCATGACCCGGATGTACTTAGTTATCCTTGCTTCCTTCACAGTGGGGATGCAACGGACTTTCCAAAACAGCCAATCACATGCCAAAGGTCTGAAGGCGCTAATATGACCTCTTCCACCAGCAAGAATAAGGCCGTGACCTCCGCGATTTCCCTTCAAAATAAAAGTCCCACAATGAAGATCGTAAAAAAATCTATAAAAATGGTAGAATTTCATTACATTTTATGTGGAAATGTTAGCAAACTTAGAATTTTGTTTAACAATATGAAAAAAAGGGAAAAGTTAATTGCCTTCATGGCACAAATTATATCATAGCATTGATTTTATTGTTAACAGCTTTAAAATAAACTTTTTTTATAATGCTCCTATTAATACTAGTAATATCAATATTAATAATATGATTATAATAATCAACTTTAGAAAACATTTTTAAATCCCATTGTTAATTAGTTCAGTACATTTTTCATATTGGACATATTTCACTGTACATAATGCTGTAAACTAGAAGTGCTCCTTAGTAGAATGGACCCCACTTTTACTGCGACACAACGTACAGAAAATAGTGTACAGTGCAATATGTATGTTCAACATAAAAAAAAACGATTGGTTTTAAGCTGATTGGTAGCTAAACTCAGCAAAATGAAGAAACACACCTTTTTCAGGACCCTGTCTTTCAAAGATAATTCATAGAAATCCATTAAACACTGTTTCCCATGCTTGTTCAATGAACCATAAACAATTCATGAACATGCACCTGTGGAACGGTCGTTAAGACACTAAGAGCTTACAGACGGTAAGCAATTAAGGTCACAGTAATGAAAACTTAGGACACTAAAGAGGCTTTTCTACTGACTCTGAAAAACACCAAAATAAAGATGCCCAGGGTCCCTGCTCATCTGCGTGAATGTGACTTAGGCATGCTGCAAGGAGGCATGAGGACTGCAGATGTGGCCAGGGCAATAAATTGCAATGTCCGTACTGTGAGATGCCTAAGACAGCGCTACAGGGAGACAGGACGGACAGCTGATCGTCCTCGCAGTGGCAGACCACGTGTAACAACACCTGCACAGGATCAGTACATCAGTAACATCACACCTGCGGGACAGGTACAGGATGGCCTGTTGTAAGGCAGGTCCTCACCAGACATCACCGCCAACAACATCGCCTATGGGCACAAACCCACTGTTGCTGGACCAGACAGGACAGACATCCTCCTTCCTCATGTGGTACCCTCCCTGCAGGCTCATCCTGACATGACCCTCCAGCATGACAATTCCACCAGCCATACTGCTCGTTCTGTGCGTGATTTCCTGCAAGACAGGAATGTCAGTGTTCTGCCATGGCCAGCGAAGAGCCCGGATCTCAATCCCATTGAGCACGTCTGGGACCTGTTGGATTGGAGGGTGAGGGCTAG
The DNA here is from genome assembly GCF_965601325.2 of Salmo salar. Classification (NCBI taxonomy): domain Eukaryota; kingdom Metazoa; phylum Chordata; class Actinopteri; order Salmoniformes; family Salmonidae; genus Salmo; species Salmo salar. Next base: position 13,091,292 of record NC_138311.1, on the reverse strand, counting down.
GGCCATTCCCCCCAGAAATGTCTGGGAACTTGCAGGTGCCTTGGTGGAAGAGTGGGGTAACATCTCACAGCAAGAACTGGCAAATCTGGTGCAGTCCATGAGGAGGAGATGCACTGCAGTACTTAATGCAGCTGGTGGCCACACCAGATACTGACTGTTACTTTTGATTTTGACCCCACCTTTGTTCAGGGACACATTATTTCATTTCTGTTAGTCACATGTCTGTGGAACTTGTTCAATGTATGTCTCAGTTGTTGAATCTTATGTTCATACAAATATTTCCACATGTTAAGTTTGCTGAAAATAAACGTAGTTGACAGTGAGAGGACGTTTCATTTTTTTCTGAGTTTATTTAAGGGCCGCAAAATGAGTAGCACGCTCCTCTGGGTGAAACTGTGGATTTGGAAACTAGAAGTGGTCCTGACTAGAATGGACACCCTTTTACTGTGACAAAATGTACAGAATATTATGTACATGGTGCAATAAATTATAGGGATACACACACACAAAACATTGTTGACGATTTAGGCTTGAATAAAATAATCAATCACATAATATCTTATAGAAATAATTTGTATTATTCTTTGTATGATAACTATACTGAAAAAAATATAAAAGCAACATGCAACAATTTCAATGATTTTACTGAGTTACAGTTAATGTAAGGAAATCAGTCAATTGAAATAAATTCATTAGGCCCTAATCTATGGATTTCACATGACTGGGCAGGGGTGCAGCCATGGGTGGGCCTTGGAGGGCATAGGCCCACCCACTTGGCAGCCAGGCCCAGCCAATTAGAAATAGTTTTCCCCCAAGAAAGGGCTTTATTACAGACAGAAATTCTCCTCAGCACCATCCCACCCCCTCTCAGATGATCCCGCTGGTGAAGAAGCCAGATGTGGAGGTCCTGGGCTGGCGTGGTTACAGGTGGTTGGCGGTTGTGAGGCTGATTGGACATACTGACAAATTCTCTAAAACGAAGTTGGAGGTAGTTTATGGTAGAGAAATTAGCATTCAATTATCTGGCAACAGCTCTGGTGGATATTCCGGCAGTCAGTTTGCCAACTGCACGCTCCCTCAACTTGAGACATCTGTGGCATTGTGCTGTGATAAAACTGCACATTTTAAAGTGGTCTTTTATTGTCCCCAGCTCAAGGTGCACCTGTATAATGACCATGCTGTTCAATTAGCTTCTTCATATGCCACACCTGTCAAGTGGATGGATTATCTTTTCAAAGGAGAAATGCTCATTGACAGGGGTGTAACCAAATTTGTCCACCGAATTTGAGAGAAATACAAATTTTGTGCATATGGAACATTTATGGGATTTTTTAATTCAGCTCATGAAACCAACACTTTAAGTATTTTTGTTCAGTGTAGTGTAAAACATATCGATAATTGTGTACATTTTCTGTAATGTTCGACCTAACTATTAATTTATTAAGTATACTGGACGGGACTCTTATTCTGAATGATTCCAAAAACCGTGACCTGGAAATACTTAATTATTCTTGCCAGCTTTACACACTGAACGACTTCACAGCACGTGTATTTGCGTTATTGTTATTGAACCAGACCGGACGCGGAGGTAGGAGACCGCTGTCTTTCAAATAAATAACTACACAGTCCACCAGTGAGTCAATATTGTGTGTATTGTAAATGTTTTCATCGTTTCGAGAGTTCATGGTTGTCAGGTAAGGTTAGTTAACTAGCTAATGTTATTCACTCAGCCAACCATGGGTATAATAATTTGCAGAAACTAAAACGAGTTTTTATATTGGACAAATTCATTGAAGTCCCGTTCCGTTTAACAAACTTTTAGCAACAGAATCTGCGGAATGAATACACCCTTGCTAGCATGTAACACTAGCTAATTTAACCCTAATCAGCCAACCAGTTAGCTAGCAATTGTGTTGTGAGTGTCATCTCATTGCACTATAATCAAAGATTTTTATAACTAAACCAAGATAGGCTGTGGTCTGTCGTTTTCATTTGGAATAGATGAGTCATAGTGGGCAGAACAAGCAAAGAGGTGGGCAGAGCGAAGCGAGATCCTATTGGCCCGTTCTTGCATACGTCTGCATATTTCCGTTCGGGAACGCCTACTACGTGAAACGCGCGTGTGCAATAACTCAATTCGACTTTAAACTCCTTCTAAACAATGTGATTTTTAAAAACTTTCATCGATGAGAACATTTGATTTTGGTCTACAATCTGAAATCTCGTTTCATCTTCTCCCACTGGCCGCCAAATTTGGTAGTGAGTGGAAACGCCAAGCGGATTCTTCATATTTATATTCCAGTGAAATATCTCTCATTGTTCTATCTGTGCTACCAATGTCATATCAGTTTTTTTCTCCATATTGCAGGTGTCCATAAACAGTAACAAATCATGAAACGGCTGCCTGCAGACACGGTGAGGCTTCTGTCCAGCTGTCAGGTCATCACCTCTGTGGTAAACGTGGTGAAGGAGCTGCTGGAGAATTCCTTGGATGCTGGTGCCTTGAGCATCGACATTAAACTGGTAAAATATTATTTTAACCATTACTGTGGCCAGGGAAGCACATGAAAATCACTAATGGCATGTTGAAATTGTCACATTGTATAGCACATATTTGACTTGTTTTCCCTGGTGAGAATTAGGCCTACTTAAACGGCAATTGCACCACTTTTCAACCTAATTTTCAGTATCTCCAGCACAATAAGTGTCTTCATATGTGAAAACGATGTATTTCTACATGGGGTGGCAGGTAGCCTAGTGGTCCGAAGTGTGCACAGTTCCTAAGCAGTTGTAATGAACTTTTATGACTAGAAGGTACTTTTAGTTTGGAACACAACCCTGCATCCCAGCCATCACAAAATGAATGTTGTTTACGCAATCCAAAAACAGTCCATTATAAATTGCAATCTATCATGATTTGAAAGCTTGTTCTATTGCCAACTTGACTAGCTAAGTTATAAAATACGATCTTACAGTGGTAGGCTTTCACAATGCAATTCAGAAAATGGATCGTCATTTTGGTGCGCATAGAAAGGAGTCATGAGCGCATTCAGGTCGGTTTGCCGTGGCAAATTTAAATAACAAACAGGGTAATTCTGTTCAGAACAACCCAGGGTATGACGGCATTTCATCTTGTAATTGTACATCAAACATAGTTTTCATGAAAGTTGACACTATATGACATGAGTTTGATGATTTGGAAATGTGAAGTGCACATTTGGACTCATGGCTTGCTTATATGACACCAAAGCAGTATTTATTATAATACTCAACATCTCCTCTGTCAAAATACACAGTCATCTTAATTTACAGCATTTCATTCTTGCTGACAACAAAAAATGTGCAAAAATTGCCAGGAGTGATGGGGATAACTTCTTGTTGCTCGCAGTGTTCAAATTCAGAACGGCTGTCAGTCAAAACCATACGGCACTGTTAAGCGCAGAGCCAGAGCTCTGACGTCATGTATAGCATGTTACTGTACAGCCACTACGTTCCAATTTAGGAGGCTTATAATTGCCCAAATCTGGCATTTTCAACCCATATACGAGAACGAGCGTTAAGGGTTACTCCTACCCTGCATTTTTTTTAGGACCTTGTCTTTTTAACCACAGATCATAGAAACGTTTTCACATACAGTGCAATCGGAAAGTATTCAGACCCCTTGACGTTTTCCACATTTTGTTAAGTTACGTCCTTATTCTAAAATGTATTAAATGTTTTTTTCCCATCAGTCTACACACAATACCTCGTAATGACAGAGCAAAACCAGTTTTTTTTTAAATTTGTGCAAATGTTTACAAAATAAAAAATGGAAATATAACATTTACATAAGTATTCAGACCCTTTACTAAGTACTTTCTTGAAGCACCTTAGGCTCGCTGCAGCCTCCAGTCCTCTTGGGTATGACGCTACAAGCTTGGCACACCTGTATTTGGGGAGATTCTCTCATTCCTCTCTGCAGATCCTCTCAAGCTCTGTAAAGCTGGATGGGGATCGTTGCTGCACAGCTACAGTACCAGTCAAAGTTTGGACACAACTACTCATTCCAGGGTTTTTCTTTATTTGTACTATTTTCTACATAGTAGAATTTAGTGAAGACATGAGAACGCATATGGAATCATGTAGTAAGCAACAAAAGTGTTAAACAAATCAAAATATATATTTCAGATTGTTCAAAGTAGCCACCCTTTGCCTTGATGACATCTTTGCATAGTCTTGGCATTCTCTCAACCAGCTTCATGAGGTATTCACCTGGAATGCATTTCAATTAACAGGTGTGCCTTGTTAAGAGTTAATTTGTGGAATTTCTTTCCTTAATGTATTTGACCCAATCAGTTGTGCTGTGGAAGGTAGGGGTGGTATACAGAAGATAGCCCTATTTGGTAAAAGACCAAGTCCATATTGTGGCAAGAACAGCTCAAATAAGGAAAGAGAAACGACGGCCCTCCGGACCAGGTTTTCAACAAGGATCTCTCTGTACTTTGCTCCGTTCATCTTTGCCTCATCCTGACTAGTCTCCCAGTCCCTGTCGCTGAAAAACATCCCCAATGCATGATGCTGCCACCATGCTTCACTGTGGGGATGGGGCCAGGTTTCCTCCAGACGTGACGCTTGGCATTCAGGCCAAAGAGTTCAATCTTGGTTTCAACAGACCAGTGAATCTTGTTTCTCATGTCTGAGAGTCTTTAGGTGCCTTTTGGCAAACTTCAAGTGGGCTGTCATGTGGCTTTTACTGAGGAGTGGCTTCTGTCTGGCCCTCAACCATAAAGGCCTGATTGGTGGAGTGCTGCAGAGATGGTTATCCTTCTGTAAAGTTTTCCCATCTCCACAGAGGAACTCTATAGCTCTGTCAGTGACCATCTAGTTCTTGGTCACCTCTCTGCCAAGGCCCTTTTCCCCCTATTGCTCAGTTTGGCCTGGCGGCCAGCTCTAGAAGAGTCTTGGTGGCTCCAAACTTCTTCCATTTAGCAGTGATGGAGGCTATTGGGTTTTTGGGGACCTTCAATGCTGCAGATGTTTTTTTTGGTACCCTTCCCAAGATCTGTGCCTCGACACAATCCTGTCTCGGAGCTCTGTGGACAATTCCTTTGACCTCATGGCTAGGTTTTTGCACTGACATTTACTGTCAACTGTGAGACTTTATTTAGACGTGTGTGCCTTTCCAAATCATGTCCAATCAATTGAATTTACAACAGGTGGACAATCACTTTGTAGAAACAGCTCAAGGATGATCATTGGAAACAGGATGCACCTGAGCTCAATTTTGAGTCTCATCGCAAAGGGTCTGAATACTTATGTAAATAATGTATTTCTGTTTTATTTTTAATACATTTGCAAAATGTCTAAACCTGTTTTCACTTTGTCATTATGGGGTATTGAGTGTAGATTGCTGAGGAAAATAAAATATTTTATCCATTTTAGAATAAGGTTATAATGTAACAATGTGGAGAAAGTCAAGGGCTATGAGTACTTTCCGAAGGCACTGTATGTAGACAATGGCTTTGTGTTGGAGATAATGAATGAGGTTGAAAAGTGGCAGAATTGCCCTTTTTTAAGGTATGCTGTTTAACCTGTCATGATAAAATGAATTTAGCTAGCAACACACACCGTCTCCAACTCCCAATTACTGTCTGAAATGGTTGTAGTGTACTCATGGTCATGTCATCTGAATTCCTAAGATATTTTCCCATTTCGAGTGGGCTCAGCTCACCTGCTCTCAGTGTGAGCTTGTTTTTCTTGGCATGGCGGAATACTTGAGTTCACTCTCATCAATGCAGTCTTTGCCCACTTCAAAGCCATTTCTTAATGAGCTGTCAGCAGTAATACTTTCAGGCAGCACAGCCAGCCTCTGAGGACATAGTGAAGCTTTTTTTTTATTGGACTAATATTTCTAACTCTTCTCCTATATTGCCAAGAGGAAAGCAAATCCACTTATGAAGAGGAAAACATTTTTCCGGAACTGTGAACACCACATCATCAATATCAAAAGCCTCCAAGCATCTAGCACATACACATGCCTGTATGGAAGGAAGCTAATGTTTTATTGAAGCACAATTGATTACTTTCTTGTACTTCCTCCTCTTGAATTGGAAACTAAGCTGCAGTGGACACTAAAACATCATCAGATCAACCCACAAAAGGTACTTTAAGATCTTAGGTGTTAATAGTCTTCCCTGTGGCTCAGTTGGTAGAGCATGGTGTTTGCAACGCCAGCATGGTGTGTGCCACGCCAGGGTTGTGGGTTCGATTCCCACGGGGGGCCAGTACAAAAAAAAAAATGCATGAAATGTATGCATTCACTACTGTAAGTCGCTCTGGATAAGAGCGTCTGCTAAATGACTAAAATGTAAATGTTAATAGGACACAAAACTAAATCTGCTTTTGAGACTCTTTGAAGGGACTACACTGAACTGACTTCAATTTCTTATGAACTGCATTCTCTGTTTTTTGTTTATGTCATGTCTTAGGAGAATTATGGTTTTGATCGAATAGAAATCAGAGACAATGGCTCTGGCATCAAAGCTGCTGATACTGCTGTGATGGCTGTGCAACACTACACCTCTAAGATCTGCAGCCATGATGACCTGGAGCACCTGGCGACATATGGCTTCAGAGGAGAGGCCCTGGGCTCCATCTGTGCTGTGGCAGAGGTCAGATACATCTGTCTTTTAGACAATTCTGCTCCAAAAAGTCCAAAGCGGGACTAAGTAGCTGTGATAGATTTGTCCCGTTGACTCCCACCAGGTAGCTGTCACGACAAAGACGTCAGAGGACGACGTCGGGACCCAATACACGCTTGACCTCACGGGAAATGTTGTTTCCCAGAAGCCCTCTCACCTAGGGCAAGGTTTGGCTTTTTCCTTTTTACTGAAACGGACAATCCATTCCGTCCGTTTCCAACAATATTTATTATGTATACTTGACAGAGAGAAATGTTATGGGTAGACATGAGCTTTGATGTCTTTTCAGGTACCACAGTCTGTGCGCTGAAGCTTTTTAAGAATCTCCCAGTGAGGAGGCAGTACTATGCCAACACGAAGAAGTGCAAGGAGGAGTTGAAGAAGGTGCAGGACCTGCTCATGGCCTATGCCATTTTAAAACCAGAGCTGAGACTCACCCTCACTCACAATAAGGTACTACTTCTTTCTCATTATTTATGAATCTTATACTTCTTACCACAAGGTGTCCTCATCTGTCTGTATATTCCATGAAACCAATCCCTGCATACCAACTCCAATAATCACTGTTTAGAGTGTCGTTAATGCTGTGTATGATTTGATACGTTAGTGGTGTCTTGATGGGACTTAAAATGGTAGATCATCTTATTACATTTACATTTTACATTTAAGTCATTTAGTAGATGCTCTTATCCAGAGCGACTTACAGTAGTGAATGCATACATTTCACACATTTTTTTTTTTTTTTTTCTGTGCTGGCCCCCCCAGGGATGTGTTTCTCTCCTTGTTACATGGGCTCCGATACTATACAGGAACGATACTTTTAGTTTGAAATGATTGGATCTGTCTCAGCTGACTTCTGAGCTGTGTGTGTGTTTGTATGATGTAGTGTGTGAGCTGAGCCATAGGGCAGACTGAGCATCTACCACAATCAGATGAGGGGGGGCAATTGATCTGAAATTCTCATCACCCAGTGATTAACTTGTCATATATAAGATACAATTGCTTTGAGCTAGTAATATGTCAATATTTATCTTTTAGAAATGAGCAATGACATACATGGCCAATTAATATAACACAGCTTTGGATTTCACCCCTGTCACAAAAGCGAATGTTTTTGACCGCTTGGAACTTTACGGAGGAGAGCTGCTCTCTTCTCCCGTTCAGACCAGTGCAGCTCACAAAAATGATTGCTGTCCTTGTTATGAAATTACACTTTTACCCTGTTCATGTAATGACCGAAAAACCCCAATTAGCAGTAACATGTTCAATCAGCAAGATGTGAGTTGTGTCCACCCCGGTAGCCCACACAGCTCTGCCGGTAAAAACACAATTTTCTACAGCGCATTTGGTAACAATGACCCAGCAAATTACATTGGTTGTCCCGCATTAAAGCCTATGATTTGAATATTGCAAAAGCCATTTTACATCTGAATGCTGAAGGTGCAGCACAGGTGTAGCCTACGAATATTAGAACAGGGATAGGGTAGGCCTAGCTACCGTAGAGCTGCTCACGCCAATGAGTCCCGCACTGTGTGCACATCTGAATTGTAGATCAGTGTCATACGCAGGTACAGTGTCTTCAGAAACTATTCATACCCATTGACTTATTCCATATTTTGTTGTTACAGCCAGAATTCAAAAGGGATTACATTTTATTTTTTCTCACCAATCTACATACAATACCCCATAATGACAAAGTGAAAACAAGTTTCTTGACATTTTGTGCAAATTTATTGAAAATGGGATACAGAAATGTAACTTACACTGAACGAAAATTTAAACGCAACATTCAACAATTTCAAAGATTTTACTGAGTTACAGTTCATATAAGGAATCAGTCAATTGAAATAAGGTCATTAGACCCTAATCTGTGGATTTCACATGACTGGGAAGACATATGCATCTGTCGGTCACAGATGCCTTAAAAAATAAGAGGTAGGGGTGTAGATCAGAAAAACAGTTCCCATCTGGTGTGTCGCGCATCTCCTTTGCATAGAGTTGATCAGGCTGTTGATTGTGGCCTGTGGAATGTTGTCCCACTCCCCTTCAATGGCTGTGCGAAGTTGCTGGATATTAGTGGGAACTGGAACACACTGTTGTACACATCAATCCAGAGCATCCCAAACATGCTCAATGGGTGACATGTCTGGTAAGTATGCAGGCCATGGAAGAACTGGGACATTTTCAGCTTCCAGGATTTGTGTACAGATCCTTGCGACATGGGAGCCGTGCATTATCATGCTGAAACGTGGTGATGGCGGTGGATGAATGGTACAACAATGGGCCTCAGGATCTCTTCACAGTATCTCTGTGCATTCAAATTGCCATTAATAAAATGCAATTGTGTTCGTTGTCCGTAGCTTATGCCTGCCCATACCATAACCGCACCGCAACCATGTGGCAAACCACTCGCCCACACAATACCATACACGCTGTCTGCCATCTGCCCGGTACAGTTGAAACCGGGATTCATCTGTGAAGAGCACACTTCTCCAGCGTGCCAGTGGCCATTGAAGTTTAGCATTTACTTACTTACTTTATTGTCCTCATGGGGAAATTTTGTTGCAGTGTCATGTACACATTTAAAGTGGCGTTTAGATACAAAACAAAATTGACAATACAACTTTCATAACAGTTACATACCAATAAAACATTTAAAAGAGAAAAAAAAGACTAGCGTGCTGGCCTTACTGAGTCGATAGGAACATTAGCCCGAGCTGTTTAGATGGGATATCACACCTGGCACAAATGATTGTATAGTTCTGTTTTTCCTGCTGAGGGGTGCCCTATACCTGCGCCCAGAGGGGAGTAATTCAAAGTCTGGGTATAGGGGGTGGCTTGTGTCTAAAAGGATTTTGTGAGCCTTGCGGAGGGCCCTGGCCTAAAAGATCTCATCCAGGCCTGTCTGTTTGACTCCTTCATTTGCCAAGTGAAGTCGGTTACAATGCATATCTGCAGTCAATTCAAGACTCTGGTGAGGACGACGTGTTCGCAAATGAGCTTCCCTGTGACGATTTGTGCAGAAAGTCTTTGGGTGTGCAAACCCAAAGTTTCATCAGCTGTCCAGGTGGCTGGTCTCAGATGATCCTGCAGGTGAAGAAGCCAGATGTGGAGGTCCTGGGCTGGCATGGTTACACGTGGTCTGCAGTTGTGAGGCCGGTTGGACGTACTGCCAAATTCTCTAAAACGACGTTGGACGCGGCTTATGGTAGAGAAATTAACATGACATTTTTGGGCAACAGCTCTGGTGGACATTCCTGCTGTCAGCATGCCAATTCCACGCTCCCTCAACTTGAGACTGTGGCATTGTGTTGTCTGACAACTGGGAGTACAGGAGTGGGCTCAGCACGCACACTTGTGGGGCCCTATGTTGAGGATCAGCGTAGAGGAGGTGTTGTTGCCTAACTTTACCACCTGGGGTCGGCCGTCAGGAATTCCAGGACCCAGTTGCACAGGGCGGGATTCAGTCTCAGGGCCCCGAGCTTGGAGGGCCCTATTGTATTGAAAGCTGAGCTGTAGTTGATGAGCAGCATTCTTGCATAGGTATTCCTCTTGTCCAGATGGGATAGGGCAGTGTGCATTGCGTTTGCGTCATCCCTGGATCTGTTGGGGCAGTATGCATTTGTAGTGGGTGTCGGTTAAGGTGGAGATGATATGATTCTTAACTAGCCACTCAAAGCATAATGATGACAGAAGAGCGTGCTCGTCTGAAATAAAAGATCCCAGAAATGTTCCATGCACGCATTTCTCCTTTGCCAAGATAATCCAAATCACTGGCCACTTTAATAAATCGAACACTAGTCACTTTAATAATGTTTACAAATCCTGCATTACTCATCTCATATGTGTATATACTGTATTTTACTGTATCCTAGTCTATGTCGCTCTGACATTGCTCGTCCAAATATTTATATATTCTTAATTCATAATTATTTTACTTAGATTTGTGTGTATTGGGTATATGTTGTGACATTTTTTCATATTACTTGTTAGATATTACTGCACTGTCAGAGCTAGAAACACAAGCATTTCGCTACACCCGCAATAACATCTGCTAAACACGTGTATGTGATCAATACAATTTGATTTGACCTGACAGATGTGGCATATCAAGAAGATTATTAAATTAGCATGATCACTACAGATGTTTCAAGTTGAGGGAGTGTGTAATTGGCATGCTGACTGCAGGAATGCCCACCAGAGGTGTTGTCAGAGAATTGAATGTTAATTTCTCTACCATAAGCTTGGAGGGCTTGTCATTTTAGAGAATTTGACAGTACGTCTAACCGGCCTCCCAACCGCAGACCACGTGTAACTAGGACCTCCACATCCGGCTTCTTCACCTGCGGGACCGTCTGAGACCAGTCACCAGGACAGCTGATGAAACTGGGTTTGCACAACAGAATATTTTTTGCAGAAACCGTCTCAGGAAAGCTCATCTGTGTGCTCATTGTCTTCACCACGGTCTTGACCTGACTGAATCCCGGTTTCAACTGTACCGGGCAGACTGCAGACCGTGTTTATGGTGTCGTGGGCAAGCGGTTTGCTGATGTCAACATTGTGAACAGTGTGCCCTGTGGTGGTGGGGCTATGGTATGGGCAGGCATAAGCTACGGACAACAAAAACAATTGCATTTTATTGATGGCAATTTAAATGCACAGAAATACCGTGACGAGATCCTGAAGCCCACTGTTGTGACATTCATCCGTCGCCATCACCTCCTGTTTCAGCATGATAATGCATGGCCCCATGTCACACGGATCAGTACACAATACCTGGAAGCTGAAAATGGCCCAGTTGTTCCATGGTCAAATCAAATTTATTTATATAGCCCTTCGTACATCAGCTGATATCTCAAAGTGCTGTACAGAAACCCAGCCTAAAACCCCAAACAGCAAGCAATGCATGTGAAAGAAGCACGGTGGCTAGGAAAAACTCCCTAGGAAAAACTCCCTAGAAAGGCCAAAAACCTAGGAAGAAACCTAGAGAGGAACCAGGCTATGAGGGATGGCCAGTCCTCTTCTGGCTGTGCCGGGTGGATATTATAACAGAACATGGTCAAGATGTTAAAATGTTCATAAATGACCAGCATGGTCAAATAATAATAATCATAGTAGTTGTCGAGGGTGCAACAAGCACGTCCGGTGAACAGGTCAGGGTTCCATAGCCGCAGGCAGAACAGTTGAAACTGGAGCAGCAGCACGGCCAGGTGGACTGGGGACAGCAAGGAGTCATCATGCCAGGTAGTCCTGAGGCATGGTCCTAGGGCTCAGGTCCTCCGAGAGAAAGAAAGAAGGAGAGAATTAGAGAGAGCATATTTAAATTCACACAGGACACCGGATAAGACAAGAGAAATACTCCAGATGTAACAGACTGACCCTAGCCCCCCGACACATAAACTACTGCAGCATAAATACTGGAGGCTGAGACAGGAGGGATCAGGAGACGCTGTGGCCCCATCCGATGAAACCCCCGGACAGGGCCAAACAGGCAGGATATAACCCCACCCACTTTGCCAAAGCACAGCCCCCACACCACTAGAGGGATGTCTCCAACCACCAACTTACCGTCCTAAGACAATGCCGAGTATAGCCCACAAAGATCTCCGCCACGGCACAACCCAAGGGGGGGGGCGCCAACCCAGACATGAAGACCACGTCAGTGACTCAGCCCACTCAAGTGACGCACCCCTCCCATGGACGGCATGGAAGAACACCAGTACGCCAGTGACTCAGCCCCTGTAATAGGGTTAGAGGCAGAGAATCCCAGTGGAGAGAGGGGAACCGGCAAGGCAGAGACAGCAAGGGCGGTTCGTTGCTCCAGCCTTTCCGTTCACCTTCACACTCCTGGGCCAGACTATACTTAATCATAGGACCTACTGAAGAGATAAGTCTTCAGTAAAGACTTAAAGGTTGAGACTGAGTCTGCGTCTCTCACATGGGTAGGCAGACCATTCCATAAAAATGGAGCTCTATAGGAGAAAGCCCTACCTCCAGCCGTTTGCTTAGAAATTCTAGGGACAATTAGGAGGCCTGCGTCTTGTGACCGTAGCGTACGTGTAGGTATGTACGGCAGGACCAAATCGGAAAGATAGGTAGGAGCACGCCCATGTAATGCTTTGTAGGTTAGCAGTACAACCTTGAAATCAGCCCTTGCCTTAACAGGAAGCCAGTGTAGGGAGGCTAGCACTGGAGTAATATGATCCAATTTTTTGGTTCTAGTCAGGATTCTAGCGGCCGTATTTAGCACTAACTGAAGTTTATTTAGTGCTTTATCCGGGTAGCCGGAAAGTAGAGCATTGCAGTAGTCCAGCCTAGAAGTAACAAAAGCATGGATAAATTTTTCTGCGTCATTTTTGGACAGAAAGTTTCAGACTTTTGCAATGTTACGTAGATGGAAAAAAGCTGTCCTTGAAACAGTCTTGATATGTTCTTCAAAAGAGAGATCAGGGTCCAGAGTAACGCCGAGGTCCTTCACAGTTTTATTTGAGACGACTGTACAACCATCCAGATTAATTGTCAGATTCAACAGAAGATCTCTTTGTTTCTTGGGACCTGGAACAAGCATCTCTGTTTTGTCCGAGTTTAAAAGTAGAAAGTTTGCAGCCATCCACTTCTTTATGTCTGAAACACAGGCTTCTAGCGAGGGCAATTTTGGGGCTTCACCATGTTTCATTGAAATGTACAGCTGTGTGTCGTCCGCATAGCAGTGAAATTTAACATTATGTTTTCGAATGACATACCCAAGAGGTAAAATATATAGTGAAAACAATAGTGGTCTACATACTCTCCAGGTGTGACGCAATGAGCATGTTTGGGATGCTCTGGATCGACATGTAAGACCGCGTGTTCCAGTTCCCGCCAATGTCCAGCAACTTGAAGAGGAGTGGGACAACATTCCACAGGCCACAATCAACAGCCTGATGCACTATGCGAAGGATATGTCTCGCTGCATGTGGCAAATGGTGGTCACACCAGATACTGACTGGTTTTCTGATCCACGCCTCTACTTTTTTTTAAGGTATTTGTGACCAAAAGATGCGTATCTGTATGTAAAATCCATAAATTAGGGCCTAATGAACTTATTTCAATTGACTGATTTCCTTTGTATGAACTGTAACTCAGTAAAATCTTTTAAATTGTTGCATGTTTTTTTTTTTTTTTTTTCCTCGGTGTGTGTATATATTTATATTTCAGACTCTGACATTGCTCATTCTTTTGGGGTTTGTGTGTGTTTTTGTTTTGTTAGGTATTACTGCACTGTTGGAGCTTGATACAAAAGCATTTCACTGAACATCTGCAAATAGTGTACGCCGCCAATACAATTTGATTTGAGATTCAGTTTCAGTCAGTGGCCACTTGGAATAAAATATTAGGGGAGGGAGTCAGAGGAGTTACTCGACCGCCGTATACTTTTCATTTGAAATCACTCGGAGATCATCAAGGGAGGAGCGTGCCCCCATTTCATGGCATTAGCACTTGGGAGACATATCCCGTATCCCGAACTTTGCACTTCAGCCTGTGTTGGGTTTCATGGCTTCTCCAAGTGCTTTTTACGGGAGTGATCCGTTTACAGTCACTAAATTGCATATTTCATTGCATAGACGTGTGCTGCTGCGGGCAGCATGCTTACAGAAATCAACACCCTGGAGATGTACTCGCTTGTGGACACCAATGACAGGGCCACCCGTGGGTGTGAATGTGTGTGCTTTTTCTCCTGGACTACTTTCCTCTCATACATCTGACACGAAGGAAAATCGGAGGAATCCATGCCTCGGTGGAGGTTGCACAGTGATGAGGAAGATTGTGTAACCTTGTGGCCACTGTGGTCAACTTTCATTATGCAGTGCACATTGATCCATTGGGTTGAATAATATGCTCAGACAACATGCTGATTTGAGAATGTGAACTAGTGTCCGTTTTACAAGCTCCAAGGTGCTAGCACAGACTCGCTGATTCAGTACAACTGCTCTCACAGTATGTGACCTGACATATGCACCAGTGTTCACTAACTTGTTCTCTAGCCTTCCCCAAACCCCCTGGTTTGGTTCAGGTCTTTCTAGAACAGTTGACACAGTAAACCTCTCTCTTACCCCCTCTTGTGCCGCCACACAGGTAAGGGAAGTGCTACAGGCGAGGCTTTGATTGGTGGTCAGCGTCTACTCTCTTGATTTCGAGATCCGGCAGGTGGTCTTTTTTTAGGCGGACTGAAAATAAGCTGCTACGTGTTGTTGCAGGTGGTGGTGTGGCAGAAGGCCAAGGTGTCCGATCACAGGATGGCTCTCATGGCTACACTGGGGCCCAACGCTGTGGCCCACCTGCTCCCCGTCCACCATCAACAACCAGAGGTCAGTCAAACACTCACACCAGCATCACTCTGTCATGGGACTGGTCCAACCAAACCAGTAATCATAGATAAAACGCTTCTGTCGTACTGCAATAATGCAATTTAACTATGCTAAATAAGTGAAAAACAGAAATTGGATATGAGTTCTACTACACCGCTTAGGACCAACGTTGTTGCCCTTACCCCAGAAACTTCCCATCTGTTTTGATTGAACACTCTTTCGAGTGGCTATTATAATGTAGTCTCATACACCACATGGAATTGGATCAAGCAGGGCTACACATTAGCCACAGTCAAGGGCTTTAATGTTATACCTCAGTCCTGAAATATGTGAGCAGGTGGCTGTTCTTGGAGGTGTCCACACAGAGCTTGACTTAAACATTGCTGGTTTTGCAGTACTGTCTCCTCCTGCAGTGCTCAATGACACCAGTTACTATTTTATTGACTTCTGTATCTCCCAAAAGTACACATCAGTCACTTTAAAAAACATTTGTATATATATTTTTTTACAGTAAGTGCCTTGCCTCCAAAATAGAAAAAGAGAACATGTAAAGAATCGGAGCACCATTTGACTCGAATGACGTGTCATGCAAATGGAAGGCGCAATCATGAAACGATACACCATAACTGTCTTTACAAGAAAAAGCCATTCGAACCCTTGTGACACATGTGGCACTGAATTAAATTAGAAGAGATTGTGTGACCCCCGTGGTGCATGTGGATGGCCCAGTGTCAGAGAGAGACATGACACGGCTGCACTGGCACCCGGCCACTCGTCCTCCCACTGCCCTCCAGGCTTGGCCAACACCATGTTTCCCAGAGACCCTCTCTCCATATCCTGGGTGTGTTCCACAGTGCATGGACCTTGTTCTGGACGGTGGTGGTTCAGCTGCAGAACGGACAGGTCCACCGTGTGTGTGACTGACTGCAAGTGAGAAACCTAAGAGAAATACTAGACAGCAAGCTTGGTAAATGACTGCACCAAGAACTCCTGATTTCAAGCCAGTATATGATGTTGGTTGGCTGTTCGGCAGCTACGTCTATGCCCTTTTCTCCTTGTGTGAGATTTGCTTTGTTGCTGGTAATTGAGTTGGCTGTGGAGCGTTAAGTTTCTGCTTGGTCATGGTAGGTGTTGTGTGGCTGCTACCTGCCGTGCATCTCTCGGCTAATGTGGCCTGACAGATACGGAGCACAAGTCCCTTTCCCTTGTTTGCTTTGTTATTTTTCAGCAGGACTCTGGGTCCTAGTTATGAGAAGGACCATTGGCCTTTGTCCTCCCGGTAGCAATGAAAGAACGCTTATTGGCTCCCCCTTCATTCGCCAAAGCTTAGCGATCACGGAATCCAGTTCAAAGATTCCACACGCAATTCTGGGAAGTTGATTGTAGGGGCCATGCCTCTTGTGGAACAAAATGTGATGCTCATTTTGGCAACGTGACAACACACAACCATGCCCTTTGGTGCTAAGGTACCATTGGTGCTACCATAACTTGACCTAATTAGATCATGAGCAGAACAAGAGGAAACCACATGTACACTAAAGTTCAAAAGTGTGGGTTCACTTAGAAATGTCCTTGTTTTTGAAAGAAGAAAAAAAAATGTGTCCATTAAAATAACATCAAATTGATCAGCTGGAAATGGCAGATTTTTTTTACTTTTTTTAATTTTTTTTATGGAATATCTACATAGGCGTACAGAGGCCCATTATCAGCAACCATCACTCCTGTGTTCCAATGGCACGTTATGTTAGCTAATCCAAGTTTAGCATTTTAAAAGGCTAATTGATCATTAGAAAACGCTTTTGCAATTATGTTAGCACAGCTGAAAACTGTTGTGCTGATTTTAAAGAAGCAATAACACTGGCCTTCTTCAGACTAGTTGAGTATCTCAAGCATCAGCATTTGTGGGTTCAATTACAGGCTCAAAATGGTAAGAAACAAAGACCTTTCTTCTGAAACTCATCAGTCTATTCTTGTTCTGAGAAATGAAGGCTATTCCATGCGAGAAATTGCCAAGAAACTGAAGATCTGGTACAACGCTGTGTACTACTCCCTTCACAGAACAGTGCAAACTGGCTCTAACCAGAATAGAAAGGGGAGTGGGAGGCCCCTGTGCACAACTGAGCAAGAGAACAAGTACATTAGAGTGTCTAGTTAGAGAAACAGACGCCTCACAAGTCCTCAACTGGCAGCTTCATTAAATAGTACCCGCAAAACACCAGTCTCAACATAAACAGTGAAGAGGCGACTCTGGGATGCTGACCTTCTAGGCAGAGTTGCAAAGAAAAAGCCATATCTCAGACTGGCCAATAAAAAGAAAAGATGAAGATAGGCAAAAGAACACAGACACTGGACAGAGGAACTCTGCCTAGAAGGCCAGCATGCTGGAGTCGCCTCTTCACTGTTGATGTTGAGACTGGTGTTTTGCGGGTACTATTTAATGAAGCTGACAGTTGAGGACTTCTTTTAATCAGGACATTTTTCAGCTGTGCTAACATAATTACAAAAGGGTTTTCTAATGATCAAATTGCCTTTTTACAATGCTAAATTTGCATTAGCTAACATAACGTGCCATTGGAACACGGGAGTGATGGTTGCTGATAATGGGCCTCTGTACGCCTATGTAGATATTCCATTACAGATCAGCCGTTTCCAGCTACAATAGTCATTTACAACATTAACAATGTCTACACTGTATTTCTGATCAATTTGATGTTATTTTAATGGATAGAAAATGTGCTTTTCTTTCAAAAACAATGACATTTCTAAGTGACAACAAACTTTTGAACGGTAGTGTAACGTGCAAATCCTCAAACAGCGTTGCATCAATGAACTGGCTTTTCATTTACTATGTGTTAAGTTATGAGAAGTTTTGCACTGCTCATTAAAATGAGCAGTGTGCCGATCTGAAACCAAAACAATGTGTCCCTGGAACTACATCTTCCATGTGTGAGGATAGTGTGTTCTTTTGTTTTGTGGTACCACATTACATATAGCCCAGCTACATTGATAGCTTTGCAATAACATTAGCCTTAGGTCTGGCTCATGAAACTCATTATCCAGATAAGGAAATGTTTTTGTCTACCAATTTTAATTTTTTTTCTCTCTCTCAACATTCTTAGAATGTCCTATAGACTCACCCTTTTAATTTATGCGGTGAGAGGTCTGCTTGAGTAATCAGTCATTAGCCAGGGAGAGATGATCACTCATCGGGTAGGACACCAAGCCAAGATGTGTTCCAGTTCCGCGCTCATGGGTGTGACACGTGCAGACAGACTGGGGAACACAGCCAGGCCTGCTGCTCAGGTCACCTGAGAAAAGTTTGAGTCAATCTTAGGACCCTGGCCTGTGTCAATCCTAGGACCTCTGTTTTTCAGATTTAGGAAGGTTGTCTTGCAGATTTCATATCTCAGACAGTTCTCACTTGGTTTATTTAGTTATTTTCCCTTAACTTTGGTGCCTACTATATTTAAGTATTTCATCTTTGGCAAGACATTGTTTGACATATTTTGTATAAAAATATACTCGTGGTCACTCCTTGATTGAGTGGACGCATCAAGAGTTTTTCTTTGTTTGTTTTTTCAAGAGGCTTAGCTGTAAGTGTGTCAACGAGTATTTGCGGGGAACCTGGGTCATTTTTTATTTTTTTTGCTGTACTACTTTTGTAATTACGAGAGCGGTGTCCTGTGGCAGTGAACACTGCTGCCAATGAGGCCCAGATTACCTCTACATGACTCAGCCTCAAATAATCGAGCTCATTCATGGCCAGGTAGTCAGTGGGCAGGATCACCTGCATCACAGTAATTGACAAATATTTTAATGGAAAAGTATATGTAATGTACATGGCTGTTGTTAAAACTCCAATTATATGGCCCTAATGCTTGTCAACTGCGGAGCTTGTTAATTTAGAATTGTTTGCCTGAGATATGCAGTTCACAGTGGATAATTTGAGTAATTTGGAGCTGGTTCTATTTTCACCAACACTTTTGTCTATCACATGCCGCCAACAGAAACTGTTTCCTAGAATTAAGAAGCTTGGAAACAGCAGTTTGATGTCATTGGTTGTCCAAACAGTTTTCAAGTGTGAACACGTGTGATGTTTCTGTTGAAAAAAGAAAAAAAACGTGAATCCTTAAAGGGATATTTCACCCATATTACAAAATTACTTTGGTTTCCTTACCCTGTAAGCAGTCTATGGACCAGGTATGGCAGCAATCCATGCTTTTGTTTAGTTTCCCTTAGCACTGTTTCCTCTTTCTAATGTTTTAGCATTTGTGGCAAAAATCCCATTCAAGTCATGGGACCGATATGGGCATTTTTCATGCATTATATCCAAATCATCTGAAATGATCTAAAATTGATTGTGAAGCTCAATAAAGTCACTTATAGATGATTTGAACATGTGAGAAAAGTGTTAATATCAGTCCCATGACTTGAATGGGATTTCTGCCACAAATGCCAAAAAGTTAGCATATGGAAACCATACCAGGGAAACTAAACCAAAGCATGAATTGCTGTCATGTTCATAGACATAGAAAACCAATATGTAATTTGGCTGAACTATCCCTTTAAAGATGTGAAATCGTTAAGGATCCGGCATGAATCGATTTGATAGTGTACTTTTTTAAATCTCAAAGTACCTGAGACTAGATTGTTCAAAGACTTGGTTTGAAGTTATTTTTAAGATTTTGGCGTAAAATGTAAAACATTCTAATGTTGGGTAACTGGTTTTTGGTTAGAAAACACTAATGTAAGCGGTATTCTTTTTTGCCCTTATCACTACACTGCTGATTCAAGTAATCAACTCATCAACAAGCTTTGGTTATTTGAATCAGCTGTATAGTGCTAGGGCAAAAACCAAAACGCACTGGCCTAGGTAAACAAAAAAAGCATAGACTACTGTCTCTCCTTGTCCATAGAAGGAAACAAATAAGTATGTTTTTAATTTGGGTGAACTGTACCCAAATCCCTGTTATTTTACCTTATTTTTACATGGTATTTAAATTACAGATGCATTGTAAGTACAGTATCGGTACATATTGTTACAAATTATGCAAAAACCATTTTTGGTTACATAGCTGCTGTAGTTAATGTGTACATCATGATGATGATGGTAGTACTCATTTAATTTGTTTTTCTAACAGAGATTTAAATTACTTTTGCCCAAGGGATCCATGGAATATGTTTAAACTGTGTAATACAATGTACTCATGTACTCATCTACGATTTATGTTCATATCACTGGCCAACATGGGCCTGGGAGGCTCAGAGATATTGGTATCCACAGTACTCCACAAATTATACATTTTTCAACTCGGTACTATAAATGCACTGTAATATAAGCTTTAAAACAGCAATGTTTTCTTTCTGTCTCATGGCAAAATGTGTAGAATTGCAGGATATTAGCTTGAAAAATGCAACATTTTCTTTGAGATGCTAAGAGGCTAGCCTTTGTAAGTGTTATTAACCCAGGGGGCGAGACTTGGTTTGTCCAGCCGTGCACTGCAGATGTTATAGTAAAACTCCTTGTAGGGCTGGGCGATTATATTGAATTAATTAGATTGTGTTAAAACAACTTTGAATTAATGTTCCAAATGCCTGTATCGCAAGAATCAAGTCATTTTTTCCCCCTACTTCTGTTTTTGAGTGTTTGTCTTTTTGGTCTCGTCTCCTTCATTCCTTCTGTACTGTGCATGTTCCCACTCGCACACAGACACCAAGCCCCTCCCCCACAATAACAATGCAAAGAAATGTAACTTCTCTCTGAATACAATCAGTTTCAACTTGCTATTTGCATTTGAGGTTTGGTTCAACATAATCGGTCATATGGACCGTCACCCTCCATTTGGCAAATCCAACCATAATTCTATCCTGCTTACAAGCAAAAACTAAAGCAGGAAGTACCAGTCACTCGCTTAGTATGGAATTGGTCAGATGACGCGGATGCTACACTACAGGACTGTTTTGCTAGCACAGACTGGAATATGTTCCAGGATTCATCCAATGGCATTGAGGAGTATACCACCTCAGTTACTGGCTTCATCAATAAGTGCATCGACGATGTTGTGACCATACATACATTTCCCAACCAGTAGCCATGGATTACAGGCAACATCCGCACCGAGCTAAAGGCTAGAGCTGCCGCTTTCAAGGAGCGGGACACTAATCTGGACGCTTATAAGAACTCCTGCTATGCCTTCTGATGAACCATCATACAGGCAAAGCGTCAATAAAAGACTAAGATTGAATCCTGCTACACTGGCTCTGATGCTCGTCGGATGTGGCAGGGCTTGAAAAATATTACCGACTACAAGGAGAAACCCAGCCGTGAGCTGCCCAATGACGCGAGCCTACCAGACGAGCTAAATGCCATTTATGCTTGCTTCGAGGCAAGCAACACTGAAGCATGGATGAGAGCACCAGCTGTTCCGGACGACTGTGTGATCACGCTTTACATAGCCGATGTGAGCAAGACCTTTAAACAGCTCAACATTCACAAAGCCGTGGGGCCAGACGGGTTACCAGGACGTGTACTCAAAGCATGCGAGGACCAACTGGCAAGTGTCTTCACTGACATTTTCAACCTCTTCCTGACCGAGTCTGTAATACCTACATGTTTCAAACAGACCACTGTAGTCCCTGTGCCCAAGAAAGTGAAGGTAAACTGCCTAAATGATTACCGCACCATAGCACTCACGTCGGTAGCCACAAAGTGCTTTGAAAGGCTGGTCATGGCTCACATCAACACCATCGTGCCGGAAAACCTAGACCACTCCAATACGCATACCGCACCAACAGATCCACAGGTGACGCAATCACACACCACACTAACCTTTCCCACCTGGACAAAAGGAACACATATTTGAGAATGCTGTTCATTGACTACAGCTCAGCGTTCAACACCATAGTGCCCACAAAGCTCATCACTAAGCTAAGAACTCTGGGACTAAAAACATCCCTTTGCAACTGGATTCTGGAATTTTTGACGGGCTGCCCCAAGTTGGTAAGGGTATGCAACAACACATCTGCCACACTGATCCTCAACACTGGGACCCCTCAGGGGTGTGTGCTTAGTCTCCTCCTGTATTCTCTGTTCACCCACGACTGCGTGGCCAAGTCTGACACCAACACCATCATTAAGTTTGCTGACGACATAACAGGGGTAGGCCCGATCACCGACAACAATGAGACAGCCTATAGGGAGGAGGTTCGAGACCTGGCAGTGTGGTGCCAGGACAATAACCTCTCCCTCAACGTGAGCACGACAAAGGAGATGATCATGGGCTACAGGAAAAGGAGGGCCGAACATGCCCCCATTCACATCCACATGGCTGTAGTGGAGCAGTTTCAAGTTAATTGGCGTCCACATCACCAACAAACTAACATGGTCCAAACACACCAAGACAGTCGTGAAGAGGGCACGACAACACCTTTTCCCCCACAGGAGACTTAAAAGATTTGGCATGGGTCCTCAGATCCTCAAAAGGTTCTACAGCTGCACCATCGAGAGCATCCTGACCGGTTGCATCACTGCCTGCTATGGCAACAGCTTGGCATCTGACCGTAAGGCGCTACAGAGGGTAGTGTGTACGGCCCAGTACATCACTGGGGCCAAGCTTCCTGCCATCCAGGACCTATATAATAGGCAGTGTCAGAGGAAAGCCCATAAAATTGTCAGAGACTCCAGTCACCCAAGTCATAGACTGTTCTCTCTGCTACCGCATGGCAAGCGATACCGGAGCGCCAAGTCTAGGACCAAAAGGCTCCTTAACAGCTTCTACCCCCAAGCCATAAGACTGCTGAACAATTAATCAAATGGACACCCGGACTATTTACATTGACACGCATCCCCCATATGTTTTTTACACTGCTGCTACTTGCTGTTTATTATCTATGAATAGTCACTTTACCCCTACCTACATGTACACAATAAGTCTACTAACCTGTACCCCTGCACATTGACTCGGTACCGGTACCACCTGTATATAGCCTCGTTATTGTTAATGTGTTACTTTTTCTTTTACGATTTTTACTTAAGAAAATATTTACTAAATAAACTAAACTCTTTCTTGAACTGCATTGTTGATTGAGGGCTTCTAAGTAAGCATTTCACGGTAAGATCTACACCTGTTGTATTCGGAGTATGTGACAAATAGAATTTGGTTATTTGTAAGGTCCCTCAGGTGAGCCAGGAATTTCAAACACAGATTCAACCACAAAGACCAGGGAGGGTTTTCAATGCCTTGCAAAGAAGGGCACCTATTGGTAGATGGGTAAAAAATAAATAAAGCAGATATCGAATATCCATTTGAGCATAGTGACATTATGAATTACTCTTTGGATGGTGTATCAATATACCCAGTAACTACTCAGTTGCCGGAGACGAAGGAAACAGCTCAGGGATGAGGCCAATGGTGACTTTTAAACAGCTGTAATCGCTGCCAAAGGTGCTTCTACAAAGTATTGACTCGGGTGTGAATACTTTATAGAATGTAAATTAGATATTTCTGTATTTTATTTTCAATACATGTGAAAACATTTGTAAAACAAGTTTTCACTTTGTCATTATGGGGTATTGTTTGTAGATGGGTGAGAAACAAAATCAATTTAATCAATTTTGAATTCAGGCTGTAATGCAACAAAATGTGGATTAAGTCAAGGGGTATGAATTCTTCCTGAAGGCATTGTAATTGTGCGACAAAGCTTATTTAGAGAGGTTTTAAAAATCGATGTGAATCGCCCATAAGTAGGGAAAAAATCGAGATATTATTTTTAGGCCATATCGCCGAGCCCTAACTCCCTGTAATACATTTTTATCGCACGGGAGTTGTTCTGATTATGAGGGGGGTCCCTGATGAATTTGCTATCACAAAAGGGAACCCCTGTATTACATTCTACCTGCCTGTGTAATATGCATGTTAATAGGCAGGTGCCACTTGGTATGAAGTGAGATCAAACTATAACTGTAAAAAATGTTTTGCACTGATAAATTGTTCCCCAGTTGTTACGTTGATTTTATTTCTTTTAACAGATCGTAATTGATGGATTCTTTCCCAGACCTGGTATGGATTGCTCTTTAGCAAGCTCCAGTAACCCCGATAAAACATTTATCTTTGTGAATGATCGACCTGTCCACCAGAAGGATATCCTGAAGGTAAAAACATTTTTTTTTTGTGTTAATGAAATGTACATATGTTTGTTTGTTTGGTTTAGGTAAAGAAAATCGGCAGCCAATGGGATAGAGGTGTTCTATAAACAAGAGCTTTTGAAGTTGCTTGGACAAAATATGTGTGGTCTTCCTGTAATTGTACAGTGCGTATTCACTAGAGCTGGGACGATAAACAAAACATTATTGATCATACCGATCACTTATTGGTGGCATTTTGCTGATTTTAGTTCATTATGATAAGTACCCTAAACTGAGAAATGTGAAGTTTGAAAATAAATAATTGTTCTAATATGGGTGATTTGTTAATTGAACAATTGATGGCTACAACCATCAAAGTAGTAGTAGTAGTAGTAGTAGTAGTAGTAGTAGTAGTAGTAGTTTCAAGGATAATAAAAATTTTAAAAACAGTGGTTCATATTTAGTGTTATAAACCTATCATTCTATTTATCTTTATCACATCAATTCAGGCACTAGAAGCACACCCAGTAGTATTTTTATTTAACCGAAGATTTAAAAAAAAATAAAAAATAAAGTCGCTCTAGCTGAAGTGGAAGGGTCCGTGCATACAGAATAAAATCCAAAAGCTTATTTCCATTACGGTCCTCTAAAGTATCACTTTGTCAACATATAGGCCTGTCTATTATCCCCGATGTAGCTCTCTGTCATTTGATACTGTCACTTTGACAGTGTTGTAGCGTTTACATAACAAAGTGAAGCATTGCTCATAGTATCATTGCAGTTCATATACCTTTTCTCTGCTTGACCATCAGGTGGTCCGGCAGCACTTCCTGGCTCAGTACCCGGCAGACTCTGCCCTCAATCGTTATCCCACTATGATGCTCAATATCACTGTTCCCGCATCCACTGTAGACGTCAACCTGACACCCGACAAGACCCAGATTCTGCTCCAGAACAAGGTGCCGTTTTCTATTCTTTTATCCATTTCCTTGCAGACAGGTTGAAAGATTACAGAACTAAGGGGAAACAGAATATGATGGGGGGGTAGCTGCAGAACCAGTTACCAGTCAATTTAGACATTTTGGCTTTCAGACTGATTCAACTGCGAATATGCAATGCAAGCAAATTCCATTTGGCAAATTCACGATTTCCTTACGTGTAGCCTCTACGGTACAGCAAGGAATCCATGTACTTGCTTTGGCTAGTAAACGTTACGGTCTCTTAAATGTAACTCCTCAAAACAACTTGATTTGATTTTCTTTTATAAAAATAGAAAGTGCTGACAGTAAATAGTAAGTTGACAATCAGTTCTGCACCCACCACCATTTGAAATAAGAGCAGCTGACCAGTGCTGTAATTAACCACAGAAATTAAATTAACAGTTACCTGGTTGCACAGCCATTTCCTGTAAAACAGAAAGGGAAAAGTGAACAGCATGGGTATTAGTGTGTGTGGTGTTATTTCTCACTGAGACTTTGACTCTCAGGTGGCTGTGCTGGCTGCAGTGGAGACGCTGTTGGTTTCCTTCTATGGCCCTGGGTTGGGGTCTGCCGCTGAGGCTCCACCAGTCACTGGAGAATATGATGGAGGCAGCGGCCTGCATGCTGGCCCATCACTGGGCCACTGTAGGGGAAACGCTGACTTAGAGGACAGTCTTGCGGAGCACAATGTCAGAGTGGCCAAAGCTCCATCTGACTGCAGTGATGGCCCTCCATCCAGGGTAGTGGCTGGTGACCAGACAGAAAACACTAGCTCCTCCTCTTCCTCTGAAGACTGGATAGTCAACCTAAATCCAGGGGACTTTGATCTGGCATTTCCACAATTGGAAGATTACATGGCTTCGACCGGCACCGGGACAACAAATCCAGGCACGGCCAAAGGCCTGGAGAGGCTCGACAACCACGACCAATGTCAAGACAAAGGCAAAGACGTCGAGCAGTTATCAGCAGTGAGTTGGAGCCGAGGAACGGCTCTGACGGACCCTTCCACAGGCGAGCCATTGCAGCCCGTCAAGGTCCACCTGGCCACTGGATGGAGCAGTGACCTTGGCCAGGTCAAGGCCAAGGGTCAGAGCAGCCCTGGCAAAAAGGTGTCCAACGCTATAACGGAGAAACGGGCGGCGCTGACGGCCTACGACTTGATCAATAACCGTGCCATGAAGACCCCCCTGTCCCCTGCCGCCCTGTTTGAGAGGGAGACCCGGGCATCGGTTCTCCAGGAGAAGCCCACAGCCACACTCCAGGACATCTCCACTGCCGTGCAGGAGAAATGGAAAAACCTGGGGGAGGAGGACCGAAAGAAGTGGGTTTCCAGACTTCACTTTCGAAGCAGTTGTTTCCATTTGTTATTATTAGCAAGGCAAAAAAAAGAAAGGTTGACCTGTCACTTGCATGTGTAAAATATGGCCCAGGAAATTTTGCTTGGCATATTCATGTTGCTACCCAGACAGAGAATTGTTGAGATGAGCTATGTTTATATTTTCCAGACAACTGAATCTGATTACTAGGTTACATGGTCAATATTTTCCACTGTAAAACAGGTATTCTGCATGATGAAATATCTCCCCTTTTTCCAAAGTATGCCATGCATCTTAGGCACTCAAAAGTATTTTGCTAGTCAGACTCTTTAACTTAATATTCTGTATGTGGACACGCACTAACCCTCTCCTCTGTCTCGCCCGTCTGGTGCGGCTTGTTCCTAGTTGAAGACGTTGTCAGAAAGATCTTAATCAGCAAGTGCAAAAGATGGGCCACATTTCAGATGCATCAAAAATATCTTGATTTATGAATATGTTCTAGTATTTCGATTTGTTGCGTTTTCGACAAATAATATGTAGGCGAACGAAACGGATGATATACACTGTGTATACAAAACATTAAGAACACTGCTCTTTCCATGACAGACTGACCAGGTGAAAGCTTTGATTCCTTATTGATGTCACTTGTTAAATCCATTTCAACCCGTTTAGATGAAGGGGAGGAGAGACAGGTTAAAGAATTACTTTTAAGCCTTTAGAGAATTGAGACGTGGATTGTTGTGTATGTGTGCCATTCAGAGGGTGAATGGGCAAGACAACATATTTAAGTGCCTTTTGAACAGGGTATGGTAGTAGGTGCCAGCACACCGGTTTGTCAAGAACTGCAACACTGCTGGGTTTCTCACGCTCAACAGTTTCCCTTGTGTATCAAGAATGGTCCACCACCCAAAGGGCATCCAGCCAACTTGACACAACTGTGGGAAGCATTGAAGTCAACATGGGCCAGCATCCCTGTGGGACATTTCAGCACCTTGTAGAGTCCATGCCCTGACGAATTGAGGCTCTTCTGAGGGCAAAATAAGGTGTTCCTAATGTTTGGGGTATGAATATAGTTTTAGAAAATATAATGGATAATTTTGTTAGCACTTTATAATAACACCACGTAATAAAGCATTTATAATGGATTAGTTAAATAGTTTATTCATTTACCAATCATTACTCCATTCATACGCTGTTTAATATGGTTCCTTTATAAACCATTTACTAATCATTAGCTAAGTATTTTTGCTTGGCCTCAAATGTGGGCTATTTATGCTTTATAAATACTTTATAAGCTGATGCTCCTTAAGTTCTCAAAATAGCCAAGAGCATAACCAATGGTTGAAGAATAAGCATACAACACAGGATGTTAAAGGAAATATATCAACCATTTTATTCACAAACAGTGAAATTGTTGCAAGGACTTGAGGGAGTGTTGTAATGTAACTGTTCTGCTAATGTCAACCTAGTGAATGCTAATTAATCATAAAACGGGGAGATGTAGCTTACAACGAGTGGACTTTTTATATTCCTTCACTACTGATATGTGATTGAGGTAGAAATGTTACATGTACAATGCATGACCAAAAGTATGTGGACACCTGCTTGTCGAACATCTCATTCCAAAATCATGGGCATTAATATGAAGTTAGTCCCCCCCCTTTTGCTGCTATAGTATATTTGTTTACATCACCAGCTAACAAGATGCTTGTTTTTTGCCTGTTTCTACCGATGCAATTCATTTGGAAACTGGCCCAGCTTTGTAACTGACCAGCTTACATTGTCAAACTCTGTAGCTAGTCTGTCAGGCAAGAAAGCAAGAGTTGATTGGAGGAGACTGAGTTTGTGTGTGTGGAATGGGAGGCGTGTAACTGTCACACAATTTTTGGAACCCCTTATTAGGAAGAGAGTATGTGTATGGTTGAGAAAAAATAAAGAGCAGAAGGAAGAGGGAGATTATGTTCCTAACCACAATTGTATCCTATTTGTTGCTCCTCTCCCTCTGTTACTCTAGGTCAGTGTTAGAGAAGGAAGTGATGTGGAGATTCAGGGCTAAGCAGCAAAAGGCAGGGAGGAAGAGGAGTTAGAGATGATGGGAGGGATAGAGATGTGGAGCGAGGAGTGGAGGGAGAAAGGAAGAGGAGAGTGAAAAGGAGGGGAGGAAGAGGAGAGTGAAAAGGAGGGGGAGGGAGGGGAAGGAGAGCACACATGAGAGGGGAGCCTATGTTTCCATGGAGTGTGTCTGCCCCAAGTCCAACCATTCACCCTTGTACCACACAGCCTGGGCCTGAAGTGACAGTGGCAGGGGTTTTGGAGTGATCTTTAAGTGGTAGGAACTTATATCGGTCGCGTGGACCAGGTTGTAACTCATTTGAAAGCAGGTGAAGTTTTAAAGGTGCAAGAGGGTGTGTGATGTGCATCCTGAGTGGACACGGGGCAGAGAGTGTGATGTGTGGAAACCTCTTTTTAGGTGCTCCACGTGTTCTGTGCCACTTTGCAGGATGGGGCCGTGCTTCCAGAAGTTCCATGACATGTTGTAGACTAGACTGGAGTGATAGATGTGGAGTGATAGATGTGCAGATGATGTGCAAGTAGAGATACTGAGGTACAAAAGAGCAAAACAAATTAACAATATGGGGATGAGATAGTTGGGTGTGCTATTTACTGATGGGCTGTGTACAGGTACCGTGATCGGTAAGCTGCTCTGACAGCTGATGCTTAAAGTTAGAGAAGGAGATATGTCTCCAGCTTCAGTGATTTTTGCAATCCGTTCCAGTCATTGGCAGCAAAGAACTGGAAGGAAAGGAGGTGTTGGCTTTGGAGATGACCGGTGAAATATACCTGCTGGAGCGCGTGCTACGGGTGGGTGTTGCTATGGTGACCAGTGAGCCGAGATAAGGCGGGACTTTACATAGCAAAGACTTATAGATGACCTGGAGCTAGTGGGTTTGGCGACGAATATGTAGCGGGGGCCAGCCAACAAGGGCATACAGGTCGCAGTGGTGGGTAGTATATGGGGCTTTGGTGACAAAACGGATGGCACTGTGATAGACTACATCCAATTTGCTGAGTAGAGTGTTGGAGGCTATTTTGTCAATTACATCGAAGTCAAGGATCGGTAGGATAGTCAGTTTTATGAGGGTATATTTGGCAGCATGAGTGAAGGAGGCTTTGTTGCGAAATAAGAAGCCGATTTTGGATTGGAGATGCTTAATGTGAGTCTGGAAGGAGAGTTTAGTCTAACCAGACACCTAGGTATTTATAGTTGTCCACATATTCTAAGTCAGAACCGTCCAGAGTAGTGATGCTGGACAGGCGGGCAGGTGCGTGCAGCAATCGGTTGAAGAGCATGCATTTCACTTTACTAGCATTTAAGAACAGTTGGTGGCCACATAATGAGTGTTGTATGGCATTGAAGCTCGTTTGGAGGTTTGTTAACACAGTGTCCAAGGAAGGGCCAGATGTATACAGAATGGTTTTGTCTGTGTAGAGGTGGATCAGAGAATCACCTGCAGCAAGAGCGACATCATTGATATAAACAGAGAAAAGAGTCGGCCTGAGAATTGAACCCTGTGGCACCCCCAGAGACTGCCAGAGGTCCGGACAACAGGCCCTCCGATTTGACACACTGAACTCTGTCTGAGAAGTTGGCACTATGTATTGGGGCAGGTAGCCTTCTCCTGGCATCCGCCAAAAAACGGATTTGTCTGTCGGACTGCCAGAGGGTGAAGCGGGGTTAATCACTACAGAGAATGCGTTTCCACTGCTCCAGAGTTGAATGGCGGCGAGCTTTACACCAC
This sequence comes from Salmo salar, assembly GCF_965601325.2. NCBI lineage: Eukaryota > Metazoa > Chordata > Actinopteri > Salmoniformes > Salmonidae > Salmo > Salmo salar. The sequence continues at coordinate 13,061,044 of NC_138311.1, read as the reverse complement.
TCCAGCCGGCTGCTCGGCCATGGAAACCCATTTTCTGAAGCTCCAGACGAAGAGTTCTTGCGCTGACGTTTCTTCCGGAGGCAGTTTGGAACTCGTTCTGTGAGCTTGTGTGGCCTACCACTTCGTGGCTGAGCTGTTGTTGGTGCTAGATGTTTCCACTTCACATTAACAGCACTTACAGTTGACCAGGGCAGACATTTTACGAACTGACTTGTGGGAAAGGTGGCATCCTATGATGGTGCCACGTTGAATGTCACTGAACTCTTCAATAAGGCCATTCTACTGCCAATGTTTGTCTATGGAGATGGCATGGCTGTGTGCTCGATTTTATTCACCTGTCAGAAACGGGTGTGGCTGAAATAGCAGAATCTACTAATTTTGAAGGCGTGTCCGTATACAGTTGAAGTCGGAAGTTAAAACTTGTTTTTCAACAACTCCACAAATTTCTTGTTAACAAACTATAGTTTTGGCAAGTTGGTTAGGACATCTACTTTGTGCATGACAAGTCATTTTTCCAACAATTGTTTACAGACAGATTATTTCATTTATAATTCACTGTATCACAATTCCAGTGGGTCAGAAGTTTACATACACTAAGTTGACTGTGCCTTTAAACAGCTTGGAGAATTCCAGAAAATGATGTCATGGCTGTAGAAGCTTCTGATGGGCTAATTGACATAATTTGAGTCAATTGGAGGTGTACCTGTGGATGTATTTCAAGGCCTACCTTCAAACTCAGTGCCTCTTTGCTTGACATCATGGGAAAATCAAAGGAAATCAGCCAAGACCTCAGAAAATGAATTGTAGCCTTCCACAAGTCTGGTTCATCCTTGGGAGCAATTTCCAAACACCTGAAGTTACCATGTTCATCAAACAATTGTACGCAAGTAAAAACACCATGGGACCACGCAGCCGTCATACCACTCAGGAAGGAGACGTGTTCTGTCTCCTAGAGATGAACGTACTTTGGTGCGAAAAGTGCAAATCAATCCCAGAACAACAGCAAAGGACCCTGAGAAGATGCTGGAGGAAACATGTGCAAAAGTATTTATATCCACAGTAAAACAAGTCCTATATCGACATAACCTGAAAGGCCGCTCAGCAAGGAAGATGCCACTGCTCCAAAACCACCATAAAAAAGCCAGACTACGGTTTGCAACTGCACATGGGGACAAAGATTGTACTTTTTGGAGAAATGTCCTCTGGTCTGATGAAACAGAACTGTTTGGCCGTAATGACCATCGTTATGTTTGGAGGAAAAGGGGGGAGGCTTGCAAGCCGAAGAACACCATCCCAACCGTGAAGCATGGGGGTGGCAGCATCATGTTGTGGGGGTGCTTTGCTGCAGGAGGGACTGGTGCACTTCACAAAATAGATGGCATCATGAGGCAGGAAAATGATGTGGATATATTGAAGCAACATCTCAAGACATCGGTCAGGAAGTTAAAGCTTGGTCGCAAATGGGTCTTCCAAATGGACAATGACCCCAAGCATACTTCCAAAGTTGTGGCAAAATGGTTTAAGGACAACAAAGTCAAGGTATTGGAGTGGCCATCACAAAGCCCTGACCTCAATCCTATAAAGAATTTGTGTGCAGAACTGAAAAAGCGTTTGCGAGCAAGGAGGCCTACAAACCTCACCCACTTACACCAGCTCTGTCAGGAGGAATGGGCAAAAAAATCACCCAACTTTTGGAAGCTTGTGGAAGGCTACCTGAAACGTTTGACCAAAGTTAAAGAATTTAAAGGCAATGCTACCGAATACTAATTGAGTATATGTAAACTTCTGACCAACTGGGAATGTGATGAAAGAAATAAAAGCTGAAATCATTCTCTCTACTATTATTCTGAAATTTCACATTCTTAAAATGAAGTGGTGATCCTAACTGACCGAAGACAGGGAATTTGTACTAGGATTAAATGTCAGGAATTGTGAAAAACTGAGTTTTTAAATGTATTTGGTTAAGGTGTATGTAATCTTCTGACTTCAACTGTGTGTGTGTGTGTGTGTGTGTGTGTGTGTGTGTATGTGTGTGTGTGATTTTGCGGGTAGAAATGTTCACATGTTTAACCTTTTTATAGTTTCCATAGCTTCAGTCTTTTAACTGAGGACTTTGGCTGAGAGTTTCCTTTTGTGAGGGCAAACCGGAACTCCCAATTTCTAACACTTATGGACCCAGAACTTAATCGCACAGCTGACCAAATTACTTGAGATTCGAGTTCTTGGTTGATTGCAATCCACACTTTTAGTTTTTGTAGAAAAGTCACTGCCAAGAAACACTTGTGTTAGTATTTATAAAGTACAAATAGCCCACACTTTAGATGAGACCACACAAAAATAATGATTAGTAAATGTTTTATAAGGAAAAATATTAAACTTCTGATGAATCATTATTAAATACTTTAAAAGTTGTTTATTAATGTGGGAATAACTAGGTTACTAACATTTACGAATGAGTAATGACTAATCATTTGTGAATGAATGATTTACTAATTAATTATAAGTGCTTTATTATGTGGAGTTATTATAAAGTGCTACCAATATTTTCAACATTTTGCAACTTTGGGGAATTACACATGTTGCATATCTTACATTTTGTGTCCTTTTGTTTAATTGCCTTTCCACAACTGAGGATATGATTTCTTGGCAGTATCTATACCACAGCAAACTGTAATAGGGTCTGCATGACTCATGATTCAGCACAAGGCATCTCACCTTTGTGCTTTCCTAACAGTGTAGAATTGTTTTAATCGGACGTATCAAAGATAAGCAATGCATGTCGTACTACCGTTCTCCGGACTTCTAACAACATCCAGATACGCTTTCACAGGCCAGTAAAACCAATCTTCTGATCTATCTTCTGATCTCAATCCACCGAGACCGAACAACATGGAATAACATCACTACCCTCTACTGAATTTATCGTAGATTACTGCATACCAATTGAAAGGACGGAAAATGTGTATCAGCATTAGCCTACGTGTGGAACCTATGTAAGGTATGGATGAGTGTATGGAAAAAGACATCTGTTTAGAATCCCGCCTTGTGTTAGTGCTGTCTTAAACATGAAATAAGAGGAGGCAGATATTTGGCTCCTTTCGACACTGCTGTTAAGTGGCACGCCACTTCTAGGAATCGTTATCGCTCTCACGTGAACTTTAGTAACACAGGTCAGTTGAATGTGTGGATGCAGTGCCATAAACCCATAGGATTATTTACATGGAAGCGTGTGGGAGTGGAAGTTAGCAGACCCCCCCACGCTTGATGTAGCTCTTGCAATGTTTTATTTGTTGTGATTATATGAAGCAATAGAATGAGGAAAGATAACAAAAACCCTGGCTGTCTTCCAGCTAAATGTATAGACCTGATCCTCCTCCAGAATCCCTGTGCTAGAGAAGCACTGACTTCTTATTGCACGCACTATATACTTTTGATCCTCTCTTATGAAAGCCAGGCTCTAAATGCAAACATTGTGTTACCTAATAATGCAGTAGCTTGAAACATTGAGTATAGCACGGTCCACTGTAGTCGGTCTTAGTGGACACTGCAGCTGCTGAGAGGATTTTTGAGGATCTCTCCCTTATTTCCCACCAACACCTGGCTGAAATCTGAAAACACACACTTTATCCAGGGAGACTTAAATTTCCTTACTGCTTTACACAGGCTTTACATTGCTGTTGTGTAGGTGGACCTTTGTCTTAAGGCTGTACTGTTTGGACTTCCAGAAGGTACGGCGTTGGTAGAAGGCGATTTACAGTATAGATGGACACTTTTTTTATATAGCAACGCTGACAATATTATTCCTGAATTTTGGGAGCACCCCAAATTTTTCTCTGTCCCCTGAGCTCCCCACAAATGCTCCTTTGGAGCCATTCACATCAGAATACTGGCATCGCTTCTGCACTTCACAAAAGTTTACAAACTTTAAAAGGATAGTTAACTTTTTTGACAGTTTTAGCTTATTTTTAATATACATTCCCAGAAATGGAGACGTGTCCCTCTGACAACAATGATTTGCGCTTTCTGAATTGGGTTCAATTAATTTTTTATTTTGTCACCCTGGACTGCTGTTTCCTGTTTCACTTGCGACTGTTTCCTTAAATTTAAACGGGGCGTTTCAGGGCATAAATGACTCAGGCAGATTGACAGTAAAACGGGAGGGTTTCTTTATTTGCCGAATCAATACATTAACACAAAACTTGTGAAAGGAAGTGCCAAACAGATGCCATACATAATGCGGAGAAAGATGTGTGTTTTTGTGAATGAATGGGGTTTGTGGAGCTAAACTCTTATTTTAGTGTATTGAACCAATGTCTGATCATACTTGGATACAAGCAGTAGTTATACTAACCCCAAGCCTTGAGGTGACTCAAAAAGCTTCTGTATTTACAGCAGCTAGCAAACCTCAACACACTGCCCCTGATGTTAATTGGCAGGAATGTGGAACAATTCCAAGTGGAAGGTCAAGACTGGATATTTTAACAGTCCCCCACTTCCATTTTGAGTGATTCACCTCCCACCCCCTTCTGGCTACTAGTAGCAGATGTTTTTTATCTTGACGTTTTCTGCACATTTTCTAAGCTTTGATTTACCTCATGTCACCGGGTGCCACTTAGATTCACTAAATTGAATCAAGATTCCATATGTGAATTTATGATATTTAAGTGGTCACAACTTATGACACCTTCAATAAACCTGCACTACTGGTCAAAAGTTTTAGAACACCTACTCATTCAAGGGTTTTTCTTTATTTTTTACTATTTTCTACATTGTAGAATAATAGTGAAGACATCAAAACCATTATGTAACACATATGGAATCATGTAGTAACCAAAAGTGTTATAAAATATATTTAGATTTGTTTATTTGAGATTCTTCATATAGCCACCCTTTGCCTTGATGACAGCTTTGCACATACTGGCATTCTCTCAACCAGCTTCACGAGGAATGCTTTTCCAACAGTCTTTAAGGAGTTGCTACGCACTTGTTGGCTGCTTTTCCTTCACTCTGCGGTCTGACTCATCCCAAACCATTTCAATTTAGTTGAGGTCGGGGGATTGTGGAGGCTAGGTCATCTGATGCAGCACTCCATCACTGTCCTCCATGGTCAAATAGCTCTTACACAGCCTGGATGTGTGTTGGGTCATTGTCCTGTTGAAAAACAAATGATAGTCCCACTAAGCGCAAACCAGATGGGATGGCGTATCGCTGGAGAATGCTGTGGTAGCCATGCTAGTTTAGTGTGCCTTGAATTCTAAATAAATCACTGACAGTGTCACCAGCAAAGCACTCCCACACCATAACACCTCCTCCTCTATGCTTTACGGTGAGAAATACACATGCAGAGATCATCCGTTCACCCACACCCCGTTTCACAAAGACACGGCAGTTGGAACCAAAAATCTCAAATTTGGACTCCAGACCAAAGGAAAGATTTCCACCGGTCCATTGCTCGTGTTTCTTGTCCCAAGCAAGTCTCTTCTTCTTATTGTTGTCCTTTTAGTGTTTTTGCAGCAATTCGACCATGAAGGCCTGATTCACACAGTCTCCTCTGAACAGTTGATGTTGTGTCTGTTACTTGAACTCTGAAGCATTTATTGGGGTGCAATTTCTGAGGCTGGTAACTCTAATGAACTTATCCTCTGCAGCAAAGGTAACTCTGGGTCTTCCATTCCTGAGGCGGTGTTCATGAGAGCCAGTTTCATCATCGCACTTGATGGTTTTTGCGACCGCACTTGAAGAAACTTTCAAAGTTCTTGAAATGTTCTGCATTGACTGACCTTCATGTCTTAAAGTAATGGTGGACTGTCCTTTCTCTTTGCTTATTTGAGGTGTTCTTGACATAATATGAACTTTTATTTTTTTTACCAAATAGGGCTGTCTTCTCTATACCCCCCTACCTTGTCACAGCACAACTGGTTGGCTCAAACGCATTAAGAAGGAAATAAATTCCACAAATTAACTTTTAAGAAGTGTTAATTGAACACCTGTTAATTTAAATGCATTCCAGGTGACTACCTCATGAAGCTGGTTGAGAGAATGCCAAGAGTGTGCAAAGCTGTCATCAAGGCAGAGAGTGGCTATTTGAAGAATCTCACATATAAAATATATTTTGATTTGTTTTACACTTTTTTGGGGGGGGGGGTTACTACATGATTCCATATGTGTTATTTCATAGTTTTAATGTCTTCACTATTATTCTACAATGTAGAAAATAGTAAAAATAAAGAAAAACCCTTGAATGAGTAGGTGTTCTAAAACTTTTGACCAGTAGTGTATTAACATCACTCCCATAGATAAATTGGTTCTGAATGAATAAGTCAGAAGGGCTTATTGTTAAAGATTAGGGCTTCACGACTAATAATAAGCTGAGCTTGCAAACAGATGCAGTGTGTAATTAAGTGATAATCCCCGAGAAACCGGTATTTGGATGATATATTGGCACAGGTGTTAGGGCTGAGAAGAAGTCAAGGGCCGGCAAACTGTGCCAATATGTGACCAACGGGCTCGATTCGGCCTTATGTAACAACATTTTAAATGGTGTTTTTAGATTGGATAAAAGTAGACTCAGAGCTAGAAAATGATATATCATACACTACAGTTGAGGAACAATGGGAAAGTAATTCTGCTTTGAAAGTTGATTTAACCTCACTTCTGAGAAAAGTATATTCAATCTGCAGTGTCAGAGTGCGCTCTCGGCATTTGTAAACGCACTGTCAGATTGTCCATTCGTAAATTCAAATTTGGAGCGTTCAGAGTGCACACTGTATGCTCTGGCTGAGGATTAGGGTTGATCCGAGCGTTCTGACCTAACATCAGTCAAGCACCCAAGCTAACTGGCTAACGTTGGCTAACTTGCTAGCTACTTCCAGACACAAATGAGAGAACAGCTCACTGACCATTTTACCGTAATTTCCGGACTATTAAGCGCACCTGAATATAAGCCGCACCCACTGAATTTAAAAATATATATTATTTTGAACATAAATAAGCCGCACGTCTATAAGCCGCAGGTGCCTACCGGTACATTGAAACAAATGAACTTTACACAGGCTTTAACGAAACACGGCTTGTAACAAAAATAAATAGGCTTTAATGAAACACGGCTTGTAAATAGTAGCCTACCAAGAAAGTCATTGGTCACTATCTTCCTCCTCCTGTGCACTGAAACCACTGAACCACTGACACCACTCGGAGTTGAATAGCCTCAGAATTGCTTCATCCGATATTGGATCGTTTTCATTGTCGCTCTCGTCACTTTCATCCGGAGGCAAATCCCCCGCTGAGCCCTCTTCAACACGCAGCAGTCCAGCCTTTCGAAACCTGTTGATGATAGTGGATTTTTTTACAATGCTCCACGCTGTCAGGACCCACTGGCAGACTTGACCATAAGTTGCTCTTTGCATGCAGCCCGTTTTAGTGAAGGATTTCTCCCCACTTGTCATCCAAGCCTCCCACTGAACACAGAGCGCCACCTTAAATGCACGATTTACACTGATGTCGAGTGGCTGCAAATACTTTGTTGTGCCCCCAGGAATCAGGGTGACAAAACTACTACCGTAATCAGAATGATGGGAAGTTTGAGCGCGCTCGATTTAATCTAAACAGTAAACAAAAAAGTTGTTTGACCTTAACCCGTTCGGCAATTTCATTGGTCTAATGAAAGCTTCATGCCGCCAAAAAACTGAGCACGTCACAGAATGTGTTTTTTTTGGGAGAAAAAAAATGTGAAAGCGGGAAAAGTCCATATATTAGCCGCGTCATTGTTTAAGCCGCGAGGTTCAAAGCGTGGGAAAAAAGTTGCGGCTTATAGTCCGGAAATTACGGTACTTGCCCTCTCAGAGCTGGTTAGGCTGTTTTTATGTTATCCAGAGCGTTGGTGACTAACTGTGCTGCTGGCAACAATTTAATTGCGCTTTTTTTGCCAGCATTTACTGACTGGCCATATTCAACGGGTGCTGAGCATTCATAAATTCGTCAGTTATTCTGTGCTCTGGCATTCTCAGATGAGTGCTCTGAATTCAGGGTAGATAGCCAGAGCGAATTCACCAGCAACATCTATCGACAATTGTCGCAGTGACATCATGAACATTCTATTGAAATGTTTTTTTTGCATAGTGGATTCTTTTTGTTTAGACATGTAGCTAGCTAGCTAAACAATGAACCATAATCCCAACTCATACCGTTACTACCCTGCATGAATCTGCAGGTAGCTAACCAACCAGGTTCAATGTTAGCTAGCTAGCTAACATTAGGCTATAACTAGCAATGCAAATGGCGATGAGATACAAATAATATTACTACACAGATCATAAATGTAACGTTAGCTAGCGATCCAGCTAACGTTAGCTAACAGTACACCTTAACTTGAAATGAAAATGATTTTCTGACAATTAGAAATGTTTAATATCTGAAAATGTAGCTAGCTAGACTATCTTCTCCTTTTGTCACGGATGCCATGGTTGCCCTTAGTTTGAAGATGTAATCTGGAGACAGGTGTTTTATACAATAGCCTTTTGTGTGTTCTCTTTTCGACACCCTCTGCATAATTGCAATCAAATGCCAGAATTCTCTCCATCTCCTTACCTATCGTACTTTAATTCAACTGGGCATTCCACTGATCTTAACTCGGTCCTCCAGAAAGTGGACAGCAACTATTTTGACGCACAACATACGCCTAGTTTCCTGAAACGGGTCATATATATATATATATATATATATATATCTCCTCAACACCCGCTTCGAGGGCATTATATCTTTAATACAATGGGTTACCAACATATTCAAATAATGATTGACATATTTTCATTAAGCTTTATTTTGATTAATTTATTCATACTATTTCATCCTTCCACAAGATATAGTCCCGACACAAATTTGCATTTGTTTAAGCTGTTTTCCAGTGACATTTATTTGGATACATGGCAAAATGTGCTCAATTGTCAGGACGCTGTTGTTCAGAGGGTTACAACACAGCTAACACAATCACTTCAAACGGAAGCTGGAAAGACGGCAAACTAACTGCACATCATTTGGTTTGACCTTTTTTTTTTATGACATTTCTTTGTATATATCCATATAAATGATGCCAGCTGATTCATGATTTCGACTGGCTGAGAAGTGCTGCCTTCCTGCCAATAATGTATTGTCCCGACTCCCGACACGTTCATTACTATGGGACAGCTGGAGATCGAATTTGAATATTGAAACGATGATGCAAATGTCGGCGAGACACACCGCAAGGTTTATACAAATCTCTACTGTTAGTCTAAAAGAAATGTGAGACAATGTCTAGATCCTTTTTACAGTGGAGATCAAGTTTATAAATTGTCTGGCTGGGCTGATGAGACAGTGGATTGTACAGTCAGATGGAACTGAGTAAATTGGCATTTTAACGTCAAAGACGTAGACGTGGTAACTTGTGGAATAGACACTGGCTGGAATGCGGTTTTAACCAATCAGCATGAAGGATTAGACCCATAATGCACAGTAGCATAAAATAACGACCTTTCTGAGCTTGCTCAAATTTGTAAATAGTTCTGAATTCTCAGATTGACTATTTAAAGGGTATATTAGTGTTTTAAAAAGCATTTTCTCACTGATTTGAACAACTAAAAAAAATCCTAGGAATAAGCATTTTTGAGTGCAGTACTCCTTTTAACATCATAAAGATGGTTTATAACCCAGTGCAACTTTGTGCTGTGTCTAGTGAGGTGAAGTCCGAGGAATCCTGAATGTGATTGCTTACCAGATCTGGGATAACTATCGTTTTAACTCTGCTTTGTGGAAAGTAACAATTTTTTCAGGGGCGACCAAATGGTTACTTTGGAGGTGACTACAACTATTTGAATACAGATCTCCAAAAATTACTTGAATACAGAGCTGAGAAAGCGACTACTTTTCTGAAAATATTAGATTTGCTACCTTCAACTAAAAGCAGGACTGTATCTGTATCAGGACTCCCGAGTGGCGCAACGGTCTAAGGCGCTGCATCTCAGTGCAAAAGGCGTTACTACAGTCCCTGGGTCGAATCCAATATTTTATTAGCAAGTTGTTACATAATACTTTCATAATTGCGTTTTAATTGCATAGCAATGAGCCTCGAGTTAACTACTGTACTCAAGGAATAGGTTCTGTTCCTTGTTACGCTTATATTATGCATTATAAAGCCATTTCCAAAGTACTATGTAAGGGAAATGTTGCTATTGTAATAATCACAGTTACTACACATACATAAGAACTTGATGCCAGTGTTAGTTTATTACCTTATGTCTCATTCATTATGAAAATGTATTCCATGTCCCTCATGTATTTAAGTCTAGGCTATAGACAGTTGATTGTTTAGCAACAAAACTGACACGTGTGCAACTGTGGGCCAAAACAGACAGGGTTGGCAAAGACTGTTGATAACATGTAAACTAGATTTTGTCTCCAAATGTTTGTTTATTGAAAGCATAAATACATTTGCACATTGAGCACTCTTTATCTCTCAAATACATGGTTACCCTTACAAAAACAAACGTGTTTTGAAACTGCAGTAACTGCAGTCGACTGTGGTATTTTGGATGCAGTATTTGCAGAATAACTGCAGTGTACTGCAAAATTACTGCAGTAAAAAATATTGTTTATTTTGGATGCAGCATACTGCAATTATACTGCACCCTAACTGCAATCTTTTTTAGTAAGGGTAGAGTTGTTGCTTAGATAGCTAGCTAATTTTAGCCGTATTAGCATAGACATGACATCAATCAAAAGACCTCAAAACCAGACAGTATCAATGGCAGCTTCTTGTCATTGTTGCTAGCCATCTGTCAGTTAAGAATCATAACCCACGCCTTCCGGCCACATCGATGCGCTTGCGTCATTTTCGTGACTGTCTGCCAACCCGTCGATATGGGTATACTAAGATTCATCTCTAAGAGCCCTCCAAACCATGTGCTTATGATAATATGCAGTATTTAGACTAATTCAACTAACTGTTGTAGTTTTTGGTTCTTCATCAAATATTTGCCAGCTATAAAATGTTTTTTGTTTTCAAATAACTTGCATATATTCAAATAACTTCAAATATTATTTGGTTTTCTGAGAGTTATTCAAAATACTTTATAAATAGTTTTTCTTAGATCTGTATTTGAATGTCAAAGAAAATGGTTTTAGTTGAAACTTTATAAACTATATTCGACTACCTCGAGTATTTGAAAAGTTGGCATTTTCAAAAAAACTACTAAATGCAATAATGTCCTGTCCAGGTCTGTTCCTACATTCTTACAGAGACCTTGAGTGAGATACCTTTGTGTTATGTTGGAGATGATAATACACCATTTCTTAATTGGTTTCTGGTCCTTGCAGGTATGAGGATAAGGCAAAGAAAAACCTGGAACGCTACGACCTCCAGACCAAGCTGGCCTCTGATGGAGATGTGAGAGAGCCCGAGAGGCGGCGGCGTCTGGTCTCCCCGCTGAGTCGGCCCCAGGGCCAGAAACGCAAGGTCTTGCCTTCTAACCAGCCGGTCCTAGACCAGCTGTTCTTTTCCCAGCCCCAGAAAAAGAGGAGCCCTGGGCCAAAGCCCTCACAACCCCTACCGTTCAGTGTGGTTACCCTCAGGCAGCGGCTTCATCGCCTCTCGTTCCAGAGCAGCCCAAGACCTCAGGGCCTCCGGCTTGTAAACCGCTTGGCCTCTCAAAGCGCCTGGGTCGTTTTATGTGGTAGAAAGCTCATGTTGTTAAATCCATTTCGGGTGGAGGAGGCCTTGCTGTTTAAGAGACTTCTGGAGAATAATATACTTCCAGCAGCGAGCCTGCAGAACCCTATACAGTTAACAGATAGGTGAGAAATCTGAGTGATACGTTACCCAACAGTGAAATGTGAACATTGACACAATCTTGTTCTTAGCTCATCAATTCAGAGCGATTTGATAATGCATTATATAATCTAGTCATTACGTAACACCATATGTTACACTTCATTTTACAGCTTGCTATTTATCTGGTACCTGCTATACAGTTCTTATAAATTACTGGGTAGAATGGTAATTTTATAATTATACTGAACAAAAATATAAACGCAACATGCAACAATTTCAAAGATTTTACTGAGTTACAGTTCATGTAAGGATAAATAATGTCATAATCTATTAATTAAACATGACTGGGCAGGGGCATGGCCTGGGAGGGCATTGGCCCACCCACTTGGGAGCCAGTCACACCCACTGGGGAGCTAGGCCCAGCCAATCAGAATGAGTTTTTCCCCACAAAAGGGCTTCATTACAGACAGAAATACTCCTCGGCATCCTGCAGGTGAAGAGCCCGGGTGTTGTGAGGTTGGTTGGATGTACTTCCAAATTCTCTGACGAGACATTGGAGTTGGCTTATGGTAGAGAAATGAACATTCAATTATCTGGCAACAGCTCTGGTGGACATTCCTGCAGTCAGCATGCCAATTGCGCGCTCCCTCAAAACTTGAGATATCTGTGTGTTGTGACAAAACTGCACATTTGTTTGTAGATTTTTATTGCCCCCAGCACAAGGTGCACCTGTGTCATGATTATGCTGTTTAGTCAGCTTATCTTGGTGAAGGATAAATGCTCACTAACAGGGATGTAAACAAATTTGTGCACAAAATTTGAGCGAAATAAGCATTCTGTGTGTATGGAACATTTCTGGGATCTTTTGTTCCAGCTCATGAAACATGGGACCAACACTTTACATATTGCGTTTATATTTTTGTACAGTGTACATGATAATTACATTTTGGATCACTGTCCCATGTGGTACCAGGTATAGATTTGGTGTCCTTTGTTAATGCAATATGTGCTTGTCTTTTTTTAGTATCCTAGGGGGTGCTGAGTATACTCAGGCTCTCTGTACAATGGAGAAGGGAAATCCTGAGCTGAGAGGAATGGCCGTCTTCTCTGATCCCAGGCTTGTGGCCAACGGGTTTCAAATCACACTCACTCCAGGTAGGGTAGAATATGAATTAAATAGATTTTCATTATCATTGGTTGGTTAGTTAGTTAGTTGACAAATAGCCATATTTAAGTAGAACATGTAATCTTGAGTTGAAAAAGACAAATGTAAAACATTCACAACAATACAGGGGACCCAGCACCGAGCCCTGAGGGACACCTGTTGCTTGCATTAGTGGTGTGTGGCTAAAATCATTGGGGAAGACAAGCCAGGAAAAAAATGACATATTACACCTTGTGTTGTGATAATTGCGTTGTGTGTGTGCTGTAACCTGTTAGTTCATATGCCTTGTGATATATTGTCCTAAGGCTGAGACAATAAGAAGACCGTGGCAGACAAAATTCAACCACACCTTTGTTTCATCACAACCTGAGAAAAATCTCTGTCCAGTGAAGTCCACAATGCATATTGCATGTAACAAACAGTTAAATTACCTACAGCATGGTCAAGCAAGTTAATGTTTCTGACATTTTCAGACTACTAAACAACTATTTGCAAAGAGAACAGGAGCTGCCTCCACTATTCCAGCACCATTTCAACTTCAACATTATCAAATCACCTATGCTTAATCTAAATACAGTGACAACTAAAAGATACAAAACACAATTTAGTCCGGACAATGTAAGCTAAATATTATGTAGCTGAACATGTTTCTGATTTCTCACTGTGTGTGTGTGTGTGTGTGCGCGCAAGTTTAAAAAAAAAAACATGTTGACTCACACTACTAGTAGAGAAACACCAATGCCATTCTCTCATGTTGGCAAAACAGTCTATGATTCAAACAGGACACGTTTTTATTTTTTGATGCTTGCTCGCTGGCCTAACTTCATTTCATGGGCAACATTAGCTAGCCTTCTTCAACATTAGCCTTCTACATCTAGCTACATATTGAACTTCCATCCTCTCACGCCAGGGGCACAATGTATGAATTTTTAGTGCATTCTGAAAATATTCAGACCCCTTGACATTTTCCACATTTTGTTACGTTACAGCCGTATTCTAAAATGTATTAAATAAAACATTTTCCACATCAATCTTTCAACAATACCCAATAATGACAAAGCGAAAACGGGTTTTTAGAATATTTTTTGTCTTGAGACTAGAAATTGAACTCCGGTGTATACTGTTTCCATTGGTCATCCTTGATGTTTCTACAACTTGATTGGAGTCCATCTGTGGTAAATTCTATTGATTGGACATGATTTGGAAAGACACAGACCTGTCCACAGTTGAAGTTGGAAATGTACATACACTTAGGTTTACATACATAACCACTCCACAAATTTCTTGTTAACAAACTATAGTTTTGACAGAACTGAAAAAAAAGTTTGCAAGCAAGGAGGCCTACAAACCTGACTCAGTTACACCAGCTCTGTCAGGAGGAATGGACCAAAAATCACCCAACTTTTGGAAGCTTGTGGAAAGCTACCTGAAACGTTTGACCCAAGTTAAACAATTTAAAGGCAATGCTACCAAATACTAATTGAGTATATGTAAACTTCTGACCAACTGGGAATGTGATGAAAGAAATAAAAGCTGAAATAAATCATTCTCTCTTCTATTATTCTGACATTTCATATTCTTAAAATAAAGTGGTGATCCTAACATTAGAGTGTCTAGTTTGAGAAACAGACGCCTTACAAGTCCTCAACTGGCAGCTTCATTAAATAGTACCCGCAAAACACCAGTCTCAACGTCAACAGTGAAGAGGTGTCTCCGGAATGCTGGCCTTCTAGGCAGAGTTGCAAAGAAAAAGTCATATCTCAGACTGGCCAATAAAAATAAAAGATTAAGATGGGCAAAGGAACACAGACACTGGACAGAGGAACTCTGCCTAGAAGGCCAGCATCCAGGATTCGCCTCTTCACTGTTGACGTTGAGACTGGTGTTTTGCGGGTACTATTTAATGAAGCTGCCAGTTGAGGACTTGTGAGGTGTCTGTTTCTCAAACTAGACACTCTAATGTACTTGTTCTCTTGCTCTGTTGTACACCGGGGCCTCTTACTCCTCTTTCTATTCTGGTTAGAGACAGTTTGCGCTGTTCTGTGAAGGGAGTAGTACACAGCGTTGTACCAGATCTTCAGTTTCTTGGCAATTTCTCGCATGGAAGAGCCTTCATTTCTCAGAACAAGAATAGACTGACGAGTTTCAGAAGAAAGGTCTTTGTTTCTGGCCATTTTGAGCCTGTAATTGAACCCACAAGTGCTGATGCTCCAGATACTCAACTAGTCTAAAGAAGGCCAATTTTATTGCTTCTTTAATTATCACAACAGTTTTCAGCTGTGCTAACATAATTGCAAAAGGGTTTTCTAATGATCAAATTGCCTTTTTAAAATGCTAAACTTGGATTAGCTAACAAAACGTGCCATTGGAACACAGGAGTGATGGTTGTTAGTGGGCCTCTGTACGCCCATGTAGATGTTCCATAAAAAAATCTGCTGATTCCAGCTACAATTGCCATTTACAACATTAACAATGTCTGCACTGTATTTCTGACCAATTTTATGTTATTTTAATGGACAAAATTTACTTTTCTTTCAAAAACAAGGCCATTTCTAAGTGACCCCAAACGTGTGAACGGTTGTGTACATCTATGGACGAGCGACGTCAGAGCGGAACAGACTAAGATACAGTAGAATAGCGTAGAACACAGTATGTGTGTATATATATATATATATATATATATATATATGAGAGAGATGAGTAATGCCAGATATGTAAACATTATTAAGTGACTAAGATACCATAGTATAGATAGTGTGCCAAGCTTGTAGTGTCATTCCCAAGATGACTCGAGTCTATAATCGCTGCCAAAGGTGCTTTAACAAAGTACTGAGTCAAGGGTCTGAATACTTACGTACATTTAATAATATTTTTGCAAAAATGTCTAAACTTATTTTACTTTGTCATTATTGGGTATTGTGTGTAGATTGATGAGGGGGAAACAAATATTTTAATTACTTTCAGAATAAGGTTGTAATGTAACAATGTGGAGAAAGTCAAGGGGTCTGAATACTTTCCGAATGCTTTATGTTTGGATCAGAATCGCTGTTATAATCATTGGCCAGTGTGGAGAATTAAGTTAAACCACCAGTTCAAATCCCTATCCTTGGCTAATTTAGGAAAGGGACAATTTTCGCTAGCTTCCAGAGGAGGACAACACGACGAGATGCAATAATTCAAGTTGTTTCTGTCAATGGCGTATTGCTCTCGATGTGATATGATTGGAGGGAAGCCAAATCCAAACTGGCATCTATTGACACTTTTTTGGTATGCCAGGACCATTCACAGTTGAGCTCGCTCAGTTTAGCCGAATGCTGATTGGCTATTATTTTATTTAAAAAAAAATATATATATATATATATATATATATATATATATATATATTAAGGGAGGCCAAATTCTTGCTGGCTTCCATTGCATTTTACAGCCCACCCTTTCCTTCTGTTAGAAAATGGGCCTTTATTATTCCTTGATTCAAGCTGTTTAAAGGTCTGAAGGATTGTGCAATTCGATTTAACAAAGGTTGGGCTCATTGGACGTCATTAATGTCATAGTTCACAAATCATTTAGAAATGTCAAACATAAGAGCTGGAGTAACAGGATTATCGTAAATTATTTCTGACAGAGTTGCTGTGTCAGTATTGTTTTAGCAGAGGATGAGAGAAAAAAAAAAGAACATTTTCCCCCCAAAATGCTTCCATCATATGCAACATGTTTAAAGTTATTCAAGGTTCCGCATTACTTGGCATGAAGTGTGTTTTCAGTGTTCAACAATTTCAAGTACCTTGTCTAGGTGCTGACTTGGAACCGAATTCCCTCTGGGGGGGAAAACGATAAAAAATCCATCCCATTATCATTAGTCGTAGTTGTAATCCCTAGCTTTTCAATGTTTCGCTTTTCAGCCAGTATTTGTGTACGGGTATATTTTTATGTTTTTCATATGACATCCACTATTAATAGTGTTTGGTGTTAGATGGTACTGAACAGTCTCAAATAATTTGAATGGCTGTGAAAGCTAAAGCAAACTACTCCCCATCCCCCTTGTCTTCAGTTGGTGTGACCTTATTTCTTCTTGCGGTTGAAAAGTGCAAAAGGCCTTCTCAAATCCTGGTTGTTTTTAGTGCCGGTATGGGTCACCTTAGTTGACTTTGGCATTTTGCCAGGCACTGTGCCCTCACAGTGGGTTTGTACCACAGTGTGCAGGTGAAGATAATGGCTGCCCTTTAGAGAGGGAAGAATTTCCAAGTATTTTTGTTGTCAATCCCAGCAGGTGGGTGTGAATGTGAGACTAGGTAGCCAGGATGGAGCGATTGCCAACGGTAGTAGCAATATCAGATTTTTAACAGTAATGTAATATTGCTCACATTTCTGGTCATAAGAAAAATTAGTGCTGGTATTATAATGGTCACAGTGGTTGTTGTCTCCGAGGTCTCTTTAGAACTTAAGTTGTGCTATGTTCTATCCTACAGAATAGCTGAGTGGCGGCTTGTTGCCGATTGACCCAAATTTGATCCTTTACCAGTGCGGCCCCTATTACCTTTGCTTTCCTTTCGCCAATGTTTTTCCTCATTACTGAGTGATTAATGCTGGGCGACTGTATTGTCTTGAGTCACCTGCCGCTGCAAGTAGTTAACCCATATCATCTGGATGCAATAGAGAAATGTGTGTCGTGATTATTTGTTCACAGGCAAGAGTTTTGCCTCATAATAGTAGCACACAGGGTTAGAGAATAACTGATTACATGTGTTTAAAGTTACATGGAATCTGGTGGAAAGATGGCGCCAACAGCGAAGGGCGACATCTTAAGAGTTCCAACCCAACTTTGCTATTTATTGACTTTTTTGTGTTCATTTGAACTTTTTTGGGACAAAGTTCATACTAGTATCACATATGACCGCCACACACTTCTTTACATCAGATTGACAGTTACTAACCTCGATTTCGACTTCAAATCCGACTTCAACTCTGACTCAGCTGTTCCCTTGTTCATACTGGACCCCAATCCTTTGTTTCATGGGCTACCAAAACACAGAGGGCGTGGACACGGTAGACGAGCCGGCTTCCTGGTGAGATTGAGAGGAAGAGAAAACCTACCGGCACGCTCTATTGGCAAATGTCCAGTCACTCGAGAATAAGATGGATGAGCTTCTTTCAAGAGTCTCCTATCAGAGAGACTTGAAAGAGACGTGGCTGAATGACTCTATGTACATAAAACTCAGTGGTTTCTCCATGCAGCGGCACGGTCGGATGAAGGCGGCCTTGGGCAAGTCCAAAGGGGAAGAGGTGTGCCTCTTCATAAACAACTGGTGCACTGCTTCCAGTGTGAAGGAAATCTCTAGCTTTTGCTCACCTGATATAGAATACCTCATAGTAAGCTGCAGACCCTTTTATCTCCCAAGAGAGTTTTCATCCGTAATTATCATGGCTGTCTACATCCCTCCACAAGCCCACACCTCTGACACTAAACAAACTGTATGGGGGCAAAAACAAACAAGAAACCACTCAATCAGAGGCAGCTTTTCTGGTGGGCGGAGACATTAAAGAGGGCAGACCTTTAAAACCATTCTACCTAACTTTTACCAACACGTCTCCTGTGCCATTAGGGGCACAAACTTTAGACCACTTTTATTCTAGCCACAGAAACGCACACAAGGCCCTCCTTCGTCCTCCCTTTGCCATATCTGACCACGACTCTATTCTCCTGATTCCTGATTACAAACACAAGTTCAAACAGGAAGTACCAGTGACACGCTCAATACGGAATTGGTCTGATGAAGCAGAAGCAAGGCTACAAGACTGTTTTGCTAGGGTCAATGCTATCCAGAATCCTTGGGACGTCACTACCCTAAACGTAACGTTAACCCCTACCCTAAACATAAGAAAGATAAGGAAACCATTATTAAAAACATTTTGGCATGTATTTATCACCTTAGTTTAGTGCCTAAAATATCTCCTTGTCTACTTCAATTCATTTTTTAACTGGTACCGGGGACCTTCAGACGAGTCTTGTGAAGCTTGAGGGCGTATTAGAGCAATACATTTGTAAAATGTAGTAACTTCACAAAATGTGGAAAAAGGGAAGGGGTCTGAATACTTTCCGAATGCACTGTACATGGCCATTAAGGCAAAATCGTTCTTCAAGATGACGTAAGAGCAGGGTCAAATAATAAGCACAGTGATTGAGGGTGCAACAGGTCAGTACCTCAGCGGTGAATGTCAGTTGGCTTTTCATAACCAAGCATTCAGAGGTCGAGGCAGCAGGTGCTGTAGAGCGAGAGAGAGGGAGGTTGTCGAAACGGCAGGTCCGGGACAAGGTAGCACGTCCGGTGAACAGGTGCAGGGAGAACAGCAGACACTGGATCAGCAGCACAACCAGATGGACTGGTGATGAGGACAGCGAGGAGTTGTCAGGCCAGGTAGTCCTGAGGCATGTTCGTTGGGCTCAGGTCCTACGGGAGAGATAAGCGAAATGGGAGAATTAGAGGGAGCATACCTAAGATCATGCCTGACACCAGGTAAGACAGGATAATTGCACCAGATAGGACAGACTCACCCTAGCTTCCTGGCACATAGACTATTGCAGCATAGATATTGGAGACTGAGGCGGGGGGTTGGGGGAAACTGTGGCCTCGTCCAAAGTTAACCCCACCCACTTTGCCAAAGCACAGTCCCCACATCACCAAAGGGATATCAATGCCGGACAGGAAGATCATGTCAGTGACTCAACGCACTCAAGTCAAGTATAGGGAATAAAGCCTGGTACGTGATACACCTCTCCTTGGGAGGGCATGGGAGAGTGCGAGCAAGCCAGTGACTCAGCTCCCTTAGGTTCAGAGGCAGATAATCGCAGTAGAGAGAGGGGAGCCGGCCAGGCAGAGATAGCAAGGGTGGTTCGTCACTCCAATGCCTTGACATTCACCTTTCGCACCCATCAGCCAGACTACACTCAATCATAGGATCTACTAAAGAGATCGGTCTTCAGTAAAGACTTAAAAGTTGAGACCCACTCGGCGTCTCACATGGATCGTCAGACCATTCCATAAAAATGGAGCTCTATAGGAGAAAGCCCTGCCACCAGCTGCCTCCAAATTCTAGGGCCTTGCGTCTTGAGACCGTAGCGTATGTACAGCAGGACCAAATCGGAGAGCTAGGTAGTAGCAAGTTCATGTAATGCTTTGTAGGTTAGCAGTAAAACCTTGAAATCAGCCCTAACCTTAACAGGAAGCCAGAGTCTAGCACTGGAGTAATATGATTTTTTTGGGGGGTTCTAGTCAAGATTCTAGCAGCCATATTTAGCACTAGCTGAAGTTTATTTAGTACCTTGTCCGGGTAGCGGAGAGTAGAGCATTGCAGTATTATAATATTCAAGTGACAAAAGCATGGATTAGCTTTTCTGCATCATTTGGACGAAAAGTTTCAGATTGTTGCAATGTTACGAAGCCGGACAAAAGTGGGTCTTTAATAATTTTGATATGTTAGTCAAAAGAGAGATCAGGGTCCAGAGTAACGCCGAGTTCCTTCAGTTTTATTTGAGAACTGTACAATCTTCGAGATTCACTGTTAGATCCGACAGCAGACCTAGAAGTAGCATCTCTGTTTTGTCCGAGTTTAAAAGTAAAAAATGTGCTGCCATCTACTTCCTTATGTCTGAAAAACAGGCTTCCAGGGTTGGCAATTTTTGGGCTTCAACATGTTTCATTGAAATGTACAGCTGTTTTTTTATTTTTTTATTTCACCTTTATTTAACCAGGTAGCCCTGTTGAGAACAAGTTCTCATTTACAACTGTGAACTGGCCAAGATGAATCAAAGCAGTGTGACAAAAACAACAGTTACACATGGGATAATCAAACGTACAGTCAATTATACAATAGAAAAATCTGTATACAGTGTGTGCAAATGAAGTAAGGAGGTAAGGCTATAAATAGGCCAATAGTGGCGAAGTAATTACAATTTAGCAATTTACACTGGAGTGATATATGTGCAGATGAGGATGTGCAAGTAGAAATACTGGTGTGCAAAAGAGCAGAAAAACAAATATGGGGATGAGGTAGGTAGTTGTTTGGATGGGCAATTTACAGATGGGCTGTGTACAGCTGCAGCGATCGGTAAGCTGCTCTGACAGCTGACGCTTAAAGTTAGTGAGGGAGATATAAGTCTCCAACTTCAGTGATTTTTGCAATTCGTTCCAGTCATTGGCAGCAGAGAACTGGAAGGAAAGGCGGCCAAAGCAGGTGTTGCTTTGGGGGTGACCAGCAAAATATACCTGCTGGAGCGTGTGCTACGGGTGGGTGTTGCTATGGTAACCAGTGAGCTGAGATAAGGCGGGGCTTTACCTAGCAAATCATTATAGTTGACCTGGAGCCAGTGGGTTTGGCGACGAATGTGTAGCGAGGACCAGCCAACAAGAGCATACAGGTCGCAGTGGTGGGTAGTATATTGGGCTTTGGTGACAAAACGGATGGCACTATGATAGACTGCACCCAATTTGCTGAGTAGAGTGTTGGAGGCTATTTTGTAAATGACATCACCGAAGTCAAGGATCGGTAGGATAGTCAGTTATACAAGGGTATATTTGGCAGCATGAGTGAAGGAGGCTTTGTTGCAAAATAGGAAGCCGATTCTAGATTTAACTTTGGATTGGAGATGCTTAATGTGAGTCTGGAAGAAGAGTTTACAGTCTAGCCAGACACCTAGGTATTTATAGTTGTCCACATATTCTAAGTCAGAACCGTCCAGGGTAGTAATGCTAGTCGGGCAGACGGGCGGGTGCGGGCAGCGATCGGTTGAAGAGCATGCATTTAAGAACAGTTGGAGGCCACGGAAGGAGTGTTGTATGGCGTTGAAGCTCGTTTGGAGGCTTGTTAAAACATTGTCCAAAGAAGGGCCAGATGTGTACAGTATGGTGTCGTCTGCATAGAGGTGGATCAAAGAATCTCCCGCAGCAAGAGCGACGACATTGATATATACAGACTGTAGTCTGGCTTTTTTATGGCAGTTTTGGAGCAGTGGCTTCTTCCTTGCTGAGCGGCCTTTCAGGTTATGTCGATATAGGACTCGTTTTACTGTGGATATAGATACTTTTCTACCGGTTTCCTCCAGCATCTTCACAAGGTCCTTTACTGTTGTTCTGGGATTGATTTGCACTTTTCGCACCAAAGTACGTTCATCTCTAGGAGACAGAACTGAGCGGTATGACGGCTGCGTGGTCCCATGGTGTTTATACTTGTGCTTTCTTCACCACACTGTCTGTGTGGGTGGACCATTTTCAGTTTGTCCGTGATGTTACAATTTTGGACAGGTGACTAGTGACTAATTGATTACATTTAGAAAGTAACCTACCCAAGCCTAGTAGCACATTGTTTGGTGTATGCAAAACATTTCTCTCCACAGTGGTAATATTTTTCATATATACCGAACAAAAATATAAATTCAACATTCAACAATTTCATAAATTGCAAATAAATTCATTAGGCCCTAATCTATTGATTTCACATAAATGGGAATGCAAATATGCATCTGTTGGTCACAGATACCTTTTAATTTTTTTTTTTAAAGGTAGGTGCGTGGTTATGAAAACCAGTCAGCATCTGGTGTGATCACCATTTGCCTCATGCGGCGTGACACTTCTCCTTCACATAGAGTTGATCAGGCTGTTGATTGTGGCCTGTGGAATGTAGTCCCACTCCTCTTCAATGGCTATGCGAAGTTGCTAGATATTGGCGGGAACTGGAACACGCTGTCGTACTCGTCGATCCAGACCATCCCAAATGTTTGTTTCACTCCTGCACAGTCTTAGCAGCTTACAGGAAATGTGTACAGATCTTTGCCACATGGGGCAGTGTATTATCATGCTGAAACATGAGGTGATGGCGGCGGCGGATGAATGGCATGACAATGGGCCTAAGGCTCTCGTGACGGTATCTCTGTGCATTCAAATTGCCATAGATAAAATGCAATTGTGTTCGTTTTCCGTAGCTTATGCCTGCCCCTACCATAACCCCATCACAACCATGGGCACTCTGTTCACAATGTTGATATCAGCAAACCGCTCGCCCACATGACGCCATACACATGGTGTGTGGTTGTGAGGCCAGTTGGAGGTACTGCCAAATTCTCTAAAACAACGTTGGAGGCTGCTTATGGTAGAGAAATTAACATTCAATTTTCTGGTAACTGCTCTGGTGGACATTCCCGCAGTCAGCATGCAAATCGCACGCTCCCTCAACTTGACATCTGTGGCATTGTTGTGTGACAAAACTGCACATTTTAGAATGGCCTTTTTATTTTCACTAGCACAAGGAGTACATGCGGTTTAATCAGCTTCTTGATATGCCACACCTGTCACGTGGATAGATTTTCTTGGCAAATGAGAAATGCTCACTAACAGGGATGTTAATAAATTTGTGGACAAAATTTTACAAGCTTTTTGTGCGTATGGAACATTTCTGTTATCTTTTATTTCAGCTCATTAAACATGGGACCAACACTGTATAATTTTTATTCAACAACATTGTATACCATTAGGATCATTTTCCGCCTCAATATTTTGTTTCCAGTCTGCAAAGACAACGTAATAGTCATTTAGCACTCTATTTGGCCCCTTGGCTGTTTTACTTGGACCCCAGTATGGGTGTAAATCACAATATTTATTTATTATTCTTTCCTGGAGATAGTTGTTAGTGTCTGGAGTATATTAATCCTTGTTTTCTGCTTTCTTTGGCCAGGGTCCTCGTCCACTGAGAGACATCTGGAAGTGACAGCGATGGCCGACTGCGTGCCTTTCCTCGGTATGGAGGACCTCAGGGAGATCCTTACAGCTGTTCTGCACAGGAATGCTAAGACCGTGCAGGAGTGCCGGCCGCTAAAAGTCACAAACTACCTTCAGGTAAGAAATAAACATTGATTCATGTACCTGAAAATAAAGCTCACTTACACAATAATAAATGTATGTGTGAATATACAGTGCCTTCAGAAAGTATTCACACCCGTTAACTCTTTCCACATTTTGGTGTTAAAGCCTGAATTTAAAATGTATTCCATTTAGATTTTTTTTTTGTCACTGGCCTACACAAATACCCCATAATATCAAAGTGGAATTATGTTTTTAGAAATGTTTACAAATTAATTAAATATGAACATCTGAAATGTCTTGTCATTCAACCCATTTTGTAATGGCAATCCTAAATAAGTTCAGGAGTAAACATTTGCTTAACAAGTCACATAATAAGTTGCAATAGTAGTGTTTAACATGATTTTTTAATGATTACCTCATCTCTGTACCCCACACATACAATTATTTGTAAGGTCCCTCAGTCGAGTAGTGAATTTCAAACACAGGTTCAACCACAAAGACCAGGGAGGTTTTCCAATGCCTCGCAAAAAAGGGCACCTATTGGTAGATGGGTAACATAAAAAAATCTGACATCAAATATCCCTTTGAGCATGGTGAAGTTATTAATTACACTTTAGATGGTATATCAATACACCCAGTCACTACAAAGGTACATATGTCTTTCCTAACTCAGTTGCCAGAGAGGAAGGATACCACTCAGGGATTTCACCATGAGTCCAACGGTGACTTTAAAACCGCTACAGAGTTTAATGGCTGTGATAGAAGAAAACTGAGGATGGATCAACAACATTGTAGTTACTCCACAATACTAACCTAATTGACAGAGAGAAAAGAAGGACGCCTGTACAGAATACAAATATTCCCAAACATGCATCCTTTTTGCATAATGGAAAGGAGCTAAACACGGGCAAAATCCTAGAGGAAAACCTGGTTCAGTCTGCTTCCCCCCCAGACACTGGGTGACGAATTCAACTTTCAGCAGGACAATAACCTAAAACACAAGGCCAAATATACACTGGAGTTTCTTACCAAGAAGACAGTGAATGTTCCTGAGTGGCAGAGTTAGTTTTGACTTAAATCTACTTGTAAATCTATGGCAAGACTTAAATGGTTTTCTAGCAATGATCAACAACCAATTTGACAGAGCTTGAAGAATTTTGAAAAGAATAATGGGCAAATTTTGCACAATCCCGGTGTGGAAAGCTCTTAGAGATTTACCCAGAAAGACTCAGTTGCAATTGCTGTCAAAGTATTGTGTGTGTGTGTGTGTGTGTGTGTGTGTGTGTGTGTGTGTGTGTGAATACTTATGTAAATTAGATTTTTCTGTATTTAATTTTCAATAAATTAGCAAAATGTCTAAACATGTTTTTACTTTGTCATTATAGAGCAGGGCTGGGCAACTCCAGTCCTCGAGGGCCTGATTGGTGTCACACTTTTTCTCCATCCCTAGCAAACGCAGCTGATTAATCAAGTTGCATTCTAAACTGAAGATCATGATTAGGTGATTATTGTTCGCTGGGGCTGGGGGAAAACTGTGACACCAATCCGGCCCTCTAGGACTGGAATTGCCCATCTCTGTTATAGAGTACTGTGTGTAGATGGGTGAGAAAAAACATTGATTTAATGCATTTTGAATTCAGGCTATAACACAACAAAATGTGGAATAAGTCGAGGGGTATGAATACTTCCTGAAGGCTGTGTGTGTGTGTGTGTGTGTGTGTGTGTGTGTGTGTGTGTGTGTGTGTGTGTGTGTGTGTGTGTGTGTGTGTGTGTGTGGTGTGTGTGTGTGTGTGTGTGTGTGTGTGTGTGTGTGTGTGTGTACAAGGTTCCTATACTGTACTTTCCTGTGGGTAAATGTATGGTGGTTAAATTGATGTGAATGTCTTGAAAGCCCTTTATCACGTAATGAAAGTGGAGATGGAGTCAAGACTGGAACACTCCAGCCCGAGACCCATTGAGACCCAGACCCTGTATATTGACACCATGATGAGACCAAGACCAATTCATTGTGATAAAATGAGACCCAGAGAAAAAATACATTCTCTCTAAACATTTGGTGTCCGGCTTCCACCTTTAAAAAGCAAGGTAAGTAAGAGTAGCCATGTCCAAACCAGAATGGCCCATAGGGCAAAAGCCTACCTCTTGTTTGTATCATAAAATAGCTTGATGTACAAGTACACACCCTGGACAGGTTGCTAGTCTATCACAGGGCCTTACCACAAACCCATCTCCCCAACCTTCCAATCTTAGGGCAGATACTCTTACCCCAAGGCCACTGAGTTGGCCAGAAAGCAAGCTGGTGCATCTTGACCACATGAGTTTAGAGACTACAAAAAACAATGGTATTTTCTGATACTATGAGCCGAGATCAAGACCCAGACCAGGATAGTGGTGCCAAGAAGCAGACACCTTTCCAAGACCCAATGTCGACATCAAGACCACTAGATCAAGACTATCTCTAGGTGAAAGCCAAATATACTGATTATGTTGCCTTTAATGCATGATGGTGTGTTCCGCTTGAAGGGAGAAGCTGTTCGACTGGCCCGTCAGCTGCCTGTGAACCTTGCCAAAGAGGATGTGGAGGACACACTTTCGCGGATGCAACAGCAGCTAGAGGAGACCAGCCAAGCCTGCATCCATGGACAAGCCTTTTTCCACCACCTTTCTGACATTCCTGACACCGAACAAGAGGCGCTGAAGATCATGTCCAATATTTTGTAGCTTTGATACCTTTTTGTTACCTTTTCCATGGAAGTATAGAGCTAGTTAAAACAAACCCTGGATAAAGTGCATTCGGAAAGTAATCAGACCCCTTGACTTTTTCCACATTTTGTTACGTTAGTCTTGCTCTAAAAGGGATTAAATTGTTTTTTGTTCATCAATCTACACACAATTCCCCATAATGACGAAGCAAAAACAGGTTTTTAGACATTTTTGCAAATGTATTAAAAATAAAACACTGAAATATCACATTTACATAAGTATTCAGACCCTTACTCAGTACTTTGTTGATGCACCTTTGGCAGCGATTACAGCCTCGGGTATTCTTGGGTATGACGCTAGTTTCTCCCATTCTTCAATGCAGATCCTCTCAAGCTCTGTCAGGTTGGATGGGGAGCGTTGCTGCACAGCTATTTTCAGGTCTCTCCAGAGATGTTCGATTGGGTTCAAGTTCGGGTTCTGACCGGGTTCTGGCTGGCTGACTTGTCCCGAAGTCACTCCTGCATTGTCTTGGCTGAGTGCTTAGGGTCGTTGTCCTGTTGGAAGGTGAACCTTCGCCCCAGTCTGAGGTCCTGAGTGCTTTGGAGCAGGCTTTCATCAAGCATCTCTCTGTACTTTGCTCCGTTCATCTTTCCCTCGATCCTGCCTAGTCTCCCAGTCCCTGCCTCTGAAAAACATGGTGCCAGGTTTCCTCCAGACGTGACGCTTGGCATTCAGGCCAAAGATTTCAATCTTGGTTTTATCAGACCAGAGAATATTGTTCCTCATGGTCTGAGAGTCTTTTAGGTATATTTTGGCAAGCTCCAAGTGGGCTGTCGTGCCTTTTACTGAGGAGTGTCTTCTTTCTGGCCACTCTACCATAAAGGCCTAATTGGTGGAGTGCTGTAGAGATGGTTGTCCTTCTGGAAGGTTCTCCCATCTCCACAGAGGAACTGTGGAGCTCTGTCAGAGTGACCATCAGGTTCAAGGTCACCTCCCTGACCAAGTCTCTTTTCTCCCAATTGCTCAGTTTGGTGGTTCCAAGAGTCTTGGTGGTTCCAAACTTCTTCCATTTAAGAATGATGGAGGCCACTGTGTACTTGGGACTTTCCTTACTGCATAAATTCTTTTGGTACCCTTCCCCAGACCTGTGCCTCGACACAACCCTGTGTCGGAGCTCTACGGACAATTCCTTCCTCATGACTTGGTTTTTGCTCTGACATGCACTATCAACTGGGGACCTTATATAGACTGGTGATGTCACCACAGGTGGACTCCAATCAAGTTGATCATCTCAAGGATGATCAATGAAAACAGGATGCACCTGAGCTCAATTTCGAGTTTTATAGCAAAGGGTCTGAATACTTATGTAAATAAGGTCTTTCTGTTTTTTAATACATTTGAAAAAATTTCTAAAAATCTATTTTCTCTTCGTTATTATTGGGTATTGTGTGTAGATTGCTAAGATTTATTTTTAAATTTAATCCATATTTGAAGATCTGCTTATAATTAAGAATAATTAAGATGTGGTGTTCCTGATTTATAAAAAAATGCAGGTCTTCATAATGAATGGTTTTATGTATGTATTTACTAATGTTAATGAAAGTGAATAAATGCATGTTATACAATTAATTATAATTTTTTACATAGTTTAGTTAAGCAGGTCATATAAGGTAGCTTATCGACTATCTAATATATGCATTATATTTCGATTTTGCACAACACTTTTTTAATTCAGTCTTCAAAGTAATAATAAATATGCTGAATAAGTTTTTGTTAATGGATGAATTGGTCATCAAATTTTATCTGATCTTCATCTAAGTCACAACAATAGACAAACACAGTGTGCTTCAACTAACACACAAATGATTGTATTTTTCTTGTATATATTGAATACATAATTTAAACATTCACAGTGTAGGTTGGAAAAAGTATGTGAACCCCTAGGCTAATGACTTCTCCAAAAGCTAATTGGAGTCAGGTGTCCACTAACCTGGAGTCCAATCGATGAGACGAGATTGGAGATGTTGGTTAGAGCTGCCCTGCAATATAAAAAAACTGTCACAAAATTTGAGTTTGCTATTCACAAGAAGCATTGCCTGATGTGAACCATGCCTCGAACAAAAGAGATCTCAGAAGACCTAAGATTAAGAATTGTTGACTTGCGTGAAGCTGGAAAGGGTTACAAAAGTATCTCTAAAAGCCTTGATGTTCATCAGTCCACGGTAAGACAAATTGTCTATAAATGGAGAAAGTTCAGCGCTGTTGCTACTCTCCCTAGGAGTGGCCGTCCTGCGAAGATGACTGCAAGAGCACAGCGCAGAATGTTCAATGAGGTTAAGAAGAATCCTAGACTGTCAGTTAGACTTACAGAAATCTCTGTAACATGCAAACATCTCTGTTGACAATCCTACGATACGTAAAACACTAAACAAAAATGGTGTTCATGGGAGGGCACCATGGAAGAAGCCACTGCTTTCCAAAAAAAACATTGCTGCACATCTGAAGTTTGCAGAAGTGCACCTGGAAGTTCCACAGCGCTACTGGCAAAATATTCTGTGGACAGATTAAACTAAAGTTGAGTTGTTTGGAAGGAACACAACACTATGTGTGGAGAAAAAAAGGCACAGCACACAACATCAAAACCTTATCCTAATTGTAAAGTATGATGGAGGAGTATCATGGTTTGGGGCTGCTTTGCTACCTCAGGGCCTGAACAGCTTGCTATCATCGACAGAAAAATACATTCCCAAGTTTATCAAGATATTTTGCAGGAGAATGTTAGGCTATCTGTCTGCCAATTGAAGCTCAACAGAAATTGGGTGATGCAACAGGACAACGACTCAAAACATAGAAGTAAATCAACAACAGAATGGTTTCAACAGAAGAAAATACGCCTAATGGAGTCCTGACCTCAACCCGATTTGAGATGCTGTGGCATGACTGTGGCATCACACTAGACATCCCAAGAATATTGCTGAACAGTTTTGTAAAGAGGAATGGTCAAACATTCCTCCTGACCATTGTGCAGGTCTGATCCTCAACTACAGAAAACGTTTGGTTGAGGTTATTGCTGCCAAAGGAGGGTCAACCAGTTTTTAAATCCAAGGGTTCACATACTTTTTCCACCCTGCACTGTGAACGTTTACACTGTGTTCAATGAAGATATGAAAACGTATAATTGTTTGTGTGTTATTAGTTTAAGTGAACTGTGTTTGTCTATTGTTGTGACCTAGATGAAAATCAGATCAAATTTTATGACCAATTTATGCAGAAATCCAGGTAATTCCAAAGGGTTCACACACTTTTTCTTGCCACTGTACGTTGTAAAATATATTTTACATTGCTAACAATATCAGTTTAGGGACATGTTGAATAATCTGTGTCATCGTGGGTGTAGTACTTATGCTTATCTGCAGAGCTCTTCAGAATTTTGGGGGGAGATAACAAACACCCTTAGGTGTTTGAGTATGTTGGCCACAAAGTAGAGAACAATATTCATCACACATCCCTCAACTCTACCCATCAGGAACTCACATTCTTATGCAGTGTGCTAGCCTACTACTAAGAACTGGGTCAGCCTGAGTCGCTGGGCTGTAACCATTCAGCATGATCATGCTCCCGCTGATAGCTGTAATTACTTGAATGGGAGCCAACAAAATCTTCACGTCCCGGATTCTTTATGGTACGCACCTGACTTGGCCCTGTGCTGGACTTCTTTGTGTTTGAGTGTGAAACCATTCCTTCATGAGCAGAAAAAACACAGCCTTGTCCTGTGTTACATGTAGGCACCGACAGTTGAAGTCGGAAGTTTACATACACCGTAGCCAAATATATTTAAACTCACAATTCCTGACATTTAATCCTAGTAAAAATTGCCTGTCTTAGGTCAGTTAGGATCACCACTTTATTTTAAGAATGAAATGTCAGAATAATAGTAAAGAGTGATTTATTTCAGCTTTTATTTCTTTCATCACATTCCCAGTGGGTCAGAAGTTTACATACACTCAGAATTTGGTAGCGTTGCCTTTAAATTGTTTAACTTGGGTCAAATGTTTCAGGTAGCCTTCCACAAGCTTCCCACAATAAGTTGGGTGAATTTTGGCCCATTCCTGCTGGCAGAGGTGGTGTAGGCCTCCTTGCTCGCACAGTTCTGCCCACAAATTTTATTTTGGATTGAGGTCAGGGCTTTGTGATGTCCACTCCAATACCTTGACTTTGTTGTCCTTAAGCCATTTTGCCACAACTTTGGAAGTATTTTTATATTTGACTAGGCAAGTCAGTTAAGAACAAATTCTTATTTTCAATGACGGCCTAGAAACAGTGGGTTAACTGTCTTGTTCAGGGGCAGAACAACCGATTTTTACCTTTTCAGCTCGGGGATTTGATCTTGCAACGTTTTGTTTACTAGTCCAACGCTCTAACCACTAGGCTACCTGCCGCCCCGTATGCTTGGGGTCATTGTCCATTTGGAAGACCCATTTGCGACCAAGCTTTAACTTCCTGACTGATGTCTTGAGATGTTGCTTCAATATATATCCACATAATTTTTTCCCTCATGATGCCATCTATTTTTTGAAGTGCACCAGTCCCTCCTGCAGCAAAGCACCCCCACAACATGATGCTGCCACCCCCGTGCTTCACAGTCGTGATGGTGTTCTTCAGCTTGCAAGCCTCCCCCTTTTTCCTCCAAACATAACGATGGTCATTATGGCCAAACAGTATTATTTTTGTTTCATCAGACCAGAGGACATTTCTCCAAAAAGTACGCTCTTTGTCCCCATGTGCAGTTGCAAACCGTAGTCTGGCTTTTTTATGGCAGTTTTGGAGAAGTGGCATCTTCCTTGCTGAGGGGCCTTTCAGGTTATGTCGATATAGAACTCGTTTTACTGTGGCTATAGATACTTTTTTACCGGTTTCCTCCAGCATCTTCACAAGGTCCTTTGCTGCTGTTCTGGGATTGATTTGCACTTTTCGCACCAAAGTACATTAATCTCTAGGAGACAGAACGTGTCTTCTTCCTGAGCGGTATGACGGCTGCGTGGTCCCATGGTGTTTATACTTGCTAACTATTTTTTGTACAGATGAACGTGGTAACTTCAGGCGTTTGGAAATTGCTCCCAAGGATGAACCAGACTTGTGGAGGTCTACAATTCTTTTTCTGAGGTCTTGGCTGATTTTCTTTAGATTTTCCCATGATCTCAAGCAAAGAGGCACTAATTTTGAAGGTAGGCCTTGAAATACATCCAGAGGTACACCTCCAATTGACTCAAATTATGTCAATTAGCCTATCAGAAGCTTCTAAAGCCATGACATAATTTTCTGGACTTTTCCAAGCTGTTTAAAGGCACAGTCAACTTAGTGCATGTCAACTTCTGACCCACTAGAATTGTGATACATTGAATTATAAGTGAAATAATCTGTCTGTAAACAATTGTTGCTAAAATTACTTGTCATGCACAAAGTAGATGTCCAAACCGACTTGCCAAAACTATAGTTTGTTAACAAGAAATTTGTGGAGTGGTTGAAAAACGAGTTTTAGTGACTCCAACCTAAGTGTATGTAAACTTCCGACTTCAACTGTATGTGGCTATTTCTTATGATGAAAATAAGTGAATACAGAATCAAATTATGCAGCTGGATTGTAAATGACATGCAGCTGACGTGCATCTGACTTTTCAATCTTCCACGGGTGGATTTCTAGGCCTTCCTTGATGTACAATATTTTCTTTGTAATATTGACCAATATCGATACTGATGTATTTCTTAATTTTTATGGCCTTTTTTAAGCATTTTAGTACAGATACAAACTGCTACAAAGTTTGGATATGCATCACAGAGTAAATTAAATTCATCAAAGGTATTGGAAAGTTCAGGAAAACATCAGTGAAGATCATCAGGTAATAGTTGTGTGTGTGTGTAGAAAAGATCGGCATTTCTTTCAATTGCGGTTTTGTCACAGTCCCTTTTAACATGTCGGCTTGTGTGTCGTAGAGGGAAACAGAAGACGCGTACGTGTTCTGGAGTCAGCTTTCATGGGGTCATAATAGCTAACAGCTTCAACTGTTCAAAAGCTGAGGCCGAAATTGTAGGAAGAAAACAGAAGCCACTCTGTCCCTACTGCTAATAGCGGATATCAAAGGTTACTCACGTAACCATGGTTCTATGATCTAAGCAGAGCATTCGGTTAACTACAGACCACTCCGTTTGTCTCCGCCGATATATTTTTTTATATTACCGATTTGGTCACCAGTGCATCTCGCGACAATACTGAGAAACATATTAGTCATATAGCTCTGTAGAAAACACTTCTTTTTTTTTACAGTGAGTGTTGACAATTACTGGTAAATGTGGGATGTGATCCAGTATTTTAGTTGTGATGGTATTTAAAAAAAAAAAAAACAATGATCTGAAAAAGGGTATACTATTAGTGAGATTATCACTATACAGAGATACAGTAGTCACTGAGAGACCAGAGTTTTAAAAATCTAATTTTAACAATCAGAGGCCTTGTTGACCTCTGATTTGAAATCAAAAACAGAAGAATCAATGACCCCACAGAAAGTGCCATTGACCCATGAAATGAAATGTGGTGTGGCTGTAAAAATTCTCCCACTGCTGCAAACCAGTGCCTTTAACACCCATGAGATTAGTGTGCGCTTGATGCCCATGAAATCGAAGTAGTTGCTTTTCCGTGGTTGGCCCAAAAGTGCACAGTCACTGTGAGGCACCTCCAATTACCTTGCTGAAAATAAAGCTCAGATGCAGTAAGGATTTAACAGTTGGTGCCCTGTGGACATATGGTTTGTGGCTTTAAAATGTTTTGATCAACTCCACATGAGCAAGGTGGTAGTGGTTATCATGGAGTTTGGCAGCGGGGACCTTAGGGGCAGGCTTCCCCAATAGGCGGCCTGCGAGCCAAATCCGTCCCGCAGGTGATTTTATTTGGCCCCCCCATGTTTTCTTAGCAAAACAAATATACATATTTTTTTTTTTTTTCGTTGTTAGACATAAGACTAAAATCACCAGGAAATCAGATCAAAGTGATTTTAATTTAGGAAATCTGTTCCCATGTATTCCCACATATAAATAGAGGCACACAGTGGGGTCTGAAATTATTGACACCCTCGATTAAAAGGGATTAAGCAATAAATGACAAAAATAACTAATTGAAATAGTGAGCTACAGGTAACTGCTAAAATAAAGGAAACATCAACATAGTGTTTTAGGGGTTTGCGTGGCCAAAGAGCTTCATTTTCATGTCATCTAACAAATGTAAATGCCTGGAGATGGCTAAACGACTTTGGCTCTTGGATTGGAACTAGTGCTTTGGTCAGATGCCATGAAATTAGAGCTCTTTGGCCACGATCACACCAGTGGTGGGGTTGAAATGAGAATGAATGAGCAGAAAATAACCCCATACCTACTGTAAAATATGGTGTTGGATATTTGTTATGGGGCTATTTTGCTTCCACTTGTCCTAGGGCCCTTGTTAAGGTCAATGGCATCATGAACTTTACCCAGGATATTTTAGCCAAAAGCAAGAATGCTGAAACTTGGCCCCGGCTGGAGCTTCCAGCAAGACAATAACCCCAAGCATACATCAAAATCCAAAATCATGTTACTGAATGTATCCAGGGTATTTTTAGATTTCATTATCAACAAAAGCGGCGAAAGGTACACTGTTGATTTTTATGTTTGGATTGTCTTGTGTCAGATGATATGTTGTCCTCACCTTTTGGTCTAATAATTTATCCATAATCTCCAAACAGTTCCCTTTCAATTGCTACCATGCTTATGCATTTCATATTTCTTCTTTAAGAACTTTTCAATTTAGCCCTATCCATATAGGCCAATTCCTGTGAGTTTGAAGGGTTAATAAGCTCTTGCCCGTTTTTCCTTTCGTAAAGGAAATTGCATTGGGTGTTGACAAGCTGAAAGACTTGTCTTGAGAGAATCACATATTTCTATGAGGTGTTGCGGAAAGCACCTCAAATGCTGCTCTCTAAAAACCACAACAAATTGAGGGTAAACTTGTTATTTTGGCAAGCTAAATACAATGCTGCTTGAGGGTGGCAAAGGACTTGGAACTTCTCTGCAGCTGTCTCATGAGCATTAAGAGCATTTTAAACGAATGGCATCAGTCCTCTCAAATGAAACCGATGCTAAGGAACATGCTGAGCTTTTTGAATAGTGTCCTAGTAAGGCATATAAATATATAAGGCTGTGTCATAACTGGGCCCATAGGGACTGGAGGTGATGGAGAGGTCACCCAATGCCAGAGGCAGACTCTGGCAGTGCTGAGGCCTGGATCAGGTAGTGGTTCCTGGTAGGATCTCTAGGGACTGCTTGCTCCAGCCTTGTATGGGCATTTCATTGGGGTGGTGACATTTTTGATTTTGTCAGGACCAGAGTGGTAATGGCAGGAGAGACTGAGAGCGGCAGGTGGTAATTCAGGTGGATACGGCTCATGTTTCATGGGGTTGGATTGATTAGTGAAAATATTAGTTTTGCTTTTGGAGTATCAAAAACGAATAGAAATGAAATTATTTCTAATTGTATCCTCAAAGCCTTTTGATGGAGACTTGGCTGCACTGTCAGTCATTGTGTCATTTTGTTTCTTTATCCAGCATCACTGATCCATATTGAAATGTCAGAAGAATTATTGTGGAACTGCTATGCAGATGTAAGGTTTGTACATATGAAATGCAGCCATAAGTAAATAATTAACACTTTTTGTGTGATGTTGAGTCATCTCAGAAATTTGCTAGCAGGTTGGTAGGTGGGGGTAACAAAGACATCCTTGAGTGGCAGTGGTGTGGTTCTTGGCCTGTTTTAGTTTTGTAATCCTACCCATGCCCTAACCCTATACCCCTAACCTACTAGCTAGCATGCCTAAACGTAACCTACCCTAACTGTTAATCATAACCACTTCAATGCTTAACCTTAACGTTACCCTAATATCAATCACATGCTAGCATGCTTAAATTTAACCTTACCCTATCCTTAGCCACTCACTAGTATGCTTAAACGTAACCTTGTTAACGTACAACTGCTTGCACCAATTGTCCTATTATTTTAAGGACTATATTAGATTTTTGACATGAGCAAAGTATTCTCTCGTATCTAACTAATACCGGTGCCAATAGTGTACTTTATACATTTCTATTTGGAAATCAAAACTCCTTGTCATTCCCTACATCCAGTTTCCTATTCCTAAACAGAAACAGATGGTGCCCCTAACCTCTTTCTGCACTGCTAGGTATGTATGGATTTCTCATTGCCGATCCAAAAGTAGTGGGAAGGTGGGTAAATATCCAGCACACGTCATTTTATTTAGGCCTTGATGACTTTGTTAATGGAGTTACGTTACCGTGCTGCAAAAGAAGTATGCGGTTACCCCAGTTGTTGAATACAACCTGAGGAGCAGAGGCCTTGCACGTTGGAGCAGTGATATGAGATATTATATAACTTGATAATGTTCCATCTGGACAGTCCATTGCGTATAATGAGGAGGAGCTAGCCGTATGTAATACATTATTGGATGCGCTATGCTAATTGATGCACTAACTATTGGTAAAAAAAAAACCTCTAGGCTCAGAAAAAACAATACATAAAAAAATGTCAGGTGGTTTGAATGACAGCTGGTAAAATAAGTAATGACTGACCTTTTTTAACTGTCACATGTTTAAAAGATGATAATCAGTTAATCACCCTGATATGACCCCAATGTGCCGAAGGCAGCGCGTATGGGGTAGATTCTGCTGCGGCAGCTCTGGACACGAGTGCATCAGGGAATTGCGTACCCACGGCTCTAATCGAAGTTTCAAACAAGGCAGGATCCAGGGCCAAGATGATGGCACCTCTGGGAAGGCTGCCAGCCCTCCTCTTGTACCCCCCCCCCCCCCCCCCCCTCCCCATAGGCTCTTAAGATAATTTTTGCCTTGCAGCAATGCTGAAGCCATCTGTGGAGTCACAGCGGAGGCCATGAAAACCAAGACGTGTGCTGTGGTTTGACCTTTCCCTGTGGCAACTATAATATTATCATAGGATGAGCTATTGGGTTGCACTCTCCTCGTGTTTGGATTCAGCATAGTTATAAATGTGTGTGGGGGAGGGGGTATTTTTTTCAAGACATTCATGTATCCATAAGCATGTTTCTTAGTTTAGTGTAATCTGGTTCCTTATTTTTCTTTTGATTATTTATTCAGACTCATAAGTGAGCATGAAAGCAGGGGTGCAGTGAATCACGTGTCAGATTTTAGTGGCACATGCTTACACAACTTTTTCGCTAGTGCATCCTGGGATATATGTAAGCATATCTGGTATTAGTACTAGACAACCATATTAGTAGTCTTCAGAAATTATTCACCCGATATTTTGTTGTGTGACAGCTTGGATATAAAATTGATTACATTGAGATTTTGTGTCACTGATCTACACATAATACCCCATAATGTCTAAGTAGAATTTTGTTTTTAGAAATTTAAAACCAATTAATTAATGAAAATCTGAAATGTTTTGAGTCAAAGTATTCAACCCCTTTGTTATAGCAAGCCTAAATAAGTTCAGGAGTAAACATTTGCTTAACAAATCACATAAGTTGCATGGACTCACTGTGTGCAATTAATAGTGGTTAACATGTTTTTTTTTTATTACCCCATCTCTCTGTTCCCCAGACATACAATTATCTGTAAGGTCCCTCAGCCACGTATTGAATTTCAAGCATAGATTCAAGTTTTCCAATGCCTTACAAAGATGGGCACCGATTGGTTAAAAAAAAAAGGAAAAAAAAGGAGACACTGATTATCCCTTTGAGCATGGTGAAGCTGTTAATTAGGCTTTGGATGGTGTATCAATACACCCAGTCACTACAAAGATACAGACCTTCCTAACTGAGTTCGCCCGAGAGAAAGCAAACTGCTCAGGGATTTTACAATGAGGCCATTGGTGATTTTAAAATGGTTGCATAGTTGCTGTGATCGGAGAAAACTATCAACAACTTGTAGTTACTCAAATACTACTTGTACCTAAATGACAGCATGAAAGAAGGAAGCATGTACAGAATAAAAAAATATTCAGAACATGCATCCTGTTTGCAACAAGGCACTAAAGTAACACACATGGCTGCATAGTTGCTGTGATCGGAGAAAACTATCAACAACTTGTAGTTACTCAAATACTACTTGTACCTAAATGACAGCATGAAAGAAGGAAGCATGTACAGAATAAAAAAATATTCAGAACATGCATCCTGTTTGCAACAAGGCACTAAAGTAACACACATGGCAATGAAATGACCTTTTTGTCCTAAATACAAAGTGTTAGATATTTTTGGCAAATCCAATACAACACATCACTGGGTACCCCACTCTATATTTTGCTTGTCAGGATAAAAAGAAATGGAATGTAGCTAAGCACAGGTAAAATCCTAGAGGAAAACCTGGTTCACTCTGCTTTCCACCAGACACAGAGACGAATTCACCTTTCAGCAGGACAATACCCTTAAAACACAAGGCTAAATCTGCACTAGAGTTGCTTACCAAGACAACATTGAATGTTCCTGAGTGGCCAAACTTAGTTTTGACTTAAATCTGCTTGAAAATCTATGGCAAGATTTGGAAATGGCTGTCTAGCAGTGATCAACGACCAACTTGGATTTTAAAAAGAATAATGGGCAAATATTGCACAATCCAGGTGTACAAAGCACTTAGAGACTTACCCCAAAATATTAACAGCTGTATTTGCTGCCAAAGGTGTTTCTAACATGCATTGACTTGGGGGGATACTTATCTAAATCAACATGAGTGTTTTATTTTTCCTTCCACTTTGACATTATTTTGTGTAGATTACTGACAAAAAAATGACAATTCAATCCATTTTAACCCCACTTTGTCACGAACATAACAAAATGTGGAAAAATTCAAGGGGCGTGAATACTTTCTGAAGGCACTGTATTATGACAGATAGTTGTGCATAGTTCCATGATGTAAAGGGCATTAATACTGTACTGTCATTTAGCCGGTGCTAATTTGTGTTGGTTCTTGCTGTTAAATTACATTTGACCAAGCAGGTCATACTGTTATAATAAATAGTTCCTTCTGTAACTATAAGTCGAATTGTAATGGTAAAAGTGCTCAGCTATGCTGTCTACAACAGGTAGCAACACCAGAAATTAGCACAGTGTGCAAATCTCTGAGCCATCTTGTGTATCCAGGGACTATACTAAGGGAAGGGAATTGTGGTAGCAGC
Organism: Salmo salar; assembly: GCF_965601325.2. NCBI lineage: Eukaryota > Metazoa > Chordata > Actinopteri > Salmoniformes > Salmonidae > Salmo > Salmo salar. Next base: position 13,022,271 of record NC_138311.1, on the reverse strand, counting down.
TAGCACCCAGTGGGCCACTGCATGTCCGAGTGGAGAAACTTGCCAAATAAGATCCATTCCAACAGTGCCACAATGACGCTTAGAGCTGGCAGGCTTTTGGAGCTGTTTGGATATGTGTGACGAGTCAGATGTCACACTCTGCTGCTTGGAGACCAAAGAGCAGCACTGGTGGACAAATCCAATTACACTACATATACAAAAGTATGTGGACACCCATTCAAATTGATGGATTCAGCTATTTCAGCCACACCCATTGCTGACAGGTGTATTAAATCGAACACACAGCCATGCAATCTCCATAGACAAACATTGGCAGTAGAATGGCCTTACTGAAGAGCTCAGTAACTTTCAACGTGACACCGTCATAGGATGCTACCTTTTCAACAAGTCAGTTCGTCAAATTTCTGCCCTTCTAGAGCTGCCCCGGTCAACTGTAAAAGCCAACCGTCGGCTGGAGTGGTGTAAAGCTCGCCACCATTGGACTCTGGAGCAGTGGAAACAAGTTCTCTGGCGTGATGAATCACAATTCACCATCTGGCAGTCCGACGGATGAATCTGGGTTTGGCGGATGCCAGGAGAATGCTACCTGCTACCTGTTCGCATAGTGCAAACTGTAAAGTTTGGTAGAGAAGGAATAATGGTCTGGGGCTGTTTTTCATGGTCTGGGATAGGCCCCTTTAGTTCCAGTGAAGGGAAATCTTAATGCTACAGCATACAATGACATTCTAGCCGATTCTGTGCTTCCAACTTTGCGGCAGGCCCTTTCCTATTTCAGCATGCCAATGCCCCGGGCACAAAGCGAGGTCCATACAGAAATGGTTTGTCGAGATTGGTGTGGAAGAACTGAGTGGCCTGCACAAAGCCCTGACCTCAACCCCATCGAACACCTTTGGAATGAATTGGAACGCTGACTGTGAGCCAGGCCCAATCGCCCAACATCAGTGCCTGACCAGTCGTTCATTCTAAATGTTCCGTTGCCATGATGGCAGGCAACGTTCTTATCCCTTGCTTGCTTGCTAGCCAACTTCAGCTAACACAGTCACATCAAACAATCTAGGAAGAATAACAGCAAAGTAGCTGCATTTGCCGTAAACACCAGTCTCAACGTCAACAGTGAAGAGCCGACTCCGGGATGCTGGATTCTAGGCAGTGTTCCTCTGTCCAGTGTCTGTGTTCTTTTGCCCATCTTCATCTTTTCTTTTTATTGCCCTGGTCTGAGATATGGCTTTTTCTTTGCAACTCTGCCTAGAAGGACAGCAACCTCTTCACTGTTGACGTTGAGACTGGTGTTTTACAGGTACTATTTAATGAAGCTGCCAGTTGAGGACTTGTGAGGTGTCTGTTTCTCAAACTAGACACTCTAATGTACTTGTCCTCTTGCTCAGTTGTGCACCGGGGCTTCTCACTCTTTCTATTCTGGTTAGAGACAGTTTGCACTGCTCTGTGAAGGGAGTAGCACACAGCGTTGTACGAGATCTTCAGTTTCTTTGGCAATTTCTTGCATGGAATAGTCTTCATTTCTCAGAACAAGAATAGACTGATGAGTTTCAGAAGAAAGTTCTTTGCTTCTGGCCATTTTGAGCCTGTAATCGAACCCACAAATGCTGATGCTCGAGATACTCAACTAGTTTAAAGAAGGCCAGTTTTATTGCTTCTTTAATCAGAACAACCGTTTTCAGCTGTGCTAACATAATTGCAAAAGGGCTTTGTAATGATCAATTAGCCTTTTAAAATGATAAACTTGGATTAGCTAACATAACGTGCCTTTGGAACACAGGAGTGATGGTTGTTGATAATGGGCCTCGGTACGCCTATGTAGATGTTGCATAAAAAATCTGCCGTTTCCACCTACAATAGTCATTTACAACATTAACAATGTCTACACTGTATTTCGGATCAATTTGATGTTATTTAAATGGACAAAAAATTTGCTTTTCTTTCAAAAACAAGGACATTTCTAAGTGACCCCAAACTTTTGAACGGTAGTGTATATTTGAGATTGTTCAAAGTAGCCACCCTTTGCCTTGATGACAGCTTGGCACACTCTTAGCATTCTCTCAACCAGATCGTGAGGTAGTCACCTGGATTGCATTTCAATGAACAGGTGTGCCAATTTAAAAGTTAATTGTGGAATTTATTTCGTTCTTAATGCGTTTGAGCCAGTTGTGTTGTGACAAGGTAGGGTTGGAATACAGAAGATAGCCCTATTTGGTAAAAGACCAAGTCCAGCTCAAATAAGCAAAGAGAAACGACAGTCCGTCATTACTTTAAAGACATGAAGGTCAGTCAATCCGAAAACTTTTATAGTTTCTTCAAGTGCAGTCGCAAAAACCATCAAGTGCTAGGATGAAACTGGCTCTCATGAGAACCGCCACAGGAAAGGAAGTCCCAGAGTTACCTCTGCTGCAGATGATAAGTTCATTAGAGTTACAGTGGCGAAAGAATTCACCCCCTTGGCATTTTTCCTATTTTGTTGCCTTACAACCTGGAATGAAAATAGATTTTTGGGGGGGGTTGTATCATTTCATTTACACAACATGCCTACCACTTTGAAGATGCAAAATATTTTTTATAGTGAAACAAACAAGAAATAAGACAAAATAACTGAACTTGAGCATACATAACTATTCACCCCCCCCCCCCCCCCCCCAAAGTAAATACTTTGTAGAGCCACCTTTTGCAGCAATTACAGGTGCAAGTCTCTTGGGGTGTGTCTCTATAAGCTTAGCCACTGGGATTTTTGCCCATTCTTCAAGGCAAAATTGCTCCTGCCATTTCAAGTAGGATGGGTTCCGCTGGTGTACAGCAATCTTTTAAGTCATACCACAGATTCTCAATTGGATTGAGGTCTGGGCTTTGACTAGGCCATTCCAAGACATTTAAATGTTTCCCCTTAAACCACTTGAGTGTTGCTTTAACAGTATGCTTAGGGTCATTGTCCTGCTGGAAGGTGAACCCCCGTCCCAGTCTCAAATCTCTGGAAGACTAAAACAGGTTTCCCTCAAGAATTTCCCTGTATTTAGCTCCATCCATCATTCCTTCAATTCTGACCAGTTTCCCAGTCCCCGCCGATGAAAAACATCCCCACGGCATGATGCTGCCACCACCATGCTTCACTGTGGGGATGTGGTTCTCGGGGTGATGAGAGGTGTTGGGTTTGCGCCAGACATAGGGTTTTCCTTGACGGCCAAAAAGCTCAATTTTAGTCTCCTCTGACCAAGAGTACTTTCTACCATATGTTTGGGGAATCTCCCACATGCCTTTTGGCGAACCCCAAATGTGTTTGCTTATTTTATTTCTTTAAGCAATGGCTTTTTTCTGGCCACTCCTCAGTGAAGCCCAGCTCTGTGGAGTGTACGGCTTAAAGTGGTCCTATGGACAGATACTCAAATCTCCGCTGTGGAGCTTTGCAGCTCCTTCAGCGTTATCTTTGGTCTCTTGTTGCCTCTGATTTATGCCCTCCTTGCCTGGTCTGTGAGTTTTGGTGGGTGGCCCTCTCTTGGCACGTTTGTTCTGGTGTCATATTCTTTCAATTTTTTAATAATGGATTTAACGGTGTTCCGTGGGATGTTCAAAGTTTCAGATATTTTTTTATAACCCTTATCTGTACTTCTCCACAACTTTGTCCCTGACCTGTTTGGAGAGCTCCTTGGTCTTCATGGTGCCGCTTGCTTGGTGGTGCCCCTTGCTTAGTGGTGGTTCCCCTTGCTTAGTGGTGGTTCCCCTTGCTTAGTGGTGGTTCCCCTTGCTTAGTGGTGGTGCCCCTTGCTTAGTGGTGGTGCCTCTTGCTTAGTGGTGGTGACCCCACTAATGGTCTTGTAGACACTGGGGCCTTTCAGAACAGGTGTATATATACTGAGATCATGTGACAGATCATGTGACACTTAGATTGCACACAGGTGGAATTGATTTAACTAATTATGTGAGTTCTGAAGGTAATTAATTGGTTGCATCAGATCTTATTTAGGCACTTCATAGCACAGGGGTGAATACATATGCATGCACCACTTTTCCGTTTTTTAAATGTTTTATTTATTTGGTAACTATACTTTTTTTTTCATTTCACTTCACCAATTTTGACTATTTTGTGTATGTCCATTACATGAAATCCAAATATAAATCTATTTGAATTACAGGTTGTAATGCAACAAAATAGGAATAACGCCAAGGGGGATGAATACTTTTGCAAGGCACTGTAACTGCACCTCAGAAATTGCAGCCCATATAAATGCTTTACAGTGTTCAAGTAACAGACTCATCTCAACATCAACTGTTCAGAGGAAACTGTGTGAATCAGGCCTTTATTGTCAAATTGCTGCAAAGAAGCCACAACTAAAAGACCCCAATAATAAGAAGAGACTTGCTTGGGCCAAGAAAAACGAGCAATGGATATTAGATCGGTGGAAATCTGTCCTTTGGTCTGATGAGTTCAAAATTGAGATTTTTGGTACCAACCACCGTGTCTTTGTGAGGTACAGAGGTGAACAGATGATCTCCGTATGTGTGATTCCCACCGTGAAGCATGGAGGAAGAGGTGTGATGGTGTGGGGGTGATTTGCTGGTGACACTGTCGGTGATTAAGAATTCAAGGCACACTTAACCAGCATGGCTACCACAGCATTCTGCAGCGATACGCCATCCCATCTGGTTTGCGCTTAGTGGGACTATCATTTGTTTTTCAACAGGACAATGACCCAACACACATCCAGGCTGTGTAAGGGCTATTTGACCAAGAAGGAGGGTGATGGAGTGCTGCATCAGATGACCTGGCCTCCACAATTATCCAACCTCAACCCAATTGGTTTGAGATGAGTTGGACCGCATAGTGAAGGAAAAGCAGTCAACAAGTGCTCAGCATACAGTATGTGGGAACTCCTTCAAGACTATTGAAAAAGCATTCCAGGTGAAGCTGGTTGAGAGAATGCCAAGAGTGTGCCAAGCTGTCATCAAGGCAAAGGGTGGCTACTTTGAAGAATCTAAAATCTTAAATATATTTTGATTTGTTTAACACTTTTTGGGTTACTACATGATACCATATGTGTTATGTCATAGTTTTGATGACTTCACTATTATTATACAATGTAGAAAATAAAGAAAAACCCTTGAATGAGTAGGTGTGTCCAAACTTTTGACTGGTACTGTATGTATACGGTGCATTTGGAAAGTATCAGACCCCTTGAATTTTTCCTAATTTTGTTTTTACATTACAGCATTATTATTATTTTTGTTTTATTTTACCCCCTTTTTCCTCCCCAATTTCATGATATACAATTGGTAGTTACAGTCCTGTCCCATCACTGCAACTCCCATACAGACTCGGGAGATGCGAAGGTCGAGAGCCGTGCGTCCTCCGAAACACAACCCAACCCAGCATTGTGCTTCTTGGCACAATGCCTGCTTAACCCGGAAGCCAGCCGCACCAATGTGCCGGAGGAAGCACCGTACACCTGGCGACCGTGTCAGCGTGCATTGCTCCCGGCCCGCTACAGGAGTCGCTAGTGCGCGATAGGGCAGGAACATCCCTGCCGGCCAATCCCTACCCTAACCCGGACGACGCTGGGCCAGTTGTGCGCTTCCCCATGGGTCTCCCGGTCACGGCTGACTGCGACAGAGCCTGGACTTGAACAAGGTTCTCTAGTGGCGATGCAGTGCCTTAGACCACTGCGCCACTTGGGAGGCCCTACAGCATTATAAAATGGATTAAATTGCAATTTTCCCTCATCAATCTACAGACAATACTCCATAATGACAAAGGGAAAACAGGTTTTTAGAAATGTTTGATAACAGAAATACCCTATTTACATAAGTATTCAGACCCTTTACTATGAGACTTGAAATTGAGCTCATTTGGGAAACTCCAAGCGGGTTGTCATGTGCGTTTTACTGAGGAGTGGCTTCTGTCTGGCCACTCTACCATAAAAGCCTGATTGATGGAGTGCTGCAGGGATGGTTGTCTTTCTGGAAAGGTCTCCCATCTCCACAGAGGAACTCGGGAGCTCTGTCAGAGTGACCATTAGGTTCTTGGCCACCTCCCTGACCAAGACCCTTCTCCCCCGATTGCTCACTCTGGCCGAGCGTCCAGCTCTAGGAAGAGTCTTGGTGGTTCCAAACTTCTTCCATTTAAGAAAGATGGAGGCCACTGTGTTCTTGGGGACCTTCAATGCTGCAGAATTGTTTTGATACCCTTCCCCAGGTTTGTGCCTCGACACAATCCTGTCTTGGAGCTCTACGGACAATTCTTTCGACATCATGGTTTTTGCTCTGAACTGCACTGTCAACTGTGGGACCTTTTTATATAGACAGGTGTGTGCCTTTCCAAAATATGTCCAATCAATTGAATTTACAACAGGTGGACTACAAGTTGTAGAAACATCTCAATGATGATCAATGGAAATGCACCTGAGCTCAATTTCGAGTATCATAGCAAAGGGTTTGAATACTTATGTAAATAAGGTATTTCTGTTTTCGCTGTGTCATTATGGGGTATTGTGTGTACATTGATGAGAAAAATGTTTTATAATCTATTTTAGAACAAGGCTGTAACATAACAAAATGTGGAAAAAGGGAAGGGGTCTGAATACTTTCCGAAGGCATTGTATACAGTGCTTAGGAAAGTATTCAGACCACTTTACTTTTTAGATTAGGGCCTAATGAATGTATTTCAATTCACTGATTTCTTTATGTAAACTGTAACTCTATGAAATTGTTGCATGTTCCGTTCAGTGTATATACAGAATATGAACTGAAACTGTTCTATACAGGTAGAATGTGTAAGTGTAACTGCTCCTGGAGCAGAAATCATGACAGCCAGGGGGGTATCTGTTAATGTTCTTCCAAAATAAATGTTTAAAAATGAAACAACAGATTTGAGATGAAGTAACCAACTATTCCATAATGGCTTGGGAATTCCGCTCAATGATGTCTGTGAGGTGAATTTTCCCTCACAGAAATTGTATCTCTGAACTTGAAGATGCTGTCCGGGACAACTGCCAAGTTGTTAATTGTTTCCCTCAGAAATTACCTCAAATGTACAGTTCCTTCAGAAAGTATTCCTACCCTTTAACTTATTCTACATGGTGTTGTGTTACAGCCTGAATTCTAAATGGATTAAATAAATACAACATCTCAACCATCTACACACAATACCCCATAATGGCAAAGTGAAAACATATTTTTTGAAATTTTTGCAAATTTATTGAAAATGAAATACAGAAATATTTCATATACATACTGTAAGTATTCACACCCCTGAGTCAACACATTGATGTCTCTAAGAGCTTTGTAAACATGGATTGTTGACACATTATTATTAAAAAAATTCTTCAAGCTCTGTCAAGTTGGTTGTTGATCATTGCTAAACAGACATTTTCAAGTTTTGCCATAGATTTTCAAGCAGATTTAAGTCAAAATTGTAACTAAGCCACTTAGGGACATTTGTCATGGTAATGTCGTCATGGTGAGCAACTCCAGTGTATATTTGGCCTTGTGTTTTAGGTTATTGTACTGCTGAAAGGTGAATATGTCTACCAGTGTCTGTTGCAAAGCAGACTGAACCACATTTTCCTCTAGGAATTTTCCTGTGCTTAGGTCTATTACGTTTCTTTTATCCTAAAAAAAGAACTCCCTAATCCTTGCCCATGACAGGCATACCATTAATATCATGCAGTCACCACCATGCTTGAAAATATTAAGAGTGGTACTCAGTGTTGCTTTTTGGATTTGCCCAAAACATAACACTTTGTATTCAGTTAATTTCTTTTCACACATTTTTTGCAGTGTTTGTTATATTTGTTTTATATTTGTTTTATTCTGTACAGGCTTCCTTCTTTTCACTGCCTTGTTGCAAACAGGATGCATGATTTGGAATATTTGTTTTATTCTGTACAGGCTTCCTTCTTTTCACTGCCTTGTTGCAAACAGGATGCATGATTTGGAATATTTGTTTTATTCTGTACAGGCTTCCTTCTTTTCACTGTAATTTAGTTTGGTGTTGTGGAGCACCTACAATGTTGTTGATCCATCATCAGTTTTCTCCTGTCACAGCCATTAAACTCTAACGGTTTTAAAGTCACCATTTACCTCATGGTGAAATCCCTGAGTGGTTTCCTTCCTCTCCGGCAACTGAGTTAGGAAGGATGCCTGTATCTTTGTAGTGACAGGGTGTATTGATACACCATCCAAAGCGTAATTAATAACTTCACCATGCTCAAAAGGATATTCAATGTCATTTTTTTTTTTTTTTTTTACCCATCTACCAATAGTTGCCCTTTGCGAGGCATTGTGGTTCAATCTGTGTTCACTGCTTGACTGAGGAACCTTACAATTATCTGTATGTGTGGGGTACAGAGATGAGGTCGTCATTCAAAAATCATGTTAATTATTAATGCACACAGAATGAGTCCATGCAACTTATGTGACTTGTTAAGCACATTTTTACTCCTGAACATATTTAGGCTTGCCATAACAAAGGGGTTGAATTCTTGACTCAAGACATTTCAGCTTATAATTTTCTAAAAACACAATTCCACTTTGACATTATGGGTTATTGTGTGTAGGCCAGTGACACAAAATCTAAATGTAATCATTTTAAATTCAGGTTTTAACACAAAGTCGAGAGGTGTGAATACTTTCTGAAGGCACTGTATATACTGCATGTTTGGTTCATAATCAATAGACTTGCCTCATTACAACACAAAACCCTTAGTTTTAGTATACCCAACTTTCTAAATGGGAACTGTTGATCTGTAGTGGGGTTGGCACATTCTCAGAAAATAAACTTTGCTAATGGCACACATATTAATGCCCAATGAGGAGGCTAATTATTAACAGGGATGTCCAGTGAAATTTTGTCGGGCTTGTATATATTTAGCTCTGGAAATGACTGGTTGTCAGTTTATTGTACATTTTACAGCATTATTGCTTCTGAACATTTCACTCAACCCAGAGTTTTCCGTATAATGAATTGTATGTAATAATCTCTCTAAAAAACATTTCATAAATATTGTTCTGAGACATGTCAAAACATATCCCCCCATCTGACAGATAGCTGATATTCTTCTTCATCCGGCTGTCGGAACTGCACAGGAATGACACTGGGAGACATGAGGTTTCCATAATCCAGACTTCTCCCAGTCTCCTTAGAGAAACATCTATCCTCCATCACTGTCAGCCCACGGCCCCTGAGAACACTTGCTTCATTGCCTTGGGCCTTGGCTGTCTTTTAGCCACATTTATGTCAGTCACTGTCCTCCTCGTAAACCAAGATAGATATTTAGATGTGTTGTAAACACGATTGTTGCAGCGGATGTAACTCCAACTGTCATGTCACACAAAAGACAGAAAAGAAGTAATTTAAATGTATCTTGAATGGACACCAAAAAGATCCCATCTCCCAACTTCCAGTAGCTTTACAATGCCATTAATCATGTGATAGTTTCACAGAGGTCAGTATAGTTTAGGGATGGGAGCACTGATTCCTCCCCTAAGTGAAAAAGCAAGCAGCGGTGTGGACGGGAAGGATAAATCATGGTGGCCTGACGACAGGTAGCCTCCAGCAGCTGCACATCTGGCTCCCCTTGTCCCAGACTGGCTCCTTTTATTGCATTTCATTGCTTTCTTTGGACCCGAGAGAGACTTTAACAGACTACCTTTCAGCTGGCCCCTGATTCTCATCCTTTCTTGGTTATTTTAGTGATTACTACATATCTGCAGGTACCTGGATGCCTAGCAGTGTGAGGATTGAGAGGCTTCCCAGGATTGAGAAACTTTCCCAGGCTTCTCTGTGTGGTTGATTGGCCCATCTCTTGCTGCACTTTTATGCCAGTGTCTATCCTAGCTACTTTGATTAAGTTAATTACTCACACTTGCGTGATGAGCAACCTTCTTGAGACTTGAATACTTTCTGGCATACTTTCACATACGTGAAAGTGTTATTGGTTGTGATTTCATGATTTTCATCATGTGATAATTTAGGGGTTTTCCACTTTTTTTTTTTAAACACCACTCCTGAATAAGAAACAATGTAATTAACATTTAATGTTCAAAACCCAGTCTGTCACATTGGTGCCGTGACCTGGAAGGGTCTCTGCGAGGGGTGAAGTGTAATGGAGGTGGTTCCGTGGTTCACTTGTGTGACGAGTAACCTTCCTGAGACCTGAGGACTTGTATTAGCTCCGCAAGTCACATTAGCACAGATCTTAGCTCCTGGAGAGCCTCATACCTGTTGATTTATATCCTTGCCTTTGAATCAGTGTTTGATTAATGAAGTGCAAAGTTTACACTTTGGCCACTGAGGACTGGAGTTGACACCCCTGTTTCAGACCTTCTCATGTGTTCAGGGAGTAGGGGTCGATAAGTAATTGGTCAATGGGCAGTCAAGACTTCCCATACATAGTCACCAGATAAATAGACAGGGCAGGAGCACACAGAGGACCAACTCCATACCAGTTACCAAAGACCCAAAACACTTGTACCTCCTCTGGTATGGCTTCCCAAAACTCTCCAACACACCTGACATAGTAGTGATCATCCAATGATGACCCCTCATCTATTACACCAGGGCTGGGCAACTCCAGTCCTTGGGTACCTGATTGGTGTCACACTTTTTCTCCATCCCTAGCAAACACAGCTGATTAACCAAATTGCATTATAAACTGAAGATCATGATTAGGTGATTATTGGAGTCAGGTGTGTTAGCTGGGGCAAAACTATGACACCAATCAGGCCCTCAAGAACTGGAGTTGCCCACCCCTGTATTAGACATTCCTCAATCAGTTAGAAGAACACATGCAGCACAGAAGGGTTTTTGTCAAGTGCGACAGCTTCATCCATCCTAATCGCTATCAACCCATGTACGTTACAAGGAAGTCCTTCCTTCCCACAGAGGGATCTGCCAGAGTGTTTTTCCAGATGTTTTTTTTTTTCCAGACTCCGTATGTCTTGCACGTCTGCCGAAGGCTCCAGATGTTGGACTGCCCCTGGCAGCCTACCCCTTCCCCTTGTTTGTGGCTCTCTGCCCTGTCTGGGACCTGGATGAGGTGGAGCATCCTAATACCAGACGGAGGGGAATCCTGAGCGCAGCAACCAGAACTGTCTCCCTAGCCACCTCTAGGGGTTTCCCCCTCCTTCCCCTTTTCTCACTGTCACATCCTCACCTGTCAAGCACGGAATGTTGTTGGCAGTGTCATTTCTCTGGAAATGCTAGTCTTGCGGTGACAGATGTAGTGATGATCAGTCAAAGCGTTTCCCTGCTGCTGTTCATTTAGCAGCAACACTTACCTGGCACAGACCAGGAAAACAATCCAACATGTGCAGTACTATTGCTACCTTGACAGATATTTTTGGGAGAATGGTGATTTTGGGAGAATGGTGATTTTGGGAGAATGGTGATTTTGGGGAATGATGCTGATTTGGAGGTTTATCACTTAAGCACACCTACCTGATGATTAGATTTGAGTGTTGGAGGTGTTCAAGAAGTGCTACTTATTTATGAAAAAGCTGATCTGGCTGTTCCGGTAGCCATGACAGCTGTTACAGTAGACTTCCAGTCATTGCGCTAATGCTAGTTAGCAATGGCTCGCAAAACTACCTTCAACTTTCTTCAAACTGTACGCAGGAAGGAACTGCTAAATTTTGCACTATCCCTTAAAATACTTAGATAGCATTAAGTAATACATAATTAACAAGCCATTTACTTACTAATACTTATGTACATGCCATTTATTGCCATTTTCACCTCTTTAGTCTATATTTTTTCACACACACAAATGGCAGACAATATATGATTACAGTCATGTTACAAGTCCCTTCCCTCCCACCATGAACACACCCTCCCGGTATTACCTTCATTAGCTTAATGATGTATTCATGTTAGTTACTGCATTAACTCATTAACTAAATAATCAACATGAGTAATGAAGCTGTATTCTAAAGTACTGACGATTAGGTATTAGATCTACATTGAACTAGATTCAACAAATATTCATTGTAAACATAATGGAAAATATGTGATGTTGGCATAAAGAATACTTAATTATTTGTAACACTATTACTTAATAATTTATTTGTGCTAACTGCTGCATTAACTAATGTTAATTCATCTCTTATTAAGTCTATATTGTAAAGTGTTACATCAGGTATTTTATCAACTGACCTAGATGTGTAATTTTTCAACAATCATAAACATTGTGGGAAAATGGTCATGTAATGTTGTCATCTTGTTTATAAGTTTCAATGTAGTGTAATTTGTGTATATGTCATTGATTACATGTTTTAATTGAATTGATGGCTTCTTCCTCTGAGAACGATTTGGAAGTAAGTTGATTTTTTTTTAAATTCTACCTACTACTATTGGTTGGGCTTTTCTAGAACTTCCTTCCATTGCTATGTAGCCTAAAGGCATGATATGGGTAGGGACCACGTAATGTGTAAAGCTCGCTCCCATACTGCTTTACTTCCTGAAAATGCACCGGTTACGTGTCCGTATGCATTCGTAGGGATGGCAGTGGGCAAGGAATAACTTTGGGAAAAGAATACTCTCAAGGAAAGCTGTTCTGTGAATCTACTGCACCTGTCTGCTAGACTTCAGGGTTTCCCAAACTGTCACCCCCCTGGGTGCACATTTTTTATTTTTTTGCCCTAGAACTACACAGCTGATTCAAATAACCAACTCATCATCAAGCTTTAATGATTTAATCAGCTGTGTAGTGCTAGGGAAAAAAACAAAACATGCACTCGGTGGAGCCCCAGGTGGGGCCCCAGGACCGAGTTTGGGAAACCCTGTGCTAGAGTCCCACCTGACTGTCATGGCAAGCCTCCAGCTCACAGCAAGAAAGGATGTCACTCTGGGCCAATGCTCAGTTCGCCCTCTACCGGGCGGAAGTGAAGCCTCATGAAGCCATCAGTTCAATAAGTCATGCTGTCAGAACGCAACAGAGTTCACTTCCTCTCTCATTAGACTGCAATGCCTTCTACAGCCCTGACTGACTGCTAGACCCCTAGCTGGAAAAGCAGATTGAAAGAAAGTTGGCATAAATGATGTCCACAATACATATGATATAATGTTATCAGTGAATGTTGATCTTATTACTTTTCTGTACATCCATGCATGGGTGCATGCACAAACACAAGCATGCACAAACTCACACACCTCCTGTTGCTTATCCATCAGTAGAAGACATATGTTGAAAGAATAAGGGTGGATAAACTCAAGTGAATGAGACATGTTGTCCAGACTACTCTGATCACTGTATGTTGTTTTGATGATGAAACGAAATGGTAACACCACGGCTGGCTGGGTCCGTGTGATTGGTCAGCTGAAAGGCACCATGTTGGTCCAATCGTTTTAATGGGGTATGGTAGGATCCATGCTGTTCCTTAACCTGGGCACACTTTCTGTGACCATGGATGGGAGGGTTTTGGGTCTTGCGCTATTTGGCTGAATTGCCTGTGTAGTGGATGAGAAATTCAGGTAGCATGTTGGCTTGATTACATCGCTGACGTCACCTTCCTTGAGATCTGAAGTCAATTGTCGCTCATGGGATGACAGGCCTGTCTCTTGCTCTGTTGGCTATAAGTGGTGTTGTGCAAAGTATTTTGAGTTTGAGCCCTGTTCAGGGGAACAGAATGAACTATATTGCGGTCTATAATTCACATTCATTTTATGTGAATTGGAACCGTATGGATGCATTAGTCTTCATGTGTTTATCACAAGAACCTTCCTCTTATGATTCAGTTTACATGACTGAGGCTTGTGACCAAATGCACATGAACAGGAATGGTAGAAATGACCTTCAGGACTCATTGCTGAAGGAGCACATCGTCCCTTGTTTAGAATAAATGCACAGCTCTATTATTCCAACGGCAGTAAAATACCATTACCAAGCTATTGGATGAAATAACTGAACTTAACATATAAGCAAGCACCTTTATTTGATTAACAGGTATATAGTCGCATTTGTACTGTTTTCTTGCTAGTTTGTGGTCTTATACATTTACTAACAATGGTTTAGAAAGGTAACTGCTAATGGAAACAATGGCATATGTATACAATACAAATTAGCAAACATATCAAAATCAGTTTTTACAACTTTTGTAGCAACCAATTCTTTCTATTGGTTTGCCATAGTGCAAACTGTGTTATTTGTAAGACAGAGTTTAAACGTGGTTTTAACATTCATACTTTTCAAAATATATTTATCTGTCTCAAACACATCTCAATGTGTAGACTGCATTCATTGTGCCTCCGGTTCAAGTCCTCCTGTCCAGTAATGTTGATTTACAATAAGAATAATTCAAGTGAGTAGGGCAGTTCAGGCAGTTGAATGGTGGTAAAGCTATGATTAAAAGTTGAATAAGAATGCACTGTTGCTGTGTGTGTGCATGGTGTTTATGGCATTATGCATGAAGGCCAGTTCAGACTGAGACCTCAGCTATAGTTTTCCAAGCCCTTTCAAAAGTCGTTGAGGATTCCCGGTTTCACTCTCAAACATTGCTTATATGATTATCACACCGATAGGTAAGCGTAGCCGTAAAATCTTGGGGGGAAATGAGTCTGTGTGTGTGCACCTATGTTTCTGACCTGGGTTGAAATATGATTTGTTTTCTTTCCAGTACTTAAGCTGTGCTTGCCTGGTGCAATGGAACCAATGGATTATTCCCCAAAGTGCAAACCCCAACTGTCTCCATCAAACAGTCAAAGTATTTGAAAGAAAACAAATACTATTTGAACCCAGGTCTGGTGTATGTGTGTCCATCCATGTCTGTATGTTTGAATAACTGGACGGAGCGTGTAACATTTAACAGTTTTGTGGGAAAATGTGGCGTACTTTAGGCTACTACGTCCACTCCCAAGTCCAACAGGCGTTGTGTTCCTACATCCATGTGATTTTAGGCCATTGTGGCTGCGAACATGTGATTGGAGGAGGGAAGAAAACAAAAATGAAAGAAAAAAAAAAGGAACGAGACATGTCCGTGGTGGAAGCGCTGCTCAGCGAATGGATGGGCATTTCTTTAGCCGCTATTCTGGCTCTATTGCACCGTATTCTGCAGAAAGCACTGGTAGTGGTGGATGGATCTGTCCCAAAGTCCAGGGTGGAGACCCTGGCTGAGCCCCTCCCCCTCATCGGCAGAGCTCTCGCTCACGAGCATCCGCAACGGTCCACCACCATGGAGGGGATCTTGCCGTAGATGATCTGCTCTTTGCGGTTGAAGTAGAGCATGTTGATGGGGGACATCTTGGTGGGGGTGCAGCAGGGCCCTGCGGTGCCGCGAGGGTTAGCCTTGTTCACCAGGTGGGTGTGGGGGTACTTCTGCAGGTGCATGTACTCACACTCACCAGAGCAGTAGTTGGCCTTGTAGCGCTTGGGGGCAATAATCCAGTCCCAGCCAAAGTCTTCAAAGTCTACCGTGAGGGGGTAGCGGCAACAGCGGGACTCGGGGGAGTTCTCGTCACAGTCCAGGCCCGAGTCTCTCCTGGAGCGCTTCGGGCCCTCTGAAATCGTCACCTCCATGAAGGGTTGCTGTAAGGGCACAACACGGAATGGTTAAAAACATGAAACAGGCATTGCTTGATACATTGGGAAACATATTTGATTTTGCTTCTCCAATAAAACATTGCTGATCAAGGTTTCAAACCTGGTGTTGTGATACTTTGAGCCACTGAAAATGTGTGTGTGTGTGTGTGTGTGTGTGTGTGTGTGTGTGTGTGTGTGTGTGTGTGTGTGTGTGTGTGTGTGTGTGTGTGGGTGGGTGGGTGGGTGGGTGGGTACTTATATCCTTGTAGGGACCTAAAATCCCCAAAAGTCCCCACAAGGATAGCAAAACAAGGAAAGTTCTCCCTCGTCATGAGGACATAGGCTATTTTAAGCTTAGAGGTTAGGTTTAGGGGTTAGAGTGACAATTAGGGTAAGGATTTAGGGTTAGGAGTTAGATTTGGGTTACAGGTTAGGGTTAAGGTTAGGGTAAGGGTTAGGGGTTAGGGAAAATAGGATTTTGAATGGAAAGCAATTGTAGGTCCCCATGAGGATAGAAGAACAAAGTGTGTGTGTGTGTGTGTGTGTGTGTGTGTGTGTGTGTGTGTGTGTGTGTGTGTGTGTGTGTGTGTGTGTGTGTGTGTGTGTGTGTGTGTGTGTGTGTGTGTGTGTGTGTGTGTGTGTGGCTGTAGGCAATTACTCTGATTAGCACAGTCACACAGAAGACTTCTGGAATTTCTGGCCATGTAAACAATGTGAACTTTTATGTAATCAGGTGATAGGACATGATATTATTGGTGGCCAGGGCAACTATTCTGCCATAGATATACTCCTTTAATGAGGTCTGTGTGTTTATATTAAAGATTCAAAAGTACTTTGAAAATGTGATTGTTAGCTAAACATAAAAGCACATGATAGCAAATCTTAGGGTGCCAAGACCCCTCTGATCAACAACTGGTATTTGAAGCCAAATGAGTCTTGCCACACAATTTGACACCAAAAATATATTTGCACTCTTGACAAGGGTGGTACGTGTTGATATTGCATCATTACGCATTAATACATGAGTTATGGATTACTTCACATAGATCCACGGGGATAAATTACAAAACTATTTGTAAATTGCTTCGATGGGAGATCAATCTAAACTCACCAGTCCTTCTCCCGCTTCTGCTGAGGTAACGGCCAGATCATTTCCCTTCGAGTCGAACGCATTAATCTCGATCCCCCAATTCGTCTCCGGCTGCCGCAGCCACACCGACAGCACTTGTTTCACGTCGATACTTTGCCAAGAGCTGACTCCTGCATTCACGTCGATCTTTAGAGACCGGATACCTATGTGCCTGCCCCCGTCCGTGACAGGCATCAGGCGGGAGATTTGCAGGAACACGGTGGTGACTTCGTCAGCTGGCAAAAGGTGCACCCATAACTGCGCATGAACTATGCGGTTCACCTGAATCTTCGAACTGAAGGAGAATAAGCAACACTTGGGTTTCCGATCGACTTGGACGATGGATTGGGCTGGAGGAGAGAAATTAGAACATGAATTACAATATGGAAACGTCACCTCTATTTCCACAATACAATTTGATTTATAAACTAAATTAAATGACTGCAAAAAACGTTTGCAGTTGTATTTAACACAAAACACAATTTTGTTTTCGTTACAGAACCCCCTTGGTAAACCAATTTCAAAATATATATTTAAAGTTACAATGTCATGACAAGTATTGACAAACTATACAACTCAACAATGTGTCATATCCAGGGTATCCTCCAATATAGCCTAGCCTATCTAGTTTTAGAACCTCCACACTCAACACCAGAGAGTGACACTGACACATTATAAGATGGAACTTGGCTCGTGCGTATTGTTCGTACATTTACCGCGTAAAATTCTATAGTGGTTCCAATTTAACATGAAATTACAGATCAAAACGAATTCCTCATTCGTATGAAATTCCAACCTATTCTCAACATAGTGGTGCAAGTAATACGGGATCAGATATGCAAGTGCGCTCTGTGCCCAATGCGTAAAAACAGCTGCAGTCTGGTACCTTTTTTAACGTTATTAATAAACACTGAGTGTACAAAACTTTAGGAACACCTTCCTAATATTGAGAACAGCCTCAATTCGTCTTGGCATGGGCTCTACAAGGTGTCGAAGGTGTCGAAAGTGATACTGGCCCATGTTGACTCCAATGCTTCCCACAGTTGTGTCAAGTTGGCTGGATGTCATTTGGGTGATCGACCATTCTTGTACACACGGGAAACTGTTGAGCGTGAAAACCCAGCAGCGAACACTCAAACCGGTGCGCCTGTCACCTACTACCATACCACGTTCAAAGGCACTTACGTATTTTGTCTTTCCCATTCACCCTCTGAAAGGCACACATACGCAATCCATGTCTCAATTGTCTCAAGGCTTAAAAATCATTATTTAACCTGTCTCCTCCCCTTCATCTACACGGGTTGAAGTTGATTCAACAAGTGACATCAATAAGGGATCATAGCTTTCACCTGGATTCACCTGGTCAGTCTTTGTCATGGAAAGAGCAAGTTGTCCTAATGTTTTGTACACTCAGTGTATAGTTGCATTGAATAATAGTCTGTCAAACTTACGTTCAGTGGCCATTGTCATGATTGTTTCTGTGATGGCATGTTCATCATCTTCTTCCATAACTCCATCCTTATTGTCATCTCCAAGAACATCGTACTGGTCAAGAAGTTGCTGCAAAGGTGGTGCCTTAGGCAGGAGCTGCTTGACAACATCTCGGCTGATATTGGGAGCTTGCTTGAGTCGCAGTTTGCTAAGAATTTGGGACTTGATGGCGTGTAATCTCATGTTTTTGATCTGCTGTCGGACCTCGCATGTTGGGCACTGCTCGCCGTCATCCGTGGCAGGGGGCTGGTGGTGCGCGGTTTGATCACCAAGACCCACTGGACCGAAAGCAACCATGAAACTGAGATATATCAGAACCTGCGTCAGATGCATTATCTAAGGTGCGGAGTTTGCTATAAAAATGGAATCCCAAACGTAATATGTATTGGCGTGAAGGCGGACTACAGAGTTGCCTGTGTTTGAAATCAGGCTCTACACTGATAGGTGTCATACTTTAATTCGGCAGCCCTTTTTATATTGCAACTTTGGCCTCTCTTTTGTGTCGTCAAAATCTATGATTGGTTGGGCTGGCAACAATGAATTTAACAGACAGACATGAACTGTATTTTTCTGTCAAACCTTAAAGAGGTACGCAATGGCAAGGTTTGGAATAGTTTTGAGACAACTACACTATCAATCAGACAAGACAGTACTGCAAATGGCCAAATAAACATTTCGGATATGGTTATTGATTTATTGCATAAACTTAAGTCAGCCGTAGCTAGTCATCATCTGAATGCCACTGAGAAACCCGTTTTATTCAGCCTGTCCCATCACACCAGGGGTGGACTGGAACCAGAAATCGGTTCTGGCATTTATAACACAATGGCCCATTTTTCCCCTTGAGGCCCCACAACTAAAAATGTTTCCTCAATGCCCCTACACCAGCCCATTTTGCGCTAAAAATAAAGAAGTTAGACATGCCCTCTAGGCAAAAATTTACCAGCCCTTCTGACATTTGCCAGAAATGCCAGATGGTCAGTCCGCTCCTGCATCCCATCAAAGCTACAGGGATCAAATGAATCGGAGTTATGACTTCACTTCTTTACGGTCAGTTAGTTATATGATCAGTTTGCCTATCTTTCTGAATCTCTCTTGAAAATGTAAGGAAATGTATTTACAAATATGACAGGAACCAATATTTAGTCTATGTAGACCTATAGGCTACATGGAGTAGACCTACTTGTCTCCAAACCTACTTTCCAAAGGCAAAATGTATTAATCAAGTAGGCTATAGGATAGATACCATTGCATAGAAAATATACGGCGAAATGGGCTGTACTGTAGGCCTACTATACTGTACTTAACTATAGGCTACTGGGTATTGTTGCCTTGGGGTGTCTGATTTACGAAAGCTTTTTCGTCTAGACGTTTAGTGCCATCGTGCGGCTTATCGACATCTACAGTTGCAACATTACGCACAGGTTATGAAATATTATTTTCATTTACAGATGAAGAGTAACATATAGGTTCTAATGAAAGTCAATCAAATCGTCTAAATGATGTACATTTTACGCAGCAATATGGATGGGATGACACAATGACTTGGTCACGAGTCATGTCAATGGTTTATAGCCTATTATCATTATGGAATTTGAGACTATATCCCTTATGTGAAAGAAAACATACTAAACGACTTTAACTAATGTACACTTATGGACTATACAGTTTTACGCACACTCCTCCAATGAGTTTTACAGATTTACGCATTCGTCAAATATATATATATATATTT
This sequence comes from Salmo salar, assembly GCF_965601325.2. Taxonomy (NCBI): domain Eukaryota; kingdom Metazoa; phylum Chordata; class Actinopteri; order Salmoniformes; family Salmonidae; genus Salmo; species Salmo salar. Next base: position 13,002,404 of record NC_138311.1, on the reverse strand, counting down.
TTTAAATGACAACAATTGGTTTGAAATATATCCGAGCACATATAGCTTGCTATCAATACTCATAAAACCTTACACAGTGCCCCTGTGGCTTAAGCGAAAGCGCACTACGGTATCTCCTGTGCCATAATGGTCCAGACCTCTTGGCAGACTCAGTAGTAGCCTAAAACTTTGATACAGGGAAGCTGCACGGGGGTTCACTTCCAGCAAAGGCCTGAGAGACAGGATTATAATCTATGGCATTAATTTATAGCAACAATTGAATATATTCCTTACTTTATACATTGTAATAAATCACTGAGAAGTCAAGCATGCCACAAGAGGGTGATATTGTACAAGTATTAGTAGCCTGATTGTGTGCGCACAATTTACCTCCACAACCTAGTCGACACAGCTGCTAATTGCTGTTGAGTGTGTATTAAAAATATAATTACGTCCTACAAGCTACAGCCGCCATTAGAAAGTGGAGTCAAACAGGCAACAATTTCAACGATGACCCATGGACAATCTCGAGTAGAACGATGGCAAGAAGGTGTAGTCATCCAGGTCCGACCATTCATGGCTTTGAGACCTTAAATCGATTTTGCATTTAGTTAAAATTACTGCACAATGTGGTGTGGTGCAACATTTGATGCCCAGTTTGATAGCGTAGTGCACATTTCGTGCAGAGAGAGAAGCCGACCAATGCTGTCGCTGCCTTCCAAGCTTCAAGTTCAAATCATTGGACGCATATGCAGCGGTTTGAAGCCGATAAGGAGATTGAATAGAAAGGAGAGGCGGCACATATAGTAATTTCGGTTAACAATCCGTGTGGATGTATGACACTTCTTTATTGAAATCAACCGTAGGGGAAAGTGTCAAAGAGAAAACGAGGATGTGATTTCCCACTGGGTGAATTTGATATTCATGGGGGTAAACTCACCCAGTCCTACTTTTCCAAGAGCCCTCTTGAAGGTACGTATCCCACGCATCCACAATATTTTATGATATGTATTTTTCAGGGAATTGTGTGGGAAATTGGCTATAGGCGCAGGCTACGTTTAAATAATGGTGTATTAAGCAGAAATGCGCTCATGTGTAGGGAATTTTCGGAGTCCTATTTCCAAGGGTGACAACTATTTCGCCCTCTATTTCCCCATCCCGGTTATCATTTCTCCTTGACCTTTTATGTTCACATTTCAATAGTCTGATTATTTAATATATGCCCTTACTAATTCAAGAAAGGTGGGTTATAGTAGAATGGGGGTTAAACGTCCCTGGTATGGCCAACTTCACCCTCACATTCCCAAATACGGTGATTAAATGGACACATTTTTTATTTAGAATAACTTTTTCTCAAAGAATAACCTATATGACTATATTACACATAATCAGGTTATTTCCAAACGTAAAATATAATAACAAAATGTAAAGTAGAATTGTTATGTGTTGGTTGTAATACCCCCCCCTTCTAAATCCGCTGTGGAGGGAGGTAGGGTTTACAGGGTCGAGTCCAATGATACCTGGGCTAGAGCGACATGCTTGCCACGTTCCATGCTTGAGCTAAATGCTACATTGCCACGTTCCTTATAGGCTACTTGGGCTAGAGCGACATGCTTGACATAAGGTTACAGACACCTTTCCCCACTTTGTCTTAAAAATATGAAAAGATGTGTCATAAAGATCTGATTGAAGTTTTCGGAATCAGCACTGTACTTATATAAGCGGCAGCCACTGTCAAAAAGCATAAGCTACAATGCTAGCATTTTGCAGCATCTGTAAAAAGCAAATTGTATGTGAGAGATGAACGGGATGATATAGTAGTGTGCTGCTCTGTCAGAGAAATAATCACATGCCACCTTGAATCTGGATCAGGCAGGACTGAGGCAGCACACATGCACAGGACAGATGGAGATGTGGACTACAGCAAATAACATCAGTCCTTTGTGCATTCAACCTAGAGCCACTTAATCTATTTATACAATGCCTAGTCAAAGTCTACACACCCCTTGCAGTCTACACATTTTGCTGCCTTATAATTATAATTAAACACAACCTACTCCACATTTTGAAAGTGAAAAAAATTATAGAGCATTTTCCAAATTACTTATCTACACAGAACAAAAATATAAGCGAGGTCCTGGGCTGGCATGGTTACACGTGGTCTGCGGTTGTGAGGCCGGTTGGACGTACTGCCAAATTCTCTAAAAGAACGGCTTATGGTAGAGAAATGAACATTAAATTCTCTGGCAACAGCCCTGGTGGACATTCCTACAGTCAGCATGCTTTTATTTCAGCTCATGAAGTATGAGACAAACACTTTACATCTTGCGTTTGTATCTTTTGTGCCATTAACTTAATCTGGCTTTAATTCCAGTTTCTCTACAAGCTATACTGAAGAAAAATATATTTCCTTCAAATGTTGATATTTGCTTCCATACACAATTCAATATTACTTTTGCAATACAGTAAATAGCCTTATAACTTTGACAAGTTAACAAATTATATATTCGATTCACGTCTCCAAGTAAACCAAAAATAAAAATTAAAGATTAGGATTAACCCAGTGGCTCAGATGAAACTATCCAAGCATTAGATACATATCTTTTAAATGTTGATATTTGGTTACGTTGTCAACTAAACAAAATTCAATATTACTTTTGTAATACAGTAAATAGCCAAAAGTTAAGGCAATCAAAGAAACTAATGTGACAGTATCTATTCAACCTTAAAATGAGTAACACATACATGGCCACATTGAGGTTTTCTAACCATAAATTTATTTTTATGTAATCATAGAAGGTGTGCATGTTCAACATAGCATATTAAGTTCGCACGTCTGTGGAAATCTTCACAATTGCTGTAATAATCTGTGCAGAATCTTGAACAGCATTGATCACTTGCACTATGTACTTTTAATGCAGTCTCATCTCAACTGCAATCCAGGTCATTTGGTTGTGCTATTAGATTAATGGTTGAAAGCGCAGTGATAACACATTGTGAATTCAACAAACCTCTGGCTGTCCTTTTTGAGTGGGTGTATAAAAGTTTGAAATCTCATTGATCAACGTCTCAACCAAATATGACCCAAAGGTCCATGTTGTCCGGTGTGTAGCTACTGCTGCATAGGTGGTAACAGAGGGAAAAATGCTAAGTCACTGTGAAAATAGTAGGCCTCTCAATTCTTTCCTTTGCCATCTGGTATTTTTAGGCTGCCTCTGATGGAAAATAAAACACTGAAATCCTCTCCCTATTTTCTCTCCCTATAGCACATGGGAAAGATCTGTGTAGGGGAGTACAGGAGTATGGCTGACCGTCTGGACTATTTCAGCGAAGCTCGGTCCAGACAAGAATCGGCTTCCTAGCCGTCACTTCTCGACCAGAGCCTAAGCCCCTCTCAGACACACTCCTGCTTCACCAGCTCCCTGAAATCAATGCTACATTATTTATATCATGGGATGCGTCAAATCCAAGAAGAGCGATCCGACCCAGTACGCCAACTCGGTGGAGAAGGTGGACGGCAAGCTTGGGAAGCGATGGGGCGAGAATGCGCTGCTGGTCCACTCGGAGACGGGGTCAGGGAAAGACTCTTCCCGGGTGGACCCCATCCTGCTGGAGTATGCCCAGCGGCTGTCGGAAGAGATTGTGGCACGGGCAGTGCAGCAGTGGCTGGAGGTGGACAGCCGCTACAGTGACATCCCCTACATTGAGTGTGACGTGCCATGAGGGGTGAGGGGGGGGGGCAGAGGCAGAGGCAGTGCAAGAGGCATTTCTGTTCTGGGATTCACCTTGACCCTCTGGGGAGAGGAGGACAAATGGATGCCCAGAAGACAGGAGACCAGACAGCACTCAGATTCAGGGTGAAACAAAACACTACGAACATGCACCAGCTGGAGATGACAAGATGTTGATCCCAATCTATGGTCCAAAGCCATTTTTCTGTTTAATTAATACATACTTGGATGTTGTAACTCATCTGGTGACATTTTGACCTTGACTAACAGACAAAGACCTTGGCTACTCCTCTCATATTCAATCTAGACCATGTGCTTCCCTCCATCGTTAGCTAGATGATGAGAGTTGGGGTGTGTTTGGTTAAACCGGCTTGGGAGCCAATAAAGCAGGAGAGTATCATTGATTCCTGCTTTGAAAATTACCGGTTCTGCCTTTCAGTAAAAGTATACCGTTTTTTTTGCTTGACGCGTGCCATCCTGGGGCCAAATTTCAGGTCCTATGTAGGAAGTTATTAATAGGCCCCTCAAGTGGCCAGTGTTTTTCACTTAAAACGTTTGCTGGGGTCAGCAGGTACACACCTCCCTCTCCATCTGTCTTCCCAGACAGAAGCTCCCAGTTTAGGGTTATTGGATAATGGCATCCCAGGGGGCCTGTGGTCCACATCCACCAACAAAGGAAACTCATTCTTCAAACTACCCATTAAGTAGGTCCGGGACGATACCAGTATCGCGATATTCGTTAGTATCATGGCAAGGAAACAAAACATGAAGCGAATTTAACTTCAGCCCTGATGTTGGAAACAAAAATCATTATGTTGTCATCCAGAGTCATATTCATTGATTTTCCAAGCTATAGCACACAATATTTTACATACAGCAGGTTTTTAAAGGACCAAAGAGCTTTGTGTTTTAATTTTTGCCATGGAAAGAATATCGCGATACTGGTATCGTCCCGGCCCTACCATTAAGCAGGTCTGACCACGAGCTGCAGCAACCAAGGACCTGACTACGGTCACTTTGACAAAATGATGCTCTAGGAATGTTTTACAGAGGTTCAGCGTCCTCCCATTTTGTGAATTTGAATGCCAATGACAATAGGACATTCCTGAGGGCTGGCTAGGTCCGCATGCCATGAGTAAATTAGGACGGATTCACACACTTTTACCGGGACTTTGCTTCTAGGCACAAAAAGAGTGTTGGGTTCACAAATACCTTTTTGTTTTGGCCAAAATGTCTAGGGCCAAGCACCCTGGTTGTTTACGTACTGTACTCTATCCAATGATGAACTACTGCCATCTGCCCCATAGAATTTACAGCACAAATATGCAACTCTAAAAGGCCATGCTATTTTTATTAAGAGCAAATGGCTTCTTAATAGTATGATGCTATTTTAACAGGCCAAAGACACACATACTCACAACAGAGAGTTGAGTTGTTTGGAATAGGGGACCATAACTGCCAAAGTCCTTAATGAATGCTAATACAAGCACAGTATGTTTGATGGGCTTTCTTATGACGTTTATTTGATAGAAGGCGATATCAGTGAGTCTTAGTCATCGCACGTCAGTTCCCACACTACCACAAAACGATGTTCAAGAAGCTTTAAAAGGTGCATTAGTCTAGGCTGGGCAACATGGTACATTTCCAGAGTGTTGATTAGGGTGCTATTGTATACACCACAAAGAACAAGTGGACATTATTTCACTGGAAAATCGAGTTTTGGTGACGTTTGGCATGTGTATCTCAAGTGAGAATTCAGCTGCCAGGGCATTCGGTATGCTCAGCAAACAATGTGGTGGTGTGCTTTAAATGCGACACCAAAAAATCCATTACAGTTAAAAGCAACAAATACTGTTTATAACGACATTTGCACTAATCTGGGTTAAGAGATTAATCTCTTGAACCATCCCAAAAATTCTGTCAACAAATTTAAAAGCCTGTCGAATGCCTCCCAGTCGAAACAGTTTGCGCGTATATTACAACAACTTTTGGTGACGTTATTCTTTGTTTTGGCTGTTTTTTTTTTTTTTTTGTCTGTTCGCGCACACAAACATTTTTCTTGAGGCAAGTTGTAGTTCGGTAGCCCAAGTATATGCCCCTTCGTCGGTGGTTGGTCAACAGTACTACTCCTAGTAGCAGTGGGAACTATAAACAGGATTCTTCAATTAAGTCTCTCTCAATGAGAGATGACAAATGTTCATGCACATTTTCTCACTTGAGAAATACTGCACCAAACATCTTAGATGTAAAATTACTAAGACCTCCTCAGCAAAAATGCCAACATTAATTACTAATAATTCTTGATTTATCTTCGATTAATTCTGACTCTTTTGAGGAAGTGTTATTGGCTAAGTTGTTGCTATGGCATATCAAGAGGGACAAACCGTAATATTGCTGCTTGTTTCTTGTTTTTCCAGCGAAGGTCTTTTTAAGGGAGTTTAACCTAGTTTGCGGGCCCATTTAGCGGTGACCCAATTTTTTTCCCATACTGAATTCCAAAATCTAAGAACTGGGAGCTGGAGGGTTTAGAAACAGATCACTGTTATCACTGCTTCAGCTAAATGTTTTAACAACTTATAGATAAAGCTGCAAAAAACAATTCATTCAAAAGTTGATTTCCATCAAGCTTGATTTTGACTCCAATAAATTGGTTGATAAAAGTAATGTTTTACTATGCAGAAGACAGCTAGCACTACAGTATATACTGTATACAATGTATTCGGAAAGTATTCAGACCCCTTGACCTTTTCCACATTTTCTTACATTACAGCCTTATTCTAAAATGGATTCAATTGTTTTTTCCCCCTCAATCTACACACAATACCCCATAATGACAAAGCAAAAACAGGTTTTTAGTCTCGAGTCTTCTTGGGTATGACGCTACAAGCTTGGCCCACCTGTATTTGGGGAGTTTCTCCCATTCTTCTCTGCAGATCCTCCCAAACTCTCAGGTTGGATGGGGAGCATCGATGCACAACTATGTTCAGGTCTCTCTCCAGAGTTTTTCCAACGCCATTCCTGCGTTGTCTTGGCTGTGTGCTTAGGGTAGTTGTCCTGTTGGAAGGTGAACCTTCACCCCAGTCTGAGGTCCTGTGTGCTGTGGAGCAGGTTTTCATCAAGGATTTCTCTGTACTTTACTCCATTCATCTTTCCCTCAATTCTGACTAGTCTCCCAGTCCCTGCCCCTGAAAAACATCCCCACAGCATGATACTGCCACCCCCAAAGAGTTCAATCTTGGTTTTCATCAGACCAGAGAATCTTGTTTCTCATGGTCTGAGTCCTTTAGGTGCCTTTAGGCAAACATGTGCCTTTTACTGAGGAGTGACTTTGGCCACTCTACCATAAAGGCCTGATTGGAGGAGTGCTGCAGAGATGGTTGTGCTTCTGGAAGGTTCTCCTATCTCCACAGAGGAGCTCTGTCAGAGTGACCACCGGGTTCTTGGTCACCGCCCTTCTCCCCCGATTGCTCATTTTGGCCGGGCGGGCGGCCAGCTCTAGGAAGATTCTTGGTGGTTCCAAACTTCTTCCATTTAAGAATTATGGAGGCCACTGTGTTCTTGGGGACCTTCAATGCTGCAGACATTTTTTGGTACCCTTCCCCAGATCTGTGCCTTGACACAGTCCTGTCTCGGAGCTCTACGGACAATTCCTTCGACATCATGGCTTGGTTTTTGCTCTGACACGCACTGTCAACTGTGGGACCATATATAGACAGGTGTGTGCCTTTCCAAATCATGTCCAATCAATTGAATTTACCAAAGGTGGACGCCAATCAAGTTGTAGAAATGGAAACAGGATGCACCTGAGCTCAATTTCGAGTTTCATAGCAAAGGGTCTGAATACAGTATTTTGTTTGTTTTATACATTTGCAAAACATTTGATAAACCTGTTTTTGCTTTGCCATTGTGGGGTATTGTGTGTACATTGATGAGGGAAAATAATGTATTTATCCATTTTTAGAGTAAGGCTGTAACGTAACAAAATGTGGAAAAAGTCAAGAGGTCCGAATACTTTCCGAGTGCACTGTATTTCATAATAATAAAACTGTGATAGCCTTCTAAGTTACGTCGAACACAGAAATCCAATGCTTTGGATATGGTCAATGTTGCAGTTCACAATGCTTCCAGCTTGAAATACATACAAGGAATACCAAGGTATGTGCAAACTAGGTATATCTGGATTCTTTCCTTCGAAATATGATGTCAGTATCGGTAACAATGGCGAAATTTCACTTAAGTTACAGTAACATCAGTCTTTTCAGTCAACCCTTTAGTTTGATTATGAAGAAAATGTGTTTTCTGTTGGGAGATCCTAATGCTTCTTTTGCATCATCTGAATCTATATATTTATATAATATTCATTTCACCTGCAGCACTGTACAGGTCTGTAAATAACTAACTGAAAAAAATACATGAATACCAATAAAGCTGAAATCTATGCCTTCTACCATTGATTAAGTGACTTAATCTCTTTTTTGAGAAAGGGCATCGGCAAGGTTAGAACCTGTGACCCTCTATCCCAGTGCATAGTCAACTGCTGTTGAGGCACTTAGAATGTTAATAAATTAGAAATGTGATTAGTGTAGAATGTTGGGTAATGTTGGCGGGAAAAAAGTCGAAACTTGGGTTCGAACTGGAAACCTTGCGGGTCACAACCCGCGTCTGACGTCCCCCATCCACCTCGAACCCCACTAAGCTCTGACCAATGAGCTTTAATCCAACCAATCAATTCGTCCAACTACTTCCGAAATGCTTGGGAAGATCTGGAAACAATCAATTATTTTAATCGTCGACACTTTTAAAGATATGGGCACAATCAGAATGTGGCAAGATCAGGAGAGAGGACACGTTAGCACCTGGTATAAATGGGGCCATTGATCATGAGCATCATCAAAGGTTAATCATCCGATAATGACCCTAACCCTTACTTACACCTTACTGTAGTCTCGCGGTACCAGATCTCAACACTGTATTCTCATTTGAGAATGTCTTGAGAAAAATCGTCTGGAATCAAAGCTACCCTTACTCTAATCTTAAGCAATTTCAATATCCCTATTGCCTAACCTTAACCTTTCGATCTGCTGTCTTCCGTCTGAATTAAATCTAATTATATTTGTCACATGCGCCGAATACAACATGTGTACTTCAGGAAACAGCAGCGGGAGCACCCCCCCCTATCCACATCGACGGGACAGTAATGAAGGTGGAAAGTTTTAAGTTCCTCGGCGTACACATCACTGACAAAGTGAAATGGTCCACCCACACAGACAGCATCGTGAAGAAGGCGCAACAGGCGACAAGCCAAATTTCTTTGGCTGTATCACCGCCTGGTACGGCAACTGCACCGCCCTCAACCGCAAGCCTCTCAAAAGTGTAGTGCGGTCTGCACAACGCATCACCAGGGGCAAACTACCTGCCCTCGAGGACACCTACAGCACCCGATGTCACAGGAAGGCCAAAAAGACAATCAAGGACCTGTAACCTGTTCACCCCGCTATCATCCAGAAGGCGATGTCAGTACAGGTGCATCAAAGCTGGGACCGAGAGACTGAAAAACAGCTTCGATATCAAGGCATCAAACTGTTAAAACAGCCATCACTAACACAGAGAGGCTGCTGCCTACACACAGACTCAAATCACTGGCCACTTTAATAAATTGATTTAATAATGGATCACTAGTCACTTTAAATAACGCCACTTTAATAATGTTTACATATCCTACATTGCTCATCTCATATGTATATAGTGTATTCTATACCATCTATTGCATCTTGCCTATGCCGCACGGCCATCGCACATATATATATGGATGTGCGATTATATTCTTATTCCATCCCCTTACGTTGTGTGTATAAGGTAGTCGTTGTGAATTTGTTAGATTACTTGTTAGATATTACTGCATGGTTGGAACTAAATGTACAAGCATTTCGCTAAACTCACATTAACATCTGCTAACCATGTGTATGTGACCAATAACATTTGATTTGTGTAGCCCTTACCATGAAATGCTTACTTACAAGTTAACCAACAATGCAGTTTTAAGAAAATAAGAGTTAAGAGAATATTTACTAAATAAATGAAAGTAAAAAAAGTTACAATAAAATAACAATAACGAGGCTATGTACAGGGGAGACCGGTACCGAGTCATTGTGCGGGTGTACAGTTTAGTCAAGGTAATTGAGGTAATATGTACTTGTAGGTAGGGGTAAAGTGATTATGCATAGATAATAAACAGTGAGTAGCATCAGTGGTGCAAATAGTCCGGGTAGCCATTTGATTAATTGATTTTAGCAGTCTTATGGCTTGGGGGTAGAAGCTGTTAAGGAGCCTTGGCGCTCTGGTACCGCTTGCCGTGCAGTAGCAGAGAGAACAGTCTACTACTTGGGTGGCTGGAGTCTTTGACAATTATTTGGGCCTTCCTCTGACACCGCCTGGTATAGAGGTCCTGGATGGCAGAAACCTTGGCCCCAGTGATGTTCCGGGGTATACGCGCTACCCTCTGTGGCGCCTTACGGTCAGATGCCGAGCAGTCGCCATACCAGGCGGTGATGCAACTGGTCAGAATGCTTTTGATGGTGCAGCTGTAGAACTTTTTGAGGAATATCCACTAACTAGAGTTGAAACAGATTTGATCATGTGCTCAACCCATTCTTGCCTGTCCAGGGCCAACAGCTCCCTCTGCGCCTGTGTTATGTCCCTGTAACATTAACTGAATCATTAGATTAGCTGATAGACTGTCAGGTCCAGGAGATTTCTAATCGGCCAAATGGATTAATGGATCACACAAATTAGCTTTGATATAGTGACTCAGAAGCTTTAGCAGCTGAACAATACAGGCTTGTACACAAAGCCAATGTTTAACATTCCACTTTATAAATGGAATATACAATCTAAGTGTTAATATATAGTTACATAGGCAGGTACGGTGTAATTATGCTTTTGTCAATGACTTCAAACAATACATCAAATGATCATTTTTACGATGAGGTTTTCATACACATCTTTATCAACATAACTATTATACAACATACTTTTGAAGCTACTAGTTGGGAAATTGGAGTCATTGAATTGTACACCAGAGTGCACAATGAATAGAGAACTGGCCTTTAGCGTACAGTAATACAATGCCAAATGTAACACTGAGTGATCACTCCAGATACATGACAAGGGCAAAAGACATTAAGAAGAATGACACCTGGCTGGTGCCTTTTTGAAGGGCAAATTGTAAACCATAAAATCTCTGACACCAAGAGAATTACTGAGCCTGTGTTCTCCAGGAGAGAGTGTTTATGCTGGTTCATTGTTTACTTAGCAAACTCCATGGCGGGTCATTTAGCTTCTCTGGCCTCATTTCTCTCTGGGAGCCTGTAAGTGCTCTTAACTGTGTGCTGAGTGTTTGAGTGCTGCAAATGGGATTTAATATAACCAATGATTTGAGCTGCGTACAGAGAAATTCAATCAAAGCCACACTGCAGAAAATAATGTAACAGCTCAAGTGCTGCAAAATCCCCCTTTTCATTAAAATACAAATTAGGTAGAAATTACAGTAGGCTGTACATTTTGACATGGTGTTTTCCCAGTGTAGGCTTCCTGCATTGTGTATTTGATTGAATGTATTGGGAAATGTATTGGACAGACTCACACGCACTAGTAAACAGGAAAGTATGACTCAACAAAGGCCATAAAAACCACCTGACAGTACCATCCCAAGTTATGTGATACTTCAAACAGGATAGAACCTCTTCCTTACCCAGCTACTCCACCTACTCACCAAAACAAACATTTGCTTCTTTGCACCACCAACTGTAATGAGAAATATTGCCCTTTGCCAATAATTCTGTACATCAGCACAACAGAGATATTGACTTGCCCAGTTAAATAATGGTTAAAAAAAAATATATATATAATGCATCAGGGATCCCCAACTAATTCAGCCACGTGCCAATTTCTTTCTGGAGCGTATGGACAAAAACCTAATAATTTTGAACCTTGATTACATTTCTTTATTTAAGCATGAGAATGCTTGGGAACAGATTTCCTAATTTAAAATCACTTTATGGTTATTTCCTGGTGACTTTAGTCTTTTTTTGTTTATTTGTGAGGCCAGATATAACCACCCGTGGACTGAAGTTGGCCCCCGGACTGCCTGTTGAAGACCCCTGCTGTACATATTGTCTGACTGACTTTATAACCGGTTTAGTATCCCACTTTAGCCTTTTAGCTTGATGCTAGGAGTTGTCTTACAAACACTTGTGCAGCTTTTGAGAAGTCCTGCTTGAAGAGTCAATTTAATAAAAATAAAAATGCAGGCCCCCTGTTTGCGAGTAACCTAATAGACAGCACTAGAGAGGTTTGGTATGAAGCCCAACTCCTTTTCTAAATGTAGTGTCTTCATATTTATTGACTACTAAATCTGCCGTATCAGTTTGAACTCACATACCCTAATGCCTCATCGTTCACTTTTGCAGAGGATTTCTGATGCCTAGATCATTGCTTGATCCATCGTCCTACGATTTGCAATTCAGCACTACAAACTTTGAGACCAGCTAGCTAGATAATGAAGATGTGTATTAGGAAACATCAATTTAGTAAATCTAGTAGAAACAAACCAAAAAGATTCACTGTGTTATCAACCATCATTGTAGAAAGATAATATACTTTGGATCCATGTTGATAGATGTCATGTAACAATCATTGACACAGTAATATTATAATACACTGGTGAGGTCATAGTCTCTCTGCCCCCACAGAAATGGGCACGGCACTGGGGTGTGGTCTTACCAAAGTCCTGCTGTTGTGAGAGGCCACTGAGTGACTGGCATGCCATGTCTGATGGTCCTTTCCCTGTCTCCTTTCCAACTGTATGACCACTAATAGGTGAATATGATGGCTTATTTCAACCATAAAACTCAAGGAGAACATGAATTATATTGAGTTGACATGAAAGAAAGGATACGAGGGCCGGAAACTAATTTAGGCAACTTGGACACCTCCTATGAAAAGACCTCATGAGTGGGAGGTTGTGGAGGACCAAAGTAGTATCCCTTGATCTAATCTATGGGGTTGTCCTTAGAGCTTGAGGTCATGCTCCCCCAGTGGCAGGAAGTAGTCATCCGCACTCTGTTCTGAGACCTCCTCCAGTGTGGATGGTCTCCACTTGGGGCTGTGGTGCTTGTCAACCAGCACTAGGCACACAAAACAATCAATTGCATACTGCCAGAAACATCCTAATACACAGAAAAGAGGGATGTAGAGCAGTTTTTGCCAACTACTACTCAACATTGTACAGAAATAAGGGTTTTGCAGGAGTCAAACACCTTACCGGCCTTCACACCCTCGTAGAAGTCACTGCCCTTCTGCAAAACAACACAAATAAAAACTCATGACACACATACCTGTTTTAAACTAATAAGACCAGGAGAAGGGTGCATAGCTGCTGAGGGGCGATCCTATTCAAAACCCAGTAAATTAGTAAATTGCATTTCCTTTAGATGGAAAAACTTTAAATTGCTAAGAAAAGAGAAAAAAATGGGGAAGAGGAGGTAGTATTAAGGGCCTGGGGACTTTTGGCACATACCACCATGCAGGCTTGATTGGGTCTGCACTCCATCACCAGAACCTCCTACAAACTCTTGGCGCTTCCCTCCTGAAGCTGCTCGAAGGTTATCTTCAGCGATGTGGGAGACATCTTGGCTAGGGTCTGTGAAATTTACAAACACAAAAAACCTGGTTAGCTGTAGCCTAGTTTGTTATGACCATAAAGTATTCATCATTAACTTTATGGTCAATACACTGGAAATTATTTCATGTGATATTGTGAATAGCCTATACCATTGTAGTCACCCACAATTACTAGCTTTGCATTGATATGTGCAAATCACATTTTATTTGTTACATGCTTTGTAAACAACAGGTGTAGACTAACAGTGAAACCCTTACATACGGGCCCTTCCCAACAACGCAGGGAGAAAGAAAATACCCACACCATATATATATATATTGTTGGGAAGGGCCCGTATGTAAGGGTTTCACTGTTAGTCTACACCTAGTCTACACATATATATAGATATATATATATATATATATATATAGATATATATATATATATATATATATAGATAGATAGATAGATAGATAGATAGATAGATAGATAGATATACTGCTCAAAAAAATAAAGGGAACACTTAAACAACACAATGTAACTCCAAGTCAATCACACTTCTGTGAAATCAAACTGTCCACTTAGGAAGCAACACTGATTGACAATAAATTTCACATGCTGTTGTGCAAAAGGAATAGACAACAGATGGAAATTGTAGGCAAAATGCAAGACACCCCCAATAAAGGAGTGGTTCTGCAGGTGGGGACCACAGACCACTTCTCAGTTCCTATGCTTCCTGGCTGATGTTTTGGTCACTTTTGAATGCTGGCGGTGCTTTCACTGTAGTGGTAGCATGAGACGGAGTCTACAACCCACACAAGTGCCTCAGGTAGTGCAGCTCATCCAGGATGGCACATCAATGCGAGCTGTGGCAAGAAGGTTTGATGTGTCTGTCAGCGTAGTGTCCAGAGCATGGAGGCGCTACCAGGAGACAGGCCAGTACATCAGGAGACGTGGAGGAGGCCGTAGGAGGGCAACAACCCAGCAGCAGGACCGCTACCTCCGCCTTTGTGCAAGGAGGAGCAGGAGGAGCACTGCCAGAGCCCTGCAAAATGACCTCCAGCAGGCCACAAATGTGCATGTGTCTGCTCAAACGGTCAGAAAAAGACTCCATGAGGGTGGTATGAGGGCCCGATGTCCACAGGTGGGGGTTGTGCTTACAGCCCAACACCGTGCAGGACGTTTGGCATTTGCCAGAGAACACCAAGATTGGCAAATTCGCCACTGGCGCCCTGTGCTCTTCACAGATGAAAGCAGGTTCACACTGAGCACATGTGACAGACGTGACAGAGTCTGGAGATGCCGTGGAGAACGTTCTGCTGCCTGCAACATCCTCCAGCATGACCGGTTTGGCAGTGGGTCAGTCATGGTGTGGGGTGGCATTTCTTTGGGGGGCCGCACAGCCCTCCATGTGCTCGCCAGAGGTAGCCTGACTGCCATTAGGTACCGAGATGAGATCCTCAGACCCCTTGTGAGACCATATGCTGGTGCGGTTGGCCCTGGGTTCCTCCTAATGCAAGACAATGCTAGACCTCATGTGGCTGGAGTGTGTCAGCAGTTCCTGCAAGAGGAAGGCATTGATGCTATGGACTGGCCCGCCCGTTCCCCAGACCTGAATCCAATTGAGCACATCTGGGACATCATGTCTCGCTCCATCCACCAACGCCACGTTGCACCACAGACTGTCCAGGAGTTGGCGGATGCTTTAGTCCAGGTCTGGGAGGAGATCCCTCAGGAGACCATCCGCCACCTCATCAGGAGCATGCCCAGGCGTTGTAGGGAGGTCGTACAGGCACGTGGAGGCCACACAGACTACTGAGCCTCATTTCGACTTGTTTTAAGGACATTACATCAAAGTTGGATCAGCCTGTAGTGTGGTTTTCCACTTTAATTTTGAGTGTGACTCCAAATCCAGACCTCCATGGGTTGATAAATGGATTTCCATTGATTATTTTTGTGTGATTCTGTTGTCAGCGCATTCAACTATGTAAAGAAAAAAGTATTTAATAAGATTATTTCTTTCATTCAGATCTAGGATGTGTTGTTTAAGTGTTCCCTTTATTTTTTTGAGCAGTGTGTGTATATATATATATATATATATATACACACACACAAGCACACACAATGAAGCACTTACTCACTCACTTGGAGTTGTGAGGGGCTGCACATGTAATTCACAGCCCTAACCCTCTATCTATAACTGCCCTTTCCCTAATTTCCCACACACCAACATCTGAACTCATCACTTAGTGTATGTCGGCAACTGAATGTAAATTATTATTATTATTTTTGTATTTTACCCCATTTTTCTCCCCAATTTCGTGATATCCAATTGCAATCTAATTACGATCTTGTCTTATCGCTGTATCTCCCCAACAGGCTCGGGAGAGGTGAAGGTCGAGTCATGCGTTCTCTGAAACATGACCCGCCAAACCACGCTTCTTAACACCCGCCCACTTAACCCAGAAGCCAGCCGCACCAATGTGTCGGAGGAAACACAGTTCAACTGATGACCAGGGTCAGCCTGCAGTCGCCCGGCCCGCCACAAGTAGTCACTAGAACACGATGAGCCAAGTAAAGCCCCCCCCCCGGCCAAACCCTCCCCTAACCCGGACGACGCTTTGCCAGTTGTGCACCGCCCTATGGGACTCCCGGTCACAGCCGGTTGTGACACAGCCTGGGATCAAACCAGGGTCTGTAGTGACGCCTCAAGCACTGCGATGCAGTGCCTTAGAGCGCTGCCCCACTCGGGAGGCCCCATGTGCACATTTTTTAAAGCAATGTTACTACTCAATGAAAAAAATATTTTCATTTAACATACACATTCTTGGCACGGGACCAATGTTATAATCCCCAGTGTGCAGGTGGGATTTACATCCACTAAGAATATGTGTGTTAGTGAAACAACCAAGGACAAGTGTCAAAAATAGCCCACATTTTCACAACAGCTTTTCATAAAAAACACATACGGTAGACAGGTCCATGTGTACTCGATGATAAGAGTGTATATAAATAGCGACTAGCGGTGATCTCTCTCTCTGCTCAAAAGTACCGAGTGCTGCAGGCCTCGACTATTAGCAGTGCACCAATGCTAAATATAACAGAGCACTTGGTAGAGCAGTGTGCTTCAATGCTGGTTCTGGAGACACACATGGTGGGCTGGCTTTCGTTCCAGCCCAGTACTAAAACATCTGACAACTGTAATCATCAAGCCCTTGATTAGTTGAATCAGGTGTGATATTATTTAGAGCTGGGCTGAAACAACAGCCTGCACACCCTGTGGATACCTAGACTACTGCCTTCAGGCTACCAAGGGGCAACTAACAGAGAGAATCTAATAACAGTTGACCTACTATGACTCAGGCTTGTTTACTGCTTCAAGGACTGTGGTAACGCCACGGTTCAATGCCTTCTAGGCCAGAGAGGCTGTGACTCTGTCACGCATGGACACATATTATTGTAGTCATAGAGGAAAGTCATCAGTGCTGGAGAAATGTACTGTAACTGGTTGTATGGGAGGGAAGGAACTCAACTTGCTCTGCCAGTGTGTTATTACAGTAAATATGGCTATGCTCTCTAAGAGCCAGGGTTCAATTGGAGTGTGTGTATGCGCACACAAACAAGCGTGCAGGTGCATAAGCCAGCACTGAAACAAGGACAGTGTTGGCAGGAATCAATCAGTTTGGGTGTGCACGAGACACCACACTGGTTTTTAACAGTCATGAACAGTCAAAATCATGCAATTGGATACTTACACTACATGACCAAAAGTATGTGGGACACCTGCTCGTCGAAGATCTCATTCCAAAATCATGGGCATTAAAATGGAGTTGGTCCCCCTTTGCTGCTACAACTGCCTCCACTCTTCTGGGAAGGCTTTCCACTAGATGTTGGAACATTGCTGCGAGGACTTGCTTCCATTCAGCCACAAGAACATTATTGAGGTCAGGCACTGATGTTGGGCGATTAGGCCTGGCTCGCAGTCGGCGTTCCAATTCATCCCAAAGGTGTTTGATGGGGTTGAGGTCAGGGCTCTCTGCAAGCCAATCAAGTTCTTGACAAACCATTTCTGTATGGACTTCGCTTTGTGCACGGGGGCATTGTTATGCTGAAACAGGAAAGGGCCTTCCCCAAACTGTTGCCACAAAGTTGGAAGCACAGAATCATCTAGAATGTCATTGTATGCTGTAGCATTAAGATTTCCCTTCACTGGAACTCAGGGGCCTAGTCCAAACCATGAAAAACAGCCCCAGACCATTATTTCTCCTCCACCAAACTTTACCGTTCACACTACGCAGGTAGTGTTCTCCTGGCATCCGCCAAACCCAGATTCATCCATCGGACTGCCAGATGGTGAATCGTGATTCATCACTCCAGAGAACGCATTTCCACAGCTCCAGAGTTCAATGGTGGCGAGCTTTACACCACTCCAGCCGACACTTGGCATTGCGCATGGTGATCTTAGGCTTGTGTGCAACTGCTCGGCCATGGAAACCCATTTCATGAAGCTCCCGACAAACAGTTCTTGTGCTGACGTTGCTTCGAGAAGTAGTTTGGAACTCAGTAGTGAGCGTTGCAACCGAGGACAAATAATTTTTACATGCTATGCACTTCAGCACTCAGAGGTCTCATTCTGTGAGCTTGTGTGGCCTACCACGTCGTGGCGGAGCAATTGTTGCTCCTAGACGTTTCCACTTCACAATAACAGCACTTACAGTTGACCGGGGCAGCTCTAGAAGGGCAGAAATTTGACAAACTAACTTGTTGGAAATGTGGCATCCTATGACAGTGCCACGTTGAAAGTCACTGAGGTCTTCAGTGAGGCCATTCTACTGCCAATGTTTGTCTATGGAGATTGCATAGCTGTGTGCTTGAGTTTATATACCCGTCAGCAATGGGTGTGGCTGAAATAGCCGAATCCACTCATTTGAAGGGGTGTCCACATACTTTTGTATATATCTGTGTCTGGTGTTAGCTAGTTACTGGCTAGCTAGGTCTTCTGCCAGCATTGAACAAAAGGGGAAGAAGGGTCGTTCAAAACTGACACAGTAGTCATGTCAACACATCTGTCAATACTGCTGTGAACCACATGACAAGTGACATTCCAAACGGGATTTCAATGTTGTTTGAGTTTCTTTGTGTATCACCAAATTTGTTAGAGATGATTTTACTGCAACACTGCATCTACGTTTCGTGACATAGGCATTTCAAAGAGCTGTCAGTCAAGGCAAGCTCATGATTATAAGCTCCCCGCCCACTCAGCCAGTCTTTTCAAACTTCCTGGTAGTTAGCCATGAGAGAAAAAATACTTTCAAAATGTTTTTGTATGTCTATCCCCAAAACATATTATTGGTGATACTTTAGTCAATCAAAAGGGACCTTTAATACTGTCTGTTCCTGGAGTCTGCTCACAACGGTTTACAAAGGGACTGTGGTCTCCAATATATTATAGATAATAGCAGGGGGAAAAAGAAAACAAGCTCAAAATGCCTATATGCTTTCCTAGCTGTATACACTTCTCTGACGCTCCCCCAACTAGTTTATAGATACATTCTGAACCAAACCTCCCTAACAGTGCCTAACACTATTGTGTGGCCTAAACCACCTGGGAAGAAAAGAACGGAGGCTGGGAGAGAATGGTATTCAGAAAGCTTACCTATCAATCACGTCTATGTGCTGCTCAAGGACAAACGGCTCCTTTGCATCCAGACTGAGAATCCATGGATACTAGTTAAACACACATGCACACACACTTTTATTGTTTTCATGTTCTTCCTCTTGGGAGTGTATTACAATTAGTGCTGTCACGATACCAGAATTTTTACTTGGATACCGATACCAGGTTTAGTATCACGATTCTCAATACCAAAATGATACCACGGCAAAAAAATTATGCATATTAACCAAAGTCACAGAATAGCACTTGATCCAGACAAATAAACTCTACTACTGCTCTGTTCAATCGTTGGGCATCTTTTGAGTTCGATATCATTACATTTGAAATGTTTTACGTAAAAAAGATTAACAGACAGCCATGAATGCGTTAATGAATCAATTATAGAATACATTTCACTTAGTTTTTACCAATCTAACTACATAACAGCATAATAGTAATAATTTATTTGAATGGTAAATCTCTATTGATAAACTGAGTAAATCAAGTTTTGGGAGAGATGTGAGAAAGACTGATTAAGTGAATGAATAAAGTTAAGGTGACAATCAGCTTTGAAATCAGCATCTTTTGCATTATGGTTTGCATATTACCACAAATAAAGTACTATGGTAGTGAATTTATGTTTGCTTCAGCTATACGCTCGCAAGAAAGGTTAGCCTACAAAGCTAGAAGCTACAGGTATCTTCTTCCATTTTAAAGTTTGCGAGCCTGTATGGACATTGTTTTGCGAACAGTAATTAACAGTTTAAACATGCCATGTTGCATTATTCCAGTGTGTTAACCTCTGTGAAGCATGAGTGGGGAGTGAACATGATGGAGCCCAGACTCCCAGCACAGGCTAAGTGGAGCAGGCACGGTGCTTTTGTGCTATAAGGGGGACATTGGTTGCGCTAAAACAGACTTGATCCATGGGACAAATTTAACAGAAGTACCGAAAGTAACAATAATTCTAGTACAGGACCGTTTTTCATGATCTACACTGAACAAAAATATAAATGCAACATACAACTATTTCAACGATTTTACTGAGTTACAGTTCATATAAGGAAATCAGTCAATTGAAATGAATTCATTAGGCCCTAATCTGTGGATTTCAGATTTACATTTACATTTACATTACATTTAAGTCATTTAGCAGACGCTCTTATCCAGAGCGACTTACAAATTGGTGCATTCACCTTATGATATCCAGTGGAACAACCACTTTACAATAGTGCATCTAAATCTTTTAAGGGGGGGGGGGGGGGTTAGAAGGATTACTTTATCCTATCCTAGGTATTCCTTAAAGAGGTGGGGTTTCAGGTGTCTCCGGAAGGTGGTGATTGACTCCGCTGTCCTGGCGTCGTGAGGGAGCTTGTTCCACCATTGGGGTGCCAGAGCAGCGAACAGTTTTGACTGGGCTGAGCGGGAACTGTGCTTCCTCAGAGGTAGGGGGGCCAGCAGGCCAGAGGTGTATGAACGCAGTGCCCTTGTTTGGGTGTAGGGCCTGATCAGAGCCTGAAGGTATGGAGGTGCCGTTCCCTTCACAGCTCCGTAGGCAATCACCATGGTCTTGTAGCGGATGCGAGCTTCAACTGGAAGCCAGTGGAGAGAGCGGAGGAGCGGGGTGACGTGAGAGAACTTGGGAAGGTTGAACACCAGACGGGCTGCGGCGTTCTGGATGAGTTGTAGGGGTTTAATGGCACAGGCAGGGAGCCCAGCCAACGGCGAGTTGCAGTAATCCAGACAGGAGATGACAAGTGCCTGGATTAGGACCTGCGCCGCTTCCTGTGTGAGGCAGGGTCGTACTCTGCGAATGTTGTAGATGACTGGGCAGGGGTGCAGTCATGGGTGGGCCAGGGAGGGCATAGGCCCAAACACTTTGGAGCCAGGCCCTCCCACTGGGGGCTTTGTTACAGACAGAAATAGTCTTTATCAATCGACAATCCAGCAGATGAAGAAGCCGGGTGTTGAGGTCCTGGGCTTGCAACGTGGTCTGCGGTTGTGAGGCCGGTTGGACGTACTGTCAAATTCTCTAAAACAAAACTGGAGGCGGCTTATAGCAGAGAAATGAACATAAAATAATCTGGTAACAGCTCTGATGGACATTCCTGCAGTCAGCATGCCAATTGCACGCTCCCTCAAAACTTGAGACATCTGTGGCTTTGTCTTGTGAGACTAAATGGCACGTTTAAGATTGCCCTTTTATTGTCCACAGCACAAGGTGCACCTGTGTAATGATCATGCGGTTTAATCAGCTTTTTGATATGCCACACCTGTCAGGTGGATGGATTATCTTGGCAAAGGATAAATGCTCACTAACAGGGATGTAAACAAATTTGTGCACAACATTTGAGAGAAATAAGCTTTTTGTGCGTATGAGACATTTCTGGGATCTTTACATGTTACATTTATATTTTTGTTCAGTATAGTATCTAAAAAGTACAGAAGTTTCGGTATACCGTGCAACACTAATTACAATGTTTAGGACTGGCAACGCAGACAGTGTTGGCATTTCCAATTATTTCCATTTCCACTATGGAAAATCTCAGGCCGATTGACACAATATTATGCCCCATATTGTTGTGTTCACCTCCATCTCTACTGGTTTACTGTAGGTCCCAAAGTCATTTATATTTTATATTACCCCTGTATAAACCCGCATACTGTAGGAGGTTATAAAAAGCCTATCCCTGAACACACCAACCCAAGGCACCAGATTTCTGGAAAGCTGTCTGATGAAAGGCCTGTTTGAGTCTCTTGGGCTGCGTCCCAAATGGGCTGCGGCCCTATGGTCCCTGGTCAAAATAAATGCACTATAAAGCGTTTAGGATGCCATTTGGGATGCAGCTTTCGTCATCTTCATTTGAGGCCCCTACAGTCAACTTTATAGAGGGGCCATAAATCCGCTAGGAGAAATGATCTGACGCACCAATGCTCAATAAAACAAGGCGGAGTAGGATACTTCCAGCCCTGGGTCAAGCAGATGTTACTGATGAGGAACCACACACAGACATCCACACACACAGTACTTCCTACAGTACATATACAGTACCAGTCCAAAGTTTGGACACACCTACACCTACACATTCCAGTTTTTATTTTTATTTTTACATTGTAGAATAATAGTGAAGACATCAAAACTATGAAATAACACATGGAATCATGTAGTAAACAAAAATAAAGTGTTAAACAAATCCAAATAAATTTTTGATTCTTCAAAAAGCCACCCTTTGCCTTGATGACAGCTTTGCACACTCTTGGCATTATCTCAACCAGCTTCACCTGGAATGCTTTTCCAATAGTCTTGAAGGTGTTCCCACATATGCTGATCACTTTTTGGCTGCTTTTCCTTCACTCTGCAGCACTCTATCACTCGCCTACTCATCCCAAACCATCCCGATTGGGTTGAGGTCGGGTGATTGTGGAGGCCAGGTCATTTGATGCAGCACTCCATCACTCGCCTTCTTGGTCAAATAGCCCTTACACTGCAGATCCAGCCCTCAGAAGCCCCGCCTTCCTGGCTATTATATCAGGTCTCGCATCCATTTTATAAATTCTTCGCTCTTCAGCTCGCCTGAAGGAAGAACATGTCAGGCTATGAGATTCGGCTCTGACTTTGTTGTCTGTTAGTGGGGAGAGAGTACTCGCCCCCCTAGATGTTGCGAGTTTTGGGTCTTGGTATTGTTTTTTGTGTTTGCTTGGGTAGGAGCTGTGTTGGCTAAAAACCCACTACTTTTTGCTTAGCTTGTGTAGCTAGTGCTTCCTTGCTTGAGTAAGATGGGCAGTGGTAAGAGTAAGTTCAAAAAGGCTAACCAGTTTGAACCTCTGATCATGCCCTACGGGCATGTGGTTTCACTATGAAAGTTAAAGATACTCACGAGTGCTGTCCTGTTGTCTCCCAGTGGGTTCAACTTCCATTGAGATTCGGGCTGACTTGTGAGGAATATTGGTGGTCAGAGTTGATAGGGGTATCATCCCAGCCAAATGAGGCTCATTCCAGTTTCTCTGGCAGTGTTCAGAGTCCAGATTCCGCGGGATGATATATACTCCCTGATTAGCTCTGGAGGATTTTCAGAGTGTGAATCGGATGACATCAGTCCGGGGAAGTCTGAAGCCCTGGCTTTGGATTCGGCGTGGGGGAGAACCATTGGGGTGAATGCGCCTTTGCTGGTGTTTTCTCCTCCGCAGCGAAGTTCCTCCAGGTTTGGGGGAAGGTATTTGCCTCCTGTCCCTGAAACGGTGATGCGTTGCTTATCCTCCGTTGAAAGATTTATACTGAGGCTAACAAGGTGGCTAATCCTAGCACAAATAAACAGCGCCGGTTCTCTGGATTCCTGAGGGGGACAGTCGGCTGTATTTGGATGAGACAGTTTTGCCAACAAAGCTGTTTGGCTCGGGGCCCTCCTCCCCAACTATTACTGTGGCAACAGTGCTCCCAAGTGGCTCGGTGAATGGTGGGCAAGTTACTGGTTGCCGAGGTCCCCGAACCCGGTGTGGGCCGGGTATCAGAATATACAGTCTTCCCCACGTTCAGACACACGGTTGTCAAGAGTGGTGGATATGAAAACAAGCATGACAAAAACGTTTATTATCCCAGTCCTCAGGATGATGCTCTGCCCCTTCAGGAGATAATGTATGGGAGACTGGCAGCGTGCTCCGTTCAGTGGTGGTCATGAGCAGTTTCACGATGGGTGATGAGGACGGTGATGAGGAGGTATAGTCTGTAGTTCGCTGTGGGTCCTCCACCTTTTCGTGGCGTCATTACTTCTGAGGTCCAAGCGCCTGTCTTGGGAGAGGACATTTCCTTTCTCCTTCAAAAGCAGGCTGTTCAGGTGGTCCCCGTGTCAGAAGTATAGAGTGGTTGTTCCAGCTGCTACTTATTAGTTCCCAAGAGTGATGGAATGTTGTGTCCCAACCTGGACTCAAGGTTGCAAGTTTAAAATGCTCACACTTGGAGTCACGTGGGACCACCGAAAAAGATAGCAGCACTTTAGAGAGCTCCTAATAACCACATGTAAATCCTGAAATTCAACGGCATACACTTACATTTTTTGTCTTAATATATTTCCTTGAAGTACAGTTTAATATAAAGATCATTTACATTTTGAAACATCTCGCTAAAGTGGCATTATTGGAACGTCGACACAAGCTAAAAACTTCTTCAAGCTGAACACGCCGTGTTCACAGAAGGCCACTTCGACTAGCAAACAAACAGTCTTCCCGAATCCCCCCATCAAAACATGGATAAACACGTAAGCCCGGAGAAATCGGTAAATCTGAAGGATCTATTTGAGCAAATGGGAAAGATGAATCCGACTTTGTTGGATGTTGCATCCAATGTCTCCACGATAAAAACAACAACTACTGAGCTAAAGGAAAAAGCTGATGCGATACAAGAGAGGATGGATGGGGCAGAGGGATGGATTTCGACAGTGGAGGATGCCATCTGCCATCTGGAGAAGGGTAATGAGAATCATGAGAAAAAACTGGACATATTGTGGAATCGTGTCGAAGAACTTGAGAACAGAAGTAAGAGAAATACGGTGAGAATGGTTAATCTGAAAGAGGAGAGTGAGGCTGGCAGTGGACTAATCTTGTGTGTGCAGAAAATTATCTCAGAAGGATTTGGATTTGACAACAGCCACGAATTCTAAATTGAACGAATCCATCTCAGCGTAACCATGCCTGACGAAAATGGGCCCCAGAGAACGGTTCTCATCTGAGAGATTCTTGCTAGAGCAAGGTGTTTAGCCTAGATAAAGAAGACAAGACAAGGTAAAATACAGGTTGAATTGTATGTGGTTTATAATACCAATGAAGGTAGCCTATGTGCTTGTGGAAGTCTAGGGAGTGTTGCTAATTTAGCTTTTCAAGTGCCTCACAGAACATAAGGAATTTATGACTCATCGTGAAGCAAAGTTATGTTCCAAGTTGCTTTGTTTTATTTTGGGATTGGTTTTCTATGTTTATTTACACTGTTTTATTGTACAGGAGGAGCATACAGTTGAAGTCAGAAGTTTAAATACACTTACGTTGGAGTCCTTAAAACTCGTTTTTCAACCACTCCACAAATTTCTTGTTAACAAACTATAGTTTTAGGACATCTACTTTGTGCATGACACAAGTATTTTTTCCAACAATTGTTTACAGACAGATTATTTCACTTATAATTCACTGTATCACAATTCCAGTGGGTCAGAAGTTTACATACACTAAGTTGACTGTGCCTTTAAACAGCTTCCAGAAATTCCAGAAAATTATGTCATGGCTTTAGAAGCTTCTGGTAGGCTAATTGACATCATTTGAGTCAATTGGAGGTGTACCTGTGGATGTATTTCAAGGCCTACCTTCAAACTCAGTGCCTCTTTGCTTGACATCATGGGAAAATCAAAAGAAATCAGAAAAAAATTGTAGACCTCCACAAGTCTGGTTCATCCTTGAGAGCAATTTCCAAACGCCTGAAGGTATCACGTTCATCTGTACAAACAATAGTACGCAAGTATAAACACCATGGGACCACGCAGCCGTCATACCGCTAAGGAAGGAGACGCGTTCTGTCTCCTTGAGGTGAACGTACTTTGGTGCGAAAAGTGCAAATCAATCCCAGAACAACAGCAAATGACCTTACATTTACATTTACATTTTAGTCATTTAGCAGACGCTCTTATCCAGAGCGACTTACAGTAGTGAATGCATACATTTCATACAATTTCATACATTTTTTTCTGTGCTGGCCCCCCGTGGGAATCGAACCCACAACCCTGGTGTTGCAAACACCATGCTCTACCAACTGAGCTACAGGGAAGGCACCTTGTGAAGATGCTGGAGGAAACGGGTACAAAAGTATCTATATCCACAGTAAAACAAGTCCTATATCGACATAACCTGAAAGGCCGCTCAGCAAGGAAGAAGCCACTGCTCCAAAACTGCCATAAAAAAGCCAGACTACGGTTTGCAACTGCACATGGGGAGAAAGATCATACTTTTTGGAGAAATGTCCTCTGGTCTGATGAAACAAAAATATAACTATTTGGCCATAATGACCATCGTTATATTTGGAGGAAAAAGGGGGAGGTTTGCAAGCCGAAGAACACCATCCCAACCGTGATGCGCGGGGGTGCCAGCATCATGTTGTGGGGGTGCTTTGCTGCAGGAGGGACTGGTGCACTTCACAAAATAGATGGCATCATGAGGCAGCAACATCTCAAGACATCAGTCAGGAAGTTAAAGCTTGGTCGCAAATGGGTCTTGCAAATGGACAATGACCCCAAGCATACTTCCAAAGTTGTGGTAAAATGGCTTAAGGACAACAAAGTCAAGGTATTGGAGTGGCCATCACAAAGCCCTGAACTCAATCCTATAGAGCAAGGAGGCCTACAAACCTGACTCAGTTACACCAGCTCTGTCAGGAGGACTGGGCCAGAATTCTTATTGTGGGAAGCTTGTGAAAGGCTACCCAAAACGTTTTAACCAAATTAAACAATTTAAAGGCAATGCTTCCAAATACTAATTGAGTGTATGTAAACTTCTGACCCAATGGGAATGTGATGAAAGAAATAAAAGCTGAAGTAAATCATTCTTTCTACTAGTATTTTGACATTTCACATTCTTAAAATAAAGTGATGATCCTAACTGACCTAAGACAGGGAATTTTTACTAGGATTAAATGTCAGGAATTGTGCAAAACTGAGTTTAAATGTATTTGGCTAAGGTGTATGTAAACTTCCGACTTCAACTGTATATTGTGACATTTTATATAATGTTCATTAGAGTTGTCACGCTCACAGGCTATAACTACTCGAAGCGAATATGGCTAATGGTTATGTATGGTTGTCAAATCACATCAAATGTCATACACATTTTGCAGATGTTATTGCGGGTGTAATGAAATGCTTGTGTTCCTAGCTCCAACAGTGCAGTAGTACTTCACTTGTGGTAATACTTGGTTTTACTTTACTTGTGGTAACCAAATGAATAGGAAAGATCTTTTTTTACATAGGACATTGAGACTTGTCCCGAAGTCACTCCTGAGTTGTCTTTGCTGTGTGCTTAGGGTCATTGTCCTGTTGGAAGGGGAACCTTCACCCCAGTCTGAAGTCCTGAGTGCTCTGGAGCAGGTTTTCATCAAGGATCGCTCTGTACTTTGCTCCGTTCATCTTTCCCTTGATCCTAGTCTCCCTGTCCCTGCCGCTGAAAAACATGACGCTTGCATTACATTTTTTTTGCATGATATCCAATTGGTAGTTACAGTCTTGTCCCATTGCTGCAACTCCCCTATGGACTCGGGAGAGGCGAAGGTCGAGAGCCATGCGTCCTCCGAAACATGACCCTGCCAGGCCGCACTGCTTCTTGACACACTGCTCGCTTAACCTGGAAGCCAGCTGCACCAATGTGTCGGGGGAAACACCGACCAGCTGGCGACCGAAGTCAGCGTGCATGCGCCCGGCCACCGCAAGGAGTCACTAGAGCGTGATAGGACAAGGACGTCCCAGCCGGCCAAACCCTCCCCTTACCCAGACGACACTGGGTCAATTATGCGCCGCCTCATGGACGCAGCCCCGAATCTAACGCGATGCAGTGCCTTAGAGCGCTGTGCCACATGAGGCCTGAATACTTTACATAAAAATACACATGACAGCCTGCTTGGAGTTTGCCAAATGGAACCTAAAGGACTCTCAGACCATGAGAAACAAGTTTCTCCTGTCTGATGAAACCAAGATTGAACTCTTTGACCTGAATGCCAAGTGTCACGTCTGAGAGGAAACCAGGCACCGCTCATCACCTGGCCAATACCATCCCTACGGTGAAGCATGGTGGTGGCATTATCATGCTGTGGGAATGTTTTTCAGGGGAAGGGACTGGGAGACTATTCAGGATCGAAGGAAAGATGAACGGAGTAAAGTACAGAGATATCCTTGATGAAAACCTACTCCAGAGCGCTCAGGACCTCAGACTGAGGCGAAGGTTCACCTTCCAACAGGACAACAACCCTAAGCACACAGCCAGGAGTGGCTTCGGGACAAGTCTCTGACTGTCCTTGAGTGGCCCAGCCAGAGCCCGGACTTGAACCTGATCGAACATCTCTGGAGAAACCTAAAAATAGTTGTGCAGCGACGCTCCCCATCCAATCTGACAGAGCTTGAAAGGATTTGCAGAGTAGAATGGGAGAAACTACCAAGCTTATAGTGTCATACCCAAGAAGACTTGAGGCTGTAATCACTGCCAAAGGTGATTCATCAAAGTACTGAATAAAGGGTCTGAATGCTTATGTAAATGTGATATTCCTGTTTTTATTTTTAATACATTTGCAAAACAAATTGCTTTGTCATTATGAGATATTGTATGTACATTGATTTCATTTTGTGTATGGTGTGTACAACAATTTAATCAATTTTAGCGTAAGACTGTAATGTAACAAAACATGGAAAAAGTGAAGGGGTCTGAATACTTTCCAAATGCACTGTAAGTGGCGCGAGTTTGAGGGTTGGTGTCAGGTTAAAGGTGTTTCTCCTTCATCGGAGAGCTTTGGTGGACATTTTCATGTTCTTCCATGAGGATTTTGAGCAGGGCCTTTCTTTTTCCACATTGAAGGTTTATATGGCAGCCATCTCGGCTTGTCATGTAGGGATTGACGGCTCTACCCCGGGGTCTTATCTTCTGGTTGTGCAGTTCCTGAAATGTGTGTGTCAGCTCAGACCAGTGTCTAAGCCTACAGCACCGATCTGGGACCTGCCTTTGGTCCTGGACACTGTGTGAGCCTCTGTTTGAACCATTGGAACCTGTGGACCTAAAAGTCCTTTCCTACAAGACTGCTCATTGCCTTGGCCAAGGGCGTTGGGGATCTCTACTCACTATCAATCCAGAAAATTTCAAGAACTTTCTAAGTTTCTTCAAGTGCAGTCTCAAAAACCATCAAGCGCTATGATGAAACTGGCTCTCATGAGGACCACCATAGGAAAGGAAGACCCAGAGTTAATTCTACTGCAGAGAATAAGTTCATTAGAGTTACCAGCCCAAATAAATGCTTCAGAGTTCAAGTAACAGACACATCTCAACATCATCTGTTCATACAAAAATCCCTGTTCAGATCACTGCCAAAATCTGCATCTAATTCAGGAAATGTTTCAATGATGTCTCAATTGTACAGGATTTGAGTATTGCTGTGTCAAATTATGCATTGCGTCAATCCCATTGGACAAAGGAGCAGATGTAAAGGTTCCAATAGTTTTGTCCATGGCATGACAACGATAGTGGAACAGAGAAAGAGAGAGAGAGTAGGCTCAGGGATTAGAATCTCTGACCTGATTCTGGGCTGAACATGTAATATCATAAATGCCAGATTATGAGTCCTGTTGGAGCCGGGAGGGCAGGGAGGGTTAAAGATGAACACAATCTCTTAATCCTATGATAAAGGGGGTTAAGGGGCTGGGGCTGAACGATGGGGGAGGGACATCCCAGATGGATACTACATACAGTGTGCAGAGAACACCGTTTGACTGGGTTTGCTTCAAAACCATGTGCCAGTGTGTTTTTCTGTTTGGCACTAATTTCTGATCAACATGCAGAAAGACTGTTTGTCATCTTTCTCAGAGGTTGAAGTAAAAACACTGATTAATTTGCGCTTCTCTTAATTTCCGGTCAATGTACAGAAAGACTGGTGAGATTTCACTTGCTCTTACACCCACTGAACATGAAGCGTTCAGAGAAGCATGATTGGACATTGGATCTGAACTTCTTCATAGAAAGTCTCGGACTGTGGAAGAAATGAAGGATGAAATGCTTCACGATCCGAATATATCGACTTGCAAGACCATTTGTCATTATGTAAAGTCCAGACCACAGTAAAACCATGATTGAGAGGTAGACTTTGTGTGGGTGCAAACGTTTGTGTGAGGAGATGGTGGGTGTCTGAGATATACCGTTTGTCTTTCCTTGTGTCAGAGCTTTTGGGGTAATTGGACAAGAGATTACAAAGACACCAGCCAAGTGGACTGCTGTGAGGGGATTAGGGCCAGGGGGTGGTGGTGAGAAAAAGGGATATACTACTAGGCCAATCGTCTCATCTGAGTCATTGATGGCCGGGGGCAATTCCTAAATGCTCCTTTCACCATGACCTCAAAAAACCTTTCAAGAGGATGGAAGCAGTGTTGGCGTAACCCTGGCGTTAGCATTCAAATGCAAGAGAAAGTGTAACAACTGAATTGAGATCTGAGAATTGAAGCCTGAGCTGTAGCTTTGAGTTTTGGCCTGTCCATTGTAGGGTCAGAGAGACAGAAGGGAAGAGAAGTGCACTGCAACTTGTGGCTCTAGGCACTTTGAGAAGTGTGGCCAAGCAGCAGGGTAGAAAGCCAGCCAGTGCCAAATAGGATTAGTCCCTCAGCTCTAGCTGAAGTTTCAGTCTAACGCCACCCAAGACGATCTCTGCTAATAAGATTACTAGAGCCCGAACGATAAATCGGTTGACCGATATTATCGACCGATATTAGCCTTTCACAGAAATATTTGTATCGGTCTTTATTCCACAGATAAAGCTCCAATATTATAAACATAGAATAAACAAATACGTCTGCTCATTTGCAGTAATTTTTCTTTTCTTTCTAATGGTTGCCTGAAGAGGGTGCTCTACGAGCTACTCATTGAACATCACTCAGCCCAAGGTCACAACGTGAGAGATAGTAGGCATGGTGGTTTGACGGTGAGTAGCTTGCCACAGCCAGCATATTTGAATAAGTAAATAATCAAAAGTACACTTCACCAAGCAAGCGGCCCTGTCCTCATCACATTCTCACTTAGTTAATGTTAACTTGCTAGCTAGCTAGAAATCTATGCTAATTATGTGCCAATACTGAACTGGTGCCAAAGTGAACACTTGTCCTTGATACAAAAAGAACACCGTTACTGTATGGGCCTATTATGTTAGCTAGTCATTCAAAAATCATGTTAAACACTATTTCACACAGTGAGTCCATGCAACTTATTATGCGACTTTTACTCCAGAAATTATTTAGGCTTGCCATAAGAAAGGGGTTGGAAACTTATTGACTCAAGACATTTCAGCTTTTCCTTATTTATTAATTTATAAAAATTTCTAAAACACAATTCCACTTTGACATTATGGGGTATCGTGTAGGCCAGTAACACAAAATCTAAATTTAATACATTTTTAATTTAGGCTGTAACACAACAAAATGTGGAAAAAGTTAAAGGGTGTGACTACTTTCTGAAGTTAATTGGTGGACTTTTGCCTCCATAAAATTGGTAACAGACTCAAAAATCCCATTATGGTCGGGCTCTAAACATTTCTGCATGCTGCCCTGCCAGCACTGGCTAGCTACGTACGCGCACACAGAAAACACACACACACACACACACACACACACACACACACACACACACACACACACACACACACACACACACACACACACACACACACACACACACACACACACACACACACACACACACACAGAGAGAGATTTACATTCTGAAACAGATGGGTCACGGTTTGTGCAATTGAATGATTATCCTGATTATGTTATTTTTCCTCTGCTGCCTTGCCAGTCCAGGGGCACATGCTCTGTGTTCAAAAACGACAAACTGTTGTTTTTTTTCTCTATGAAAAACTTCAGGATTTACTTCAGTGGTAGCTCATCCGGCAAGCAGTGAGACCCTTGGAAACATTACATTGCTTTCTTATGCTGAATCATAACTGAAAATGACAGCTCCATCTCTAAGAAAAATATAGATGAACTGACCTTGACAGTTGGCTGCACGCACGCACCCACCCACACACACAGACAGACACAATCACAGATCAGAAGAACTTCCCGACAGTCACGTCTCAGTGGGAGACAGTACCTGCAGCTCAGGTGGAGCACAGTCAGGAATGTAATTATTTAGACACAGCACATGGAAGATATTTCAATCTGATTTTGGAACATATGCTTCTAGAATAAATGTCGCTTTAACTTCTCTAGGGTAGGGGGCAGTATTTAGAAATTCAGATGAATAACGTGCCCAAATTAAACTGCCTGCTTCTCAGGCCCAGAAGGTAGGATATGCATATTATTAGTAGATTTGGATAGAAAACACTCTGAAGTTTCTAAAACTGTTTGAAAGATGTCTGTGAGTATAACAGAACTCATATGGCAGGCAAAAACCTGAGACAAAATCCAACCAGGAAGTGACTTGTAGTTTTTCTATCTAATCCCTATTCAAACTTCAGTGTCTGTGGGGTCATTCTGCACTTTCTAAGGCTTCCATTGGATGTCAACAGTCTTTAGAAACTTGTTTCATGCGTCGACTGTTACTGGGCAGAGAATAGGAGCTCAGTCAATCAGTGGACTGCCTGGGACCAGTGAGTTATTTACTGCACGGGCACGCAAGCACGCCCTTCCTTCTTTTTCCTCTGTAATGAATATGCTATTGTCCGGTTGGAATATTATCGAAGTTTTATGTTAAAAAGACCCTAAGGATTGATTGTAAACATCGCTTGACATGTTTCTACGAACGGTAATGGAACTATTTGACTTTTCATCTCTGGTTTTGTGCTTGCGCGTTATGCCTTTGGATTAGTGATCTGAACGTGCAAACAAAACGGAGGTATTTGGACATAAATATGGAGTTTTTCGAACAAAAAGAACATTTCTTGTGGGAGTCCTGGGAGTGCATTCCGACGAAGATCAGCAAAGGTAAGGGAAGATTTATAATACTAATTCTGAGTTTAGTTGACTCCAGAACTTGGCGGGTAACTGTATAGCTTGCTTTGATGGCTGAGCTCTGTACTCAGAATATTGAAAAATGTGCTTTCGCCGTAAAGCTATTTTAAAATCTGACACAGCGGTTGCATTAAGGAGAAGTGTATCTATAATTCTTTCAATAACTGTTGTAAATTTTATCAATGTTTATGATGAGTATTTTTGTAAATTAATGTGCTCATTCACCAGGAGTTTTGGTGGGAATCAATTTTCTGAACATCATGCGCAAATGTAAAATGGGGGTTTATAGATATAAATATGAACTTTATCGAACAAAACATCCATGTATTTTGTAACATTGAGTCCTGGGAGTGTCATCTGATGAAGATCATCAAAGGTTAGTGATTAATTTTAGCTGTATTTCTGTTTTTTGTGACGCCTCTCCTTGCTTGGAAAATGGCTGTGTGGTTTTTCTTGTTTAGGTGCTGTCCTAACATAATCTAATGTTATGCTTTCGCCGTAAAGCCTTTTTGAAATCGGACACTGTGGTTGGATTAAGGAGGATCTTATCTTTAAAATGGTGTATAATACTTGTGTGTTTGAGAAATTTGAATTATGAGATTGTTGTTTTGAATTTGCCGCCCTGCTATTTCACTGCCTGTTGATAGTGTGTACCGCGGGTGGGGCGCTAGCGTCCCACATACCGCAGAAAGGTTTTAAAGGGCTCAATGGCTCGCTTCAAATGACTTTAACAGGCCGTGAGGGTTCCTGAAATAATAAATCATTCTAACTTCAATATTCATACATACACTGAGTACACCAGACATTAGGAGCACCTTCCTAACATAGAGTTGCAGCCTCCCTTTTGCCCTCAGAACAGCCTCAATTCATCGAGGCATGGACTCTACAAGGTGTCGAAAGCATTCCACAGGGATGCTGGCCCATGTTGACTCCAAAGCTTCCCACAGTTGTGTCAAGTTGGCTGGATGTCCTTTGGATGTTGGACACTTCTTGATACACACGGGAAACTGTTGAGTGTGAAATACCCAGCAGCGTTGCAGTTCTTGACACAAACCGGTGCGCCTGGCACCTACAACCATACCCCGTTCAAAGGCACCCACATTTTTTGTCTTGACACTTCACCCTCCGAATGGCACACATACACAATCCATGTCTCAATTGTCTCACGACTTAAAAATCCTTCTTTAACTTGTCTCCTCTCAGTCATCTACACTGATTGAAGTGGATTTAACAAGTGACATCAATAAGGGATCATAGCATTCACCTGGATTCACCTGGTCAGTCTATTTCATGGAAAGAGCAGGTGTTCTTAATGTTTTGAAATACTGTATGTACACAAGCCAGGCTAAATAAAAGGATGTTTAACATGCATACATACGTTCTCACCCTGATGGAGGGTTTCCCACAGCATTTGATAGTTTTGGTGGGCCATCAAGGCAAAAAGTGTGTAAATCAGCTCCCTCTTGCTTGCCTGGACAACCACCGGTACTAACTTCATCGCTGTGAGAAACCCTGAGGTGAAATGATCAAACGTATGAGGAGGGGAGCCTCATCTATAATATTAGAAGAGACCATGATAGATCCCATTACGTATCTTTATGGTAGGGCTGGGTGATATATCTCATTAATTAGAGGAATTCAAATGTATGTTTTTGTGCGATATTCCAAATATATATCTTAATTTTTTTTTAAGCGTTTATGTCTGCTTGTTCTCATGTTGTCTTTCTGGTCTCGTTTCCTTCTCTCCTTCTGTGTTGTGTGCACCGCGTGCGCACGCACGCACGCACGCACGCACGCACGCAATAGGGTTGCCAGGGGCCCAATGACTACTCAAAACCCACCCACAAAGCCTGAAAACTAGCTCACACTTTTTTTCCTGCAGTAAGAGAGGAGTTGCCACATTTAGCCAATAAACCCATTTTCCACAGTGGTGTAAAGTACTTAAGTAAAAATACTTGAAAGTACTACTTAAGTCATTGTTTGGGGTATCTGTACTTTACTTTACTATTTATATTTTTGACAACTTTTACCTCACTACATTCCTAAAGAAAATTATGGACTTTTTACTCCATAGATTTTCCCTGACACCCAAAAGAACTTGTTACATTTTGAATGCTTAGCAGGACAAGAACATGGCCTAATTCACACACTTATCAAGAGATCATCCCTGGTCATCACTACTGCCTTTGATCTAGCGGACTCACTAAACCCATGCTTTGTTTGTAAATGATGTCTGAGTGTTGGAGCATGTCCCTTGCGATCCGTAAATTTAAAAAAAGAAAAGAAAATGGTGCCGTCTGGTTTGCTAAATACAAGGCATTAAGGCATATAAGGCAACGTGAATAATAAAGGAATTTGATTATGTTGCAAGAGAAAAGATAACTCGCCCTCATTAAACTATCATTTTCTATCAATGGATGTCGATTTAACTTGTTTGACTGCTAGGATTGTGTAATTAAGTCTGTGTGAGCTGGTGTGGAGGAGTCAGGCGCAGGACAGCAGATATGAGTAAAAAACATATTTACTCAAAATACAAACAAATACAACGCAATAATGTGAGCCCACGATAACGGACCGTATTACATACAAACAATTACTCACAAACAAACATGGGGGAACAGAGGTTTAAATAATGAACAAGTAATTGGGGAATTGAAACCAGGTGTGTAAGACAAAGACAAAACAAATGGAAAATGAAAAGTGGATCGGCGATGGCTAGAAGGCCGGTGAAGTCGACCGCCGAACGCTGCCCGAACAAGGAGAGGGACCAACTTCGGCGGAAGTCGTGACAGATTGTGAATAACTATAGATAAATCCAACAGGAGAGTTTGAGGGATGAAAGTTGGACAGAGGATCTCAAAATCTCTGTGCAAGAAACACTTGAACAAACTTCAAAAGAATGTTTGCCTATTTTCTGGCAATTATGCTTTTTCTATGTGCCAGATGTTAAGACTACAAACTGTTATAAAATGGCCTATTTGCGAGATTGACTTGTCATTTCAATAGGCATAGGCTTACTAAAATATGGGTTTATGATTGTAATTCATCTTTTCCATGGTTTGGTTAGCTAGATGCAAGTAGCCTATAGTTACTGATAGCCTACAGTAGCCTAGGCAAGATGTAAGATGAACGATTTAGCAGCTTGCTTAGTTCAAATTGACAGACTCATTTATTTAACATGAATAGCGAGGCGATTTTTAGGTAAGAAGTGCTTCTGTTGCCAAACAGCTTGCTGGAATAGGCTACTGAGAATGGTGTTATAATTTCAATCACTGAATAATATATTAATAATATGGATATGAACTGAAGAGGCCTATCCTTGTCAACAACAGCCAGTGTTTTTTTCTTCTTCATTTTGTTAACCTTTTTTTTACCTGATTGACTGTTACCTTTAATCTAATGCATTCTAACAACAGCTGATCGGCAATTGCATAGAATTGACCATGATCACAATTGATAACTTTCAATTTCATTACCTAAACATGGCCATTAATAATTGCATAATAACACAAGGCTACAACAACAATAAACTGAAGTTATAGACTATTTAATAAATCCGTTTTCCAGCTTCAGGTAGGCTGTCACGACTTCTGTCGAAGTCGATGCCTCTCCTTGTTCGGGCGGTGTTCGGCGGTCGACGTCGCCGGTCCTCTAGCCATCGCCGATCCATTTTTAATTTTCCATTTATTTTGTCTTGTTTTCCCACACAACTGGTTTTCATTTCCCTCATTACGTGTTGAGTATTTAACCCTCTGTTCCCCCCATGTTTTGTGTGGTATTGTTTGTTGTAAGTGCTTGTGCACATTTGTTTGACTGGTGCACGTCGGGTTTAGGGATGGATCCCCATCGTTCCTATGGCTATGCCCTTCCCAGTTCACGCCTTAGATAGTCGACCATTAGGGTCAGGGTTGATTAGGGAGGCCACCGCTCCTCTGGGCATGGTGACGCAGGGGGGTCACACGGAGAGAATCAGTCTCTTTCTCATTGACTCTCCTGCGTTTCCCGTGGCGCTAGGTCTACCCTGGTTAGCTTGTCATAACCCCACTGTTTCATGGCAACGGAGGGCTCTCACGGGGTGGTCGCGAGTGTGCTCGGGGAGGTGCTTTGGGGTTTCCGTAGGTGCTACTACGGTGGAAAGTCCAGACCAGGTCTCCACCGTGCGCATTCCCCCCGAATATGCTGATTTGGCTCTCGCCTTCTCCAAAAAGAAGGCAACTCAATTACCACCCCATCGACGGGGGGATTGTGCAATAAATCTCCTGGTAGACGCAGCACTTCCAAAGAGTCACGTGTATCCCCTGTCACAGGCGGAGACGGTGGCTATGGAAACATATGTCTCCAAATCCCTGCATCAGGGGTACATTCGGTCCTCCACTTCACCCGCCTCCTCGAGTTTCTTTTTTGTGAAGAAGAAGGAAGGAGGTTTGCGCCCGTGCATTGACGATCAAGGCCTTAATCAGATAACTGTGCGGTACAGTTACCCGCTACCTCTAATTGCCACGGCGGTTGAGTCAATGCACGGGGCGCACTTCTTCACTAAACTTAATCTCAGGAGTGCTTACAACCTGGTGCGTATCCGGGAGGGAGACGAGTGGAAGACGGCGTTCAGTACGACCTCAGGGCATTATGAGTACCTTGTCATGCCGTATGGGTTGATGAATGCTCCATCAGTCTTCCAAGCCTTTGTAGACGAGATTTTCAGGGACCTGCACAGGCAGGGTGTAGTGGTGTATAATGATGACATTCTGATATACTCCGCTACACGCACCGAGCACCTTGGTGCGCAAGGTACTTGGTCGACTGTTGGAGCATGACCTGTACGCCAAGGCTGAGAAATGCCTGTTCCTCCAACAGTCCGTCTCCTTCATAGGGTACTGCATTTCCACCTCAGGGGTGGAGATGGAGAGTGACCGCATTTCAGCTGTGCGTAATTGGCCGACTCCCACCACGGTAAAGGAGGTGCAGCGGTTTCTAGGTTTGCCAATTACTACCGGAGGTTTATCCAGGGTTTTGGTCAGGTAGCTGCTCCCATTACCTCACTGCTGAAGGGGGGGCCGGTACATTTGTAGTGGTCAGCTGAGGCAGACAGGGCTTTTGGTCACCTGAGGGCTCTCTTTACCTCGGCTCCCTTGGAACCCTCTTTGGCATTCATAGTGGAGGTGGACGCATCCGAGGCTGGGATAGGAGCCGTGCTCTCTCAGCGCTCGGGTACGCCACCGAAGCTCCTGCCGTCTCCTTCCTCTGCCTGGTCTCCCTACGGCCCCTGGGACACCGCCCATGTTCACCTTCAGCGCGCTGTGCTGCGCCAGAAAGTTGTCGCAGACCGTCACCGCAGTGAGGCCCCGGTGTTTCCACCAGGGGACCAGGTCTGGCTCTCGACCCGAAACCTGCCCCTCCGCCTGCCCTGCCGGAAGCTGGGTACGCGGTTTGTGGGGCAATTTACAGTCCTGAGGAGACTGAACGAGGTGAGTTACAGGTTACAGCTTCCCCCGATTACCATATTAACCCCTCGTTCCATGTGTCTCTCCTCAGGCCGATGGTGGCTGGCCCGCTCCAGGAGTCTGAGGTGCGGGAGGTTCCTCCGCCCCCTTTGGACGTCGAGGGGGCCCCGGCGTACTGTGTTCGTTCCATACTGGATTCGAGGCGTCGGGCGAGGGGCCTTCAGTACCTCGTGGACTGGGAGGGGTATGGTCCGGAGGAGAGATGCTGGGTTCCGGTGGAGGACGTGTTGGACCCTTCAATGCTGCGGGAGTTTCACCGTCTCCGTCCGGATCGCCCTGCGCCTCGCCCTCCGGGTCGTCCCCGAGGCCGTTGTCGGCGCACGGCTCAAGGGGGGGGGGGGGTACTTTCACGACTTCTACCGAAGTCGATGCCTCTCGTTGTTCGGGCGGTGTTTGGCGGTCGACGTCGACGGTCTTCTAACCATCGCCGATCCATTTTTCATTTTCCATTTGCTTTGTCTATTTTTCCCACACACCTGGTTTTCATTTCCCTCATTACGTGTTGTGTATTTAACCCTCTGTTCCCCCCATGTCTTTGTGTGGTATTGTTTGTTGTAAGTGCTTGTGCTTTGACTGGTGCGCGTCGGGTTATTGTGCCCATATTTTGTATTTCTTATAGCGTTGGTTTTACTATTAAACTGCTCCGGCTATTACCAAGTTCTGCTCTCCTGCATCTGACTTCCCTGCCACCAGTTACGCACCCCTTACATAGGCAACACAAGTAACACAAATTGATTTGCAATGACTCCATTGATAACATAATTTCAACATATTTATTGTATCAAATGATAGGCTACAATAGCCTACATAGGCATATAAATAAATAGGTTACTTAATGGCCAACAGATTGTGATGGAAAATGTTATGTGATGGAACATTTTATGATTGTGCTTTTCTAATAACCAATTTCTGTGTTCATGCAAGTGACTGGTTAAACGAATCCTCACTATCAGTATCTGCAATTTGGCCGTACACCCAGATCCTTTTTTTTGAGAACAAAAGATATCTCTGTTTCAAGGTCTCAGCTTAGAGAGAAGAAGCCCCGTGAGGTATTGGTCTGTCACATGCATGACCCAGTATTGGTCGGTCACATGAATGAAGCAAATGTTAATGATAAATGAATTATGAATGATGAATAAGCTAAATCATGCAAATATAACTTGTCTGCAATATATAAGAGAACTAACGGGACTGCTCCGGTAGAGCTCCTGATCGACATGTGTACTTGGTGCATTGAGTTGGTTGGAACCTCTCCAGCATGCTGATAATAAAGAATGATTAATTTAAGATTGACTTTGAATGTCCCTGTGAAGAATTTCCACGACAAGATGTATGTATCACTGTCCACATTCAATTTCAGTTTCATTGTGGACTTTTCCCCTTATCAGAAGCAAGTGAGGGAGATCCATAACTTCCATTTGAAATCTCCACTCGCGCAGCACTCGAGACCCAAGAACTGAGCATGCGTAAAACCTTTCATTTTACATGGTTTTCCATAAGCAAAGTTGACATGAGAATGCAGTTTAAACCACCTTCAAGCTAATGTATCTAATGCGCTCTAGAGCGCCTTAATAAGTAGTTTACATGTATATGTTTACATGCATTGTCATCTTAGAACTGATGGTGCGAATCAGTTCTAGCGCTTTAATATTTTTTGAGGAAAGAAGGTTGGAAATAGGATGTCTCCATAATGACAATCTAAATAGTCTACCTACAACTGGTAAAAAGTTGTCATGATGTGCGCGTTTGCTGCTCTGTATCCTCTCATTCATGTGACCCAGCTGCCTGCTGCAGCGCTCAGCCTCAACAGACACCCCTCCGACCCTCCCCACCACTCACGTGTCCACTCACTCAGCAACAGCCTTCTCACTGCCTGATAGTCAGCAGCAGCAGGTCACAGTAAAATATATTAATATGTAAAATAAAATGCCATGGCGGCCTTGGTCTAATTTCGAAATAGCCCCAAACCCCGCAACCAATATATTTTCACTCAAGACATCATTTTCAAAGTAGCCCAATCCTTGGGAAAAGCACGGACATGGCAACCCTGCCCACCACCATTGCCTTCGTAAAGTATTCAGACCCCTTGACATTTTCCACATGTTTTTAATGTTACAGCCTTATACTAAAATGGATGAAATAAAATAAAAATCCTCAGCAATCTACACACAATACCCCATAATGATAAAGCGAACAGGTTTTTAGATAAAGAATTTAATAATAAAAAACAGAAATACCTTATTTATATAAATATTCAGACAGGATTGTGTCAAGGCACAGAGAGATCCTTGATGAAAACCTTTTCCAGAACACTCAGGACCTCAGACTGGGGCGAATGTTCACCTTCCAACAGGACAATGACCCCAAGCACAGCCAAGACAACAAAGACTTTGAATGTCCTTTAGTGGCCCAGCCAGAACCCGGACTTGAACCCGATCGAACATCTCTGAAGAGACCTGAAAATAGCTGTGCAGCAACGCCCCCATCCAACCTGACAGAGCTCGAGAGGATCTGCAGAGAAGAATGGGAGAAACTCCCCAAATACAGTTGTGCCAAGCTTGTAGCGTCATACCCAAGAAGACTTGAGGCTGAAATCGCTACCAAAGGTGCTTCAACAAAGTAAAGGGTCTGAATATGTATGTAAGTGTAATATTTCCATTTTGTATTTTTAATACATTAGCATAAATGGCTAAAAACCTGTTTTTGCTTTGTCATTATGGTGTATTGTGTTGGTTGATTAGGGGAAAAAAGCAATTTAATACATTTTAGAATAAGCCTGTAACCAAACAAAATGTGGAAAAAGTCAAGGGGTCTGAATACTTTCCGAAGGCACTTTATATCATGAATCGCCCATATTTTGGAAAAAATCAAGATATAACTTCTACGCCATAATCACCCAGCCCTGCGTTATGGCCAATTACTACTGGGTCGATATACAAGACCTTGCAAACCACACATAATTACAGGTTGGTCTAAAACCTGCAAAAAACACAGAAGGATCTGGATCGATTCAGAGGCAGCTCCTCCCCCTTGATGACTGTGCTGTTCATCTTTGTACAGTATTAGAGTGGAGTCACTACAGCAGCAGCCAGTAAGATGCGATCAGTAAAGTCAATCACAACATAACAGAGAAGCAAAGAAACTCCCAAAATTATCTGGGACACATTACAGCATGCGGTGCCATGAAAGCTTTCTATTGTTCATTACAATCGATCGTCTCAGGAAAAGTAGCCCAGCTTCAATAGACGAGACGAGTAAGGTGTTCATCATGCCCAGTGGAACATGATGTTGGCAAACCCCACACCTGGCAACTTGGTAAAAAGTGCACATGGGAATGAGTGAAGGTCCGAGACCAAGGATTGACACTTTGAGACCGGCCTCAAGCATTTTAACGACTGTTTGATTTGCAGTCGGCCGCGTGGCAAGCATTCCTTCCTTCCATAGCAGGTAGTGCCCACCAGGTGATAATCTGCATACCTTCTGTTCACGCAGCATAACTGGTTGTCAGTTTCCATATAAAACTGTATTTTCCCATGGTTCCCATGGTCCCCATAACCATCAACACTCAAAATAATATGAACAACATATACTTTGTGCACCCAGGTTCATATTCTCATTTTAAATACCCATACTTACTGTTGTTTGAACAAATCAGACATATATTGACCTAAACAGGTAACAGGCTATTGCGTAATTAGCTAGGTGTTCAGATTTTTTTTAAACAAATGACTCTGTCACCTGAAAGAAGTGTGACCATCAATTCAGGCTAGGCGGTCGGGCAAATTATTTTTAAATGTTCACATGAAACATTTAAGGTTTAATTGTCACATCATTCCATGTGAAGCCTTTGTAAAACATCAGGCAACCGTAGAGAAACAGCCACAGAACCAGCCGCGTGTGTT
Source organism: Salmo salar (assembly GCF_965601325.2). NCBI lineage: Eukaryota > Metazoa > Chordata > Actinopteri > Salmoniformes > Salmonidae > Salmo > Salmo salar. Next base: position 12,960,253 of record NC_138311.1, on the reverse strand, counting down.
TCTGTGTATGTGTGTAACCCCGCTCGGCCTGTTCACATCTGGCTGAGGAGGATGCTCTTCTTGCGTCGCTATGTCTGCATGGCCCGTTTATTATTAATGCACTGAAGTGACTGTGCCAAGCAAGATGAAAATACACACAATCACAATGACATGAGCCAAACATGGACCTCAGGGGAGGGCAGGGGTCGATGCCAGCACGGTGTCTTACCGATTGCCGTCTTCCGGCATGGCGAACAGAGTCTTCTCAGTGGCCACCCGAAACCTCCCGTGGACTGAGAGGCCCACACCCTGAGAAGGAGAGAGAGGGGAAGAAAGCGTTAGTGTGCGAAAGATAGTGGAAGATAATGAGGGGGAAATTATTAATGAGGGATTTGGGACAGAGAGAGACGGGCAAAAGAGAGAGAGAGAGAAAAGATGAGATAGAAAGAAGATGAGAAAGAGACTAGAGCAAGAGAAAGAAAGGTAAAGAGAGGGGCATGCAAAGATCCATCGCTAGATATGAGTGATGTGATTGATGGAAAGGTATGTAACAGATTGTAAATGCAGACTGAGGCAGAGGCCATGTTAAGCCCTTTGTCTGTGTGTGTGTGTGTGTGTGTGTGTGTGTGTGTGTGTGTGTGTGTGTGTGTGTGTGTGTGTGTGTGTGTGTGTGTGTGTGTGTGTGTGTGTGTGTGTGTGTGTGTGTGTGTGTGTGTGTGTGTGTGTGTGTGTTTAACGAGCCACACAGGGCATTAGGAAGAAGGGTGAAGGTTAACAAGGAGGACAAGGCTGAGCATCCCTTCGCTGCCATAGCAGCACACCAATTGGTGTGTCCAGGATAAGGCAAGGACTGCATCGTTACCGTGGAAACAGCCTCTGTCTCTCCCTCTCTCTCACACACACAGTGCGAAAAATATTAAAACTCAAGTACACCCAAAGTCAAGCACCAATGGCAGGGCGGCATAGTACAGTGGAGAGTCTGATATGATCAGACTAGACATTGTAGACAAGGCGTTCCACACACTAACATTATCACACCCTGTCCTGATCTGCAGCGGCCATGTCCCTTCAAGGAGCCCTGTGGCACAGTGGAAGCAGAATATTAGCATCTGACTGCTGAAAAAAAACACTAGGCCTGATATATCAAAAAGCTCTGTAGACTTATCAAGCAAACTGCTTTGACTGAAGATGGCCCTAAATATGTAAACCCGTCTGATTGAAAATGGTTGCAAAGTGCCTTTTCCATATGGTAAGACACTGCCGTCAACACAAGCTTATTTTATAGAAGTTTCCCCTCTATAAGAGATCAGTGTAAAAGGGCAGCACTTTGTTAACATACAGTGCCTTCGGAAAGTATTCAGACCCCTTGACTTTTCCCACATTTTGTTAAGTTACAGCCTTATTCTAAAATGGAGTAAATATAAAAAATCCTCAGCAGTCTACACACAATACCCTATAATGACAAAGCGAAAACAGATTTTTAGAAATGTTTGCAAATGTATTAAAAATAAAAAAAATAAAATACTTATTTACTTAAGTATTCAGACCTTTTGCTATGAGACTCGAAATTTAGCTCAGGTACATCATGTTTCCATTGAGCGTCCTTGAGATGTTTCTACAACTTTATTGGAGTCCACCTGTGGTAAATTCAATTAATTGGACATGATATAAGGTCCCACAGTTGACAGTGCATGTCAGAGCAAAAACCAAGCCATGAGGTTCGAAGGAATTGTCCAAGGAATTGTCCAAGACAGGATTGTGTCGAGGCACAGATCTGGGGAAGGATACCAAAAAATGTCTGCAGCACTGAAGGTCCCCAAGAACACATTGGCCTCAATCATTCTTAACTAGAAGTTTGGAACCACCAAGAGTCTTCCTAGAGCTCTCCGCCCGGCCAAAATAGGCAAATTGGGAGAGAAGGGCCTTGGTCAGGGAGGTGAACAAGAACCCGATGGTCCCTCTGACAGAGCTCTAGAGTTCATCTGTGGTGATGGTAGAACCTTCCAGAAGGACAACCATCTCTGCAGCATTCCACCAATCAGGTCTTCATGGTAGAGTGCCAGACGGAAGCCAATCCTTAGTAAAAGGCACATGACACCTGCTTGGAGTTTGTCAAAAAGGCACCTAAAGACTCTCAGACCATGAGAAACAAGATTCTCTGGTCTGATGAAACCAAGATTGAATTCTTTGGCATGAATGCCAAGCATCACGTCTGAAGGAAACCTGTGGGGATGTTTTTCAGCGGGAGGGACAGGGAGACTAGTCAGGATAGAGGTAAAGTTGAACAGAGCAAATTACAGACACAGTTGAAGTCGGAATAATAGTCAGAATAATAGTAGAGAGAATGATTTATTTCAGCATTTCTTTCTTTCATCACATTCCCAGTTTGTCAGAAGTTTACATACACTGAATTATTATTTGGTAGCATTGCCTTTAAATTGTTTAACTTGGGTCAGACGTTTCGGGTTGCCTTCCACAAGCTTCCCATATGGGTGAATTTTAGCCCATTCCTCCTGACAGAGCTGGTGTAACTGAGTCAGATTTGTAGGCCTCCTTGCTTGCACAGGCATTTTCAGTTCTGCCCACAAATTTTCTATAGGATTGAGGTCAGGGCTTTGTAATAGCCACTCCAATACCTTGACTTTGTTGTCCTTAAGCCGTTTTGCCACAATTTTGGAAGTATGCTTGGGATCATTGTCCATTTGGAAGACGCATTTGTGACCAAGCTTTAACTTCCTGAGTGATGTCTTGAGATGTTGCTTCAATATATCCACATAATTTTCCTGCCTCATGATACCATCTATTTTGTGAAGTGCACCAGTCCCTGCTGCAGCAAAGCACCCCCACAACATGATGCTGCCACCCCCCATACTTCACGGTTGGGTTGGTGTTCTTCGGCTTGCAAGCCTCTCCGTTTTTCCTCCAAACATAACAATGGTCATTATGGCCAAACAGTTCTATTTTTGTTTCATCAGACCAGAGGACAATTCTCCAAAAAGTACGATCTTTGTCCCCATGTGCAGTTGCAAACCGTAGTCTGGCTTTTTTATGGCAGTTTTGGAGCAGTGGCTTCTTCCTTGCTGAGCGGCCTTTCAGGTTATTTTGATATAGGACTTGTTTTACTGTGGATATAGATACTTTTGTACCTGTTTCCTCCAGCATCTTCACAAGATCCTTTGCTGTTGTTCTGGGATTGACTTGCACTTTTCCCACCAAAGCACGTTCATTTCTAGGAGACAGAACGCGTCTCCTTCCTGAGCGGTATGACGGCTGCGTGGTCCCATGGTGTTTATACTTGCGTACTATTGTTTGTACAGATGAACATGGTACCTTCAGGCGTTTGGAAATTGCTCCCAAGGATGAACCAGACTTGTGGAGGTCTACACTTTTTTTCTGATGTCTTGGCTGATTTCTTTTGATTTTCCCATGATCTCAAGCAAATAGTCTGAAGGTAGGCCTTGAAATACATCCACAGGTACACCTCCAATTGACTCAAATTATGTCAATTAGCCTATCATATGCTTCTAAAGCCATGACATCATTTTCTGGAATTTTCCAAGCTGTTTAAAGGCACAGTTAACTTAATGTATGTAAACTTAATGTATGTAAACAGTGAATTATAAGTGAAATAATCTGTCTGTAAATAATTGTTGGAAAAATTACTTGTATCATGCACAAAGTAGATGAACTAACTGTCACAACTCCTACCGTAGGTAGCTCCCTCTCCTGTCTGGGTCGCCCTCGAGGCCGGTGTCAGCGCACTGCGGGAGCCGCGCGTCGGGGGGGGGGGGGGAGGGGGGTACTGTCACGACTCCTACCGTAGGTAGCTCCCCCTCCTGTTCGGGTGGCGCTCGGCGGTCGTCGTCGCCGGCCTACTAGCTGCTACTGATTCCCTTTTCCCCCTTTTCGTTTATTGTGTGCACCTGTTTTTGGTTTGGGCTGATTAGCTGGGCTATTTTAGCCAGGAGGCCCGCCTGCTCTGTGTGCAGGATTATTTGTTTGTTGTATTGCTTGTGAATGCACGCTCATTTGTATTTTTGAGGTGCGAGTGCGTATTTTGCGCCGACCTGTTTTGTCCCATGTGTTTGGGCACTTTGGTTTTTCTGTGCGCTCTAGTTCGCTGTTGGGGCGGCTTTTGTTTTGCCGTTGTGTGTTGAATAAATAACACTACCCTGCATTGTCTGCTTCCTGCTCCTGACTCTGCACACACAACGCCCAAGCGTATCACTAACCGACTTGCCAGAACTATAGTTTGTTAACAAGAAATATGTGGAATGGTTGAAAAATGTGTTGTAATGACTCCAACCTAAGTGAATGTAAACTTCCGACTTCATCTGTAGACAGTTGATGAAAACCTGCTCCAGAGCGCTCAGGACCTCAGACTGGGGTGAAGGTTCACCTTCCAACAGGACAACGACCCTAAGCACACAGCCAAGACAACGCAGGAGTGGCTTCAGGACAAGTCTCTGAATGTAATTCAGTGGCCCAGCCATAGCCCAGACTTGAACCCGATAAAACATCTCTGGAGAGACCTGAAAATAGCTGTGCAGCAACGCTCCCCATCCATCCTGACAGAGCTTGAGAGGATCTGCAGAGAAGAATGGGAGAAACTCCCCAAATAAAGATGTGCCAAGCTTACTTCGTCATACCCAAGAAGACTTGAGGCTGTAATCGCTGCCAATGGTGCTTCAACATAGTACTGAGTAAAGGGTCTGAATACTTATGTAAATGTGATAATTCTGTTTTTTATTTTAAATAAATTAGTAACATTTTCTTAAACCAGTTTTTGTTTGTCATTATGGGGAATTGTGTGTAGATTGATGAGTGAAAAAAACAATTTCATCAATTTTATAATAACAAAATGTGGAAATAGTTACATGATGTGGATAGCCTTATCAAATCATTAGTTGTGCTCTTTGGCGAGAAAGGTGATTTATACGTCTGTGGATGTGCACACAGCACAGCAGCACCTGCTCTGCGTTGATGTCTGTGAAGGAGGGTCTGGTCTGCAGTACCTCCATAACTACAGACAGACAGGCAGCTGGCAGTAACAACAATAAACATGAAGCCAAAACAAACCAAAGATGACCCCAATCACCCAGGGCTCACCTGGGGGCTGTGTGACAAACAGCCATGCAGACTAAACATCAACAGAATGAACAGACATCACTGCAGTGTTAACTGGAAGATATGTAGCACTGATGTGACTTTGTGAGAGCCCCTCATTGACATGCATTGGCTGCAACAGACAACTACCCCAGAGCTGAGGCGCGGGGTGTGAAAGGCCACAAGTACAAGGAGGGCGGCTGCCCATTCATTTTTTAAATGAAATTAGGACATGCTGTACAGGAGACCTTTCTAGAGAAATAAAGGAATAGAATAACAATGTTTTTGAGGAAATAAAGAGAGGGGGGAGGGACCTTGGTAAGGAAAACAGAGCTATAACTAGTTGATTAAACTGCCCTGGACAGGTCACCTCAGATAAGGGTCATTGGTGCCCGGCAGATGGAAATGGTGACTGTGTCCTTTGCCGTAGGTGTGTAGGGTTGTCAGCGGTGATGAGTGTTATGGTTGTGTCAATACCTTCGCTCCTCTCAATACATTCCCATTTGCATCCTTGCAGCAAGTCAAATCAATCACATTCTGCTCAAGGTCTGAGCCATTGAGTGATTCCTGTCGAACTGAAGGTTGATTTATATAGAAAAATGTGCTTGTACTTAGGGACTTCAACATATTTGCCTAACTTGCATGAAACTGTATGAATCTATATTTCATGAAGTTATGATTACATTTTGATTGAATCTGAAGGGTAAGACTTTGTGAAGTGTTCTGTGTGTAAATGGCCGTCAAAGGACATTCTGTTCATGTTCGGTTCTGTGAGACATTCCTATCAGATCAGGACACCAGAGATATAGAGAAGCCATTAAACATCTCAAATGGATGGAATATGAGTTGTCTATCTAGCTGGCACTAAGCAGCCTTTTCTCCAAAGTGGAAAATACCACCCATTGACATGGCTGTGCAGGCTCTGGAGACTGGAGTGGAAAAGCAGATTCCCCGCACATAGGTTTTCAGAGAATTATTCTCAGGATGGAATCTGAGGCTGTATATCTCTCACCTTTTTATAGCGATGGGAACTGCTGGTCGGAATGAAGGAGCATGAAAGGGGAGCACTTAATTTAGCATTTCATAAGATGAAATCATACCCATAAAAGTAAAGGAACAATATGATCTACGGGTACCACCGTAGAATCCAGATACACGTTCAGGGTATCTGGATTCCCGGAACATAGGACTTGTCAAACAGCTAGTCAAATATACAGTATAGCCCAGGCATAGCACATTTCATACTTAACATTTTACAGCTTCATCAGGGGTCTCTGGGGTATTCTCAATTATATCACTGGAGGCTCCTCAGAACAGGAAGGGGAGAACCATCCTCAGTGAATTTCATAATAAAAAAAATGTAGCCTCAACAGCACTCTGTAGGGTAGCACCATGTTGTAGCCAGAGGACAGCTAGTTTCCGTCCTCCTCTGGGTACATTGGCTTCAATACAAAACCTAGGAGGCTCACGGTTCTCACCCTTTTCCATAGACTTACACAGTAATTATGACAACTTCTGGAGGACGTCCTCCAACCTATCAGAGCTCTTTCAGCATGAACTGACATGTCCATCCAATGAAAGGATCAGAGAATGAATCAGGTACTGAAAGCATAAGCTATAGCTAGCTTGCACTGCAGTGCATCAATGTGTTTGACTCAAATAGAAAGACAAAAGTTGAACAAATTAATTTCCTTAAAAATGAATGAGAAGCAAGAGAGAGAGAGCGAGACAGCTATATTTCGTTGTATTTTTCACTTTCACTGAGCTAGCGAATGCAGTTTAGCCTACACAAACAACAGGCTCAAACAGAAAGGGACACAATGTTAGCTAGCTGGCTGGATATGGCTATCCAACACTGGAATTCTTCCAAGTCAAGGTAAGCTTTTGGTTTTATTAATTTATTGCCACCGAGGCCCGCCGGTGTAACTGCTAAACTGTTTGCTGACTGTACACTGTACTGCATGATTGTAGCGGATTTAGTAGAGCGTTAGCTCTAGTAGCTATGTTGACTATGACATTACCTAATATGGAGACAACAATGTAGGCTGTATGTAGCGGTTAGCAGTTATGATATTCTGAGGCACACGCGGATATTCTGTGTTGACTGTTTAACAAAGAAATAGGTACACCTATATACTTTATTTAGAGTTATTAATGTAACTTTAGTTGTTCTACAAACGTTGGGCTACATGTTTTGATTTTTAATACATTGTAAGGCTGCATGGTGTGACTCTTATGATGATTTTAAAAAAGGCATGAACTCTGCTTTGTTTTTTTGCGTAGACTGTACACACTTCATCAGTCTCTCATTCACAATTTAACAAGCACTTGATAATGCCTCAAATTTCCCAGCGGCATCCCCTTTGTGTGGATGTAATGCCCCCTAAACAAATTCTGGGCTTTTGCGGCCAGTGGCAATTGTGCCCTTGGGTTGGATATAATTATGATAATTCCCTTCTCCCTGAGTGCTGCTTGCTCCGAAGCACCTCTCACCTCACATGGATCTCCATCACATATTATCAGGTATGAAGGTAAGACCCAGATGCAGACAATGTCAAATTAACAATGGTTTAATAATCCAACAGGAGCAGGCAATAGACAGGTCAAGGCAGGCAGGGGTCAGTAAACCAGAGATGGGGCAACGGTACCGGATGGCAGGCAGGTTCAGGGTAGGCAGAGGTCAACAATCCAGAGGTGGGGCAAAGGTACAGGTTGGCAGAAAGGCTCAGGGTCAGGCAGAGCGGTCAGGCAGGCGGGCTCAGAGTCAGGACAGGCAAGGGTCAAAACCAGGAGGGCGAGAAAAAGAGAGACTGTGAAAAGCAGGAGCTGAGACAAAAGCGCTGGATGACTTGACAAACAAGACGAACTGGCAACAGACAAACGGAGAACACAGGTATAAATATCCAGGGGATAATGTGGAAGATGGGCGGCACCTGGAGGGGGGTGGAGACAATCACAGGTGAAACAGATCAGGATGTGACACGTATAGCCTATAGAGATGTTGTGCAACATGAGCTCACATGAAGTGTTTGATTAGATTTTCAATTACATTTGCATTGATGTCAGAGTGATTAGAGGGACAATAGAGTGTTGACTACCAGGCAGTTAGCACGTTTTTTTAATTGAATATCCGAAACATACAATATACTTGCAGTGAAGTTGCTCAACAACTACACCACACCAGTCATCCAACAGATTCCCATTTAGAGCGACACACAGAAGCATCCAGGGTCAATGCCCTGCTCAAGGGTATGTTGACCGATCTACCACCAGGCCAAAAAACGTGAACCCGAACCCTCCAAGATCCCCCCACAGTTCCCCAATAGCTGTGTGCATGTCTGGCACTATTACATGTATGTGTGTGTTCTTGTATGTGTAAAAACATTTGTTAATTAATATCATCACACCCTTTGAGTTCCTTTGTCCATGACAGAAAATTATTTCACCACCCCATTCCTTTTTCCACGCAACTTCATCTAAGGATGTAGAGTGAGTTTTCTGTAAACAGTATATGTTATATTCCTTTTCTTTTTTTCTTTTAAAGACTGATCTTTTTTTATTATCTGCTAAACCGTTACAATTATAACTGGCTATACTTATTTCAGACCTTACCATAACTAGATACTCTTCTCAGTCTAAATTGACATAATTAGTGCTTGTAAAGTTACTGTCACCAGAGGTATTATGAAGGTCAAAACTAGAGCTTTCAAATGTCTGATATTTAGAATTCAAGAAATAGGTTCTAGCAGTATTTGTTTTATTCCCTTGCCTGTTTTCCTGTGAACCAATGCCACAGATGTTAGAAAATTGAGACAAGATGTTATGTGTGTAGTAAATCTGAGTAGGTTGATGTGTATGATATGGGATGTGATTTAGTGAAAGTGTGTACGATGTCTGTATTAGAGTAAGACTATAGCTGTCCAAATAAATAATAAATCTGTCCAAATAAACAATTTGCATGGTTGAGTATCTATGTATGTGTGTAACTTGTAGTGCATATATCCTTAATATTCATGATGATCATTGTAATCCATATCGTATCACCGTCAATGTTGCATCATAATTACATCATTGAAAAACACATCCCAGCATTTCCATAGCAACTGACGTTTCACATGATTATGAAAGAGGCCTTGCATTACCCTAGAGTTACCAAGTTTGGTAAGCTACTAATGGCCATCAGCAGCATCAGAGCTTGGAGAAGACTAATTACTGTGACTAAACAGTCACGTGGAATTTGACTGCCTTCATGACTTGTGACCGCCGGTGTGGAAATAATACAGTCACTGTAACAGCCCTAGTCACAGACACCTGATGTGTTGTGCACTGAAGTCCACAAGCTAAGGGAAAAGATGAGAGATGGAGAGTGCAAAGAGGCAATTTATACAAAGCACAAAATGATCATGCTGTTTGTATGTGGCTGCTATGAAAGTGAACTGTATTTGCCTATGATCAGGGGTGTATTCATTCCGCGGATTCTGTTGAAAAACATTTCTTAAAACGGAAGCAAACAGAACGGGGATAAACATACCTGAATTTATCCAATATAAACTCTCGTTTGCAACTGTTGGACTAATGATTACAGTGCTACACTGATCAAATATATTAACACATGAAACAATTTCAAAGACTTTTCTGAGTTACAATTCATATAAAGAAATCAGTCAATAGAAATAAATTCATTAGGCCCTAATATATGGATTTCAGATGACTAGGTATACAGATATGCATCTGTCGGTCACAGATACCTTTAAAAAAAGTAGGGGAGTGGATCAGAAAACCAGTTGTTGTGACCACCCTTTGCCTCATGCAGCCCAACATCTCCTTCGCATAGAGTTGATCAGGCTGTTGCTTGTGGCCTGTAGAATGTTGTCCCACTCCTCTTCAATGGCTGTGTGAAGTTGCTGTATATTGGGGGGGGGGGGGGACTGGAACACTCTGTCGTACAAGTCGATCCAGAGCATCCCAAACATGCTCAATGGGTGACATGTATGGTAAGTATGCAGGCCATGGAAGAACTGGGACATTTTCAACTTCCAGGAATTGCGTGCAGATCCTTGTGACATGGGGCTGTGCATTATTATCCTGAAACATGAGGTGATGGCGGCGGATGAATGGCACGACAATGGGCCTTAGGATCTCATCACAGTATCTCTGTGCATTCAAATTGCCATCGACAAAATGCAATTGTGTTAATTGTCCGTAGCTTATGCCTGCCCATACAATAACCCCACCACCACCATGGGACACTCTTTTCACAACGTTGACATCGGTGAACCACTTGCCCACTTGACACCATCCTACCGGTACATTTGAAACAGGGATTCATCCTTGAAGAGCACAATTCTCCAGCATGCCAGTGGCCATCAAAAGTGAGCATTTGCCCACTGAAGTAGGTTACAACGCCGAACTGCAGTCAGGTCAAGACCCTGGTGAGGACGACGAGCATGCAGATGCTTCCCCGAGACGGTTTCGGATAGTTTGTCGCAGAAATTCATCTGTTGAGCAAACCCACGGTTTCATCAGCTGTCCGGGTGGCTGGTCTCAGACGATCCTGCAGGTGAAGAAGCCAGATGCGGAGGTACTGGGCTGGTTTGGTTACACGTGGTCTGCGGTTGTGAGGCCGGTTGGACGTACTGCCAAATAAACTAAAACAACGTTGGAGGCGGCTTATGGTAGAGAAATTAACATTACATTCTCTGGCAAAAGCTCTGGTGGACATTCCTGCAGTCAGCATGCCAATTGCACGCTCCCTCAAAACTTGAGACATGTAAATATATTATTTTAAATGTATAGTTTTTTTAATGTATTTTCCTTCTTTATTATTTTCCCCTAACCCTACTACCCCTCCCCTAATTGGAGTAAACTAATGGACAACAATACTTAGGCTTCCACTTCCAGCTAATACAGTGCATTTGGAAAGTATTCAGACCCTTGACTTTTTCCACATTTTGTTACGTTACAGCCTCATTCTAAAATGGATGAAATTATTTTTTCCCCCTCAATATACTCACAATACCCCATAATGACAAAGCGAAAACAGGTTTTAAGATTTTTCTTTGCAAATGTATAGTAAATGTAAAACAGAAATATCTTATTTATTTGATAGCCTTTGCTATGAGACTCTAAATTGAGCTCCAGTGCATCCTGTTTCCATTGATCATCCTTGAGATGTTTCTACAACTTGATTGGAGTCCACCTGTGGTGAATTCAATTGTTTGGACATGATTTGGAAAGGCACACGCCTGTCTATATAAGGTCCCACAGTTGACAGTGCATGTCAGTGCAAAAACCAAGCCATGGAGGTCAAAGGAATTGTGCGTAGAGCTCCGAGACAGGATTGTGTCGAGACACAGATCTGGAGAAGGGTACCAAAAAATGTCTGCAGCATTGAAGGTCCCCAAGAACACAGTGGCCTCCATCATTCTTAAATGGAAGAAGATTGGAACCAAGACTCTACCTAGAGCTGGTCGCCTGGCCAAACGGAGCAATCGGGGGAGAAGGGCCTTGGTCAGGGAGGTGACCAATAACCCAATGGTCACTCTGACAGAGCTCCAGACTTCCTCTGTGGACATGGGAGAACCTTCCAGGATGACAAACATCTCTGCAGCATTCCACCAATCAGGCCTTTATGGTAGAGTGCCAGACGGAAGCCACTCCTTAGTAAAAGGCACATGACACCTGCCTGGAGTTTGCCAAAAGGCAACTAAAGACTCTCAGACCATGAGAAACAAGATTCTCTGGTCTGATGAAACCAAGATTGAATTCTTTGGCCTGAATGCCAAGACTCACGCATGGAGGAAACCTGGCACCATCCCTACGGTGAAGCATGGTGGTGGCAGCATTATGTTGTGGGGATGATTTTCAGCGGGAGGTACAGGGAAAGGGAAAGATGAATGGAGCAAAGTACAGAGAGATCCTTGATGAAAACCTGCTCCAGAGCACTCAGGACTTCAGACTGGGGTGAAGGTTCACCTTCCAACAGGACAACGACTCTAAGCACACAGCCAAGACAACGCAGGAGTGTCTTCGGGACAAGTCTCTGAATGTCCTTGAGTGGCCTAGCCAGAGCCCGGACTTGAACCGGATTGAACATGTCTGGGGAGACCTGAAAATAGCTGTGCATTTAACGTTCCCCATCCAACCTGACAGAGCTTGAGAGGATCTGCGGAGAAGAAATGGGAGAAACTATCCAAATACAGATGTGCCAAGCTTGTAGCGTCACACCCAAGAAGACTCAAGGCTGTAATCACTGCCAAAGGTGCTTCAACAAAGTACTGCGTAAAGGGTAGTATGTAAATGTGATATTTCAGATTTGTATAAATTTGCCAAATTATTAAAAAAAACCCCTGCTATGTCATTCTGGGGTATTGTGTGTAGATTGACTAATTAAATTGTTTTTTCCCCTAATTTAGAATAATGTTGTAACGTAACAAAATCTGGAAAACGTGAATGGGTCTGAATACTTTCCGAATGCACTGTAAGTATTGGCTAATACGCATATGCAGCTGTCGTTGACTTATTCCACATTTTGTTGTGTTACAGCCTTCAGAAAATTCCCATAATATACACTGAGTGAACAAAACATTAGGAACACCTTCGTAATATTGATTTGCACACACTTTTGCCCTCAGCACAGCCTCAATTCGTCGGGGCATTGACTCTACAAGGTCTCGAAAGTGTTCCACAGGGATGCTGGCCCATGTTGACTCCAATGCTTCCCACAGTTGTGTAAAGTTGGCTGGATGTTCTCTGGGTGGTGGACTATTATTGATACACACGGGAAACTGTTGAGCCTGAAAAAACAAGCAGCGTTAACAACCAGGAAATGACGGATTTCCACTAGATAACACAGCCACAAAGTCAGAACAGCTTTCCCAGTTTGACAACAGATGCAGCTTCGGCGGGAGAAATCAATATGCGAATATCACAGCCAATCACAACACTGGTGAGTAAGTAATACTGTGAAAAACTATTATTCCACTATTAGCGGCAGATATATTATGAACATTTTCTGAAATTACAAAGCAAAAATTCTCACCCATCTTCACACAATACCTCATAATGACAAAATAAAAACATAAATAAATAAATAAATAAATAAATAAAAGGGGGATACCTAGTACAACCTGTACAACTGAAGGCATTCAACTGAAATGTGGCTTTGGCATTTAACCCAAACCAAGTCTCTAAGAGCTTTCCACACCTGGATTTGGCAACATTTGTCCATTATTCTTTAAGCTCTGTCAAATTCGTCATTGATCATTGCTAGACAACCATTTTCAGGTCTTGTCATATATTTTCAATAAATATAACTGTTTTAAAGACCATAGGCCTCTTGGTGAAATCCCTGAGTGGTTTCCTTCCTCTCCTGCAACTGAGTTAGGAAGGAAGTCTGTATCTTTGTAGAGACTGGGTGTATTGATACACCATCCTAACTTTACCATGCTCAAAGGGATATTCAATGTCGACTTTTTTCATTTTTACCCATCTACCAACCGGTGCCCTTCTTTGCGATGCATGTGATCGAATCTGTATTTGAAATTCAATGCTCAACTGAGAGCCATACAGACAATTGCGTGTGTGGGGTACAGAGATGAGGTAGTCATTGAAAAATCATGTTAACCACTATTATTGCACACACGCTCCATGCAACTTGTTAATGAAATTGTTACTCCTGAACATATTTAGGCATGCCATAATAAAGTGGTTGAATACTTATTGACTCAACACATTCCAGCTTTTCATTTTTAATTTGTAAAAATGTCTAAAAACACAATTCCACTTTGACATTATGGAGTATTGTGTGTAGGCCAGTGAGAAAAAAAATCTAAATTTAATCTACTATAAATTCAGGCTGTAACACAACAAAATATGGAAAAAAGTCCAGGGGTGTAAATACTGTAGGCACTGTACAGTGTGTAAGCCCTTCTATGACACATGCTACTGTGCTAACGCTGATAGGAAGTTCCTGATAAAGGACTATCTCAGGCAGCAGCTGTTTGCATGGGACTTTATTTGGTCTCACTGGAAGGGTGCAGGTGAAATCCTCATTCTGAAACCTCACCATCATCAGACAGCCATAAGTGGGTTGCTTCCATTATGAAACAGGGAGTGACTACTTTCAGTAAGAAACGTTAATTATCTTTTTAGTTTGAAAACCATTTCCGTTGTGTGCCCTAATGTACATGACTCAGAAGTGGGAATTGTTTTTGATCTCACTAATGGATTAATTGAACATCCAGATGCGAGCCGTCCCAGAGTGTCTGGTCGTCTTGAAAGAACGGCATCTATGGTGCCTAATTTGATAGACTACAATGTCTGGCAGCCACCAGCAGCCCATACACATCCTAATTAAAATGTAAATGAACAAATGTCCAGAGAACTGTTGAAAACCTTTCAGATGTACTGAAAACATTCAAGGTCAGAAATACTATGCTTCTTCTATCTAACATCACGCATAAATTCAGATCAACTGTAAAATGCTGTAGCGCATCAACCTAAGACTCCGTTGGTGTATCACCATCATCAACAGGAGACCACGCAAGTTGCTGCTGAATTTCATTTACATTTTTAGCTTCCTCTATCCGCTGACTCTTTAATGCTAGATTATGAAATTACATATGACTAATGTAGACATCATTTGAGTGACAGCTGTTGGAATGGGGATATTACTGGCAATTGAGGGTGATCATTGCAGGCAAGTCCGTGCATAAAAACTGGGTCTCTTTTTTGGTTTCTTGAATAAGGCAGCTCCAAAATGCAGGTGTTTCAGCCTAGCATATTGCTTTCTGTCGTGGTGGGGCAGCTAGTTCTGTTCTGTCACTCATGGGGACACTACGTTACTGCCAAATCTAAGGGTAGAGCTACAAAATTCAGGCCCCTTGGGTGCTGCCATAGAGTTACATTAGAAGTGCCCAACCAAGAAGGCTAAAGGTCAATGGCCACAGATAAAATTACATCAAATCACGTTATATCTACAGTAGCTTGGATTGGACTGATCATGTCAACATCATACTTTCAAAATCTTAGCTAGCAGTCATCATCATGAATCAAGTCGACAATCTACTGGCAAATCCTTTTAAATCCTTGTCATATGAAGACAAATAATGAAGAGAAATTATAGATCAAATGTATCGGTGCTCATCAGCCATTGGACCAACATTACACAACAAGTTGGAAATAGCAAATTCAACAATGAGTGGTTTGGAAGGAATCAGTGGCTAACTGCAAGCATTGCAAAGCAATCACTAGCCTGCTATTCAGTGGAGTGGGTGTGTGTTCCCAAGTCTGGGTATAAGGGTCTCTTTTTCAAGCTTAAAAGGACAAACATTAAACATTGGCCGTGCTGTCAATCCAGCAGGACTTCTGCTCAAAACAACTTCAAACTCGTAACTGGGAAATCTGACTTCAGTGAGTTCAAGACAACTGGGAACTCAGGAAAAAATGAGCTCCGACTGGGAAAATACTTTTGAACAGTCATCCAACTCAGAATTGTAAGTCAGGAACTCAGGCCTCTTTCCAGAGCTCAGACCTGAAGCTCACTGACGTGATCATGATTGGACCTTGTTTTTTTCCCAGAGTTCCCAGTTGTCTTGAATGCACCATAAATCCAGAGAATGCCAGACTTTGATGCTGTAGCTCCGTTGGTAGAGCATGGTGTTTGCAACGCCAGGGTTGTGGGTTCATTTCCCACGGGGGGCCAGCACAGAAAAAAATGTATGAAATTGTATGAAATGTATGTATTCACTACTGTAAGTCGCTCTGGATAAGAGCGTCTGCTAAATGACTAAAATGTAAAAAAAAAAAAAAAAAAATGTAAATGTAATGCTAAGTGTATGTTAAGTATGTTAAGACTTTGATGCTAAGTGTATGTTAAGCTAAGTGTATACTAAGTGTATGTTGTGTAGTAGCCCAAGTGCCTCACCCTAATAATTTGGTCCCTTTTCCCCTCTTAATTTCACCTACTGTTCTGACTTGGTGGTTCACATGTAGCCTATAACCTGTTTTAGAGAAATGTCATTATTGAATATTTTAAGAGCTTTTACTGTCTTCTTATATGCCCCCTTTATTTATCCTACGGTTCTGACTTGGGTTTACAGGGAGAAAACTGTAAGAACGGCCAATGTTCTGTATTCTGTCGATGTACATTTCAAAAGTGCTGAACAAATAGTTATATTGACTATGTCCTAGCTCGCTCATTAATGTCTTAAATCAAAATTACGGATTGCCTCTTATCCGCTCATCGTCCCCTTATGCCATAGTTTGTGCATCTCAATTGTCAGTAGAAACCACATTTGTTTAAGCAAGTCAGCTTAAACAAATTTGTTTAAGCTGCCTTGTTTAAGCAAGAGGGCTCAGTTCTAGGCCCTCTCCTATTCTCGCTATACACCAAGTAACTTGTCGCTGTCATATCCTCACATGGTCTCTCCTATCATTGCTACACAGACGACACACAATTAATCTTCTCCTTTCCCCCTTCTGATAACCAGGTGGCGAATCGCATCTCTGCATGTCTGGCAGACATATCAGTGTGGATGACGGATCACCACCTCAAGCTGAACCTCGGCAAGACGGAGCTGCTCTTCCTCCCGGGGAAGGACTGCCCGTTCCATGATCTCGCCATCACGGTTGACAACTCCATTGTGTCCTCCTCCCAGAGTGCTAAGAGCCTTGGCGTGACCCTGGACAACACCCTGTCGTTCTCCGCTAACATCAAGGCGGTGACCCGATCCTGTAGGTTCATGCTCTACAACATTCGCAGAGTACGACCCTGCCTCACACAGGAAGCGGCGCAGGTCCTAATCCAGGCACTTGTCATCTCCCGTCTGGATTACTGCAACTCGCTGTTTGCGGGGCTCCCTGCCTGTGCCATTAAACCCCTACAACTCATCCAGAACGCCGCAGCCCGTCTGGTGTTCAACCTTCCCAAGTTCTCTCACGTCACCCCGCTCCTCCGCACTCTCCACTGGCTTCCAGTTGAAGCTCGCATCTGCTACAAGACCATGGTGCTTGCCTACGGAGCTGTGAGGGGAACGGCACCTCCGTACCTTCAGGCTCTGATCAGTCCCTACACCCAAAGAAGGGCACTGTGTTCATCCACCTCTGGCCTGCTTGCCTCCCTACCTCTGCGGAAGCACAGTTCCCGCTCAGCCCAGTCAAAACCGTTCGCTGCTCTGGCACCCCAATGGTGGAACAAGCTCCCTCACGACGCCAGGACAGCGGAGTCAATCACCACCTTCCGGAGACACCTGAAACCCCACCTCTTTAAGGAATACCTGGGATAGGATTAAGTAATCCTTCTAACCCCCCCCCCCCAAAAAAAGATGTAGATGTACTATTGTAAAGTGGTTGTTCCACTGGATATCATAAAGGTGAATGCACCAATTTGTAAGTCGCTCTGGATAAGAGCGTCTGCTAAATTACGTAAATGTAAATGTTTTTTTAAAAGGCAGTAAATAAGGTTGAATTAACTATTTTGCTGCCAGACAAGGCTCCGCTGATAGCCAGGATTGCAGTGGTAAGGTGTTGGGACTGCTGTTGGGACAGCTTTATGTCGGCCCAAACAGTTTGTGGGCACCATTTGTCACTGTTATAGTGCAATTAATGTATTGTTTAGTGCTCTGGCTTTGCTGGCATGCATATTTCTTTTTTTAAGAGTCACTGTGCTATGAGTATTGCATGGTATACCGAAACTTCTGTACTTTTTCCTATACTAAAACATGAAAAACGGTTTGGTGCTAGAATTGTTGTTACTTTCCGTACTTCTGAAAAATGTGCCTCATGGATGTCTGTTTATCAGTGCAGCCGATGTCCCCTTACAGTGCGAGCGCACCATGCCTGCTCCACTTATCCTGCACCGGGAGTCTGGGCTGTATCATGTTAGCTCCCCACTCATGCCTCCCAGAAGTTAACACACTTGAGTAATGTGACATGGCATGTAGAAATGTTGAATCTGTTATTTACTGTTCACAGAACAATGTCCATACAGGCAAGAACACTTTACAATGCAAGACGATACTGGTAGCTTCCAGCTTTGTAGGTCAATTTTTATCTGTCCCAAATGGAAGGGAAACTGATTGTTCGTCATCTGTAGCCCCATGAAATCAACCAAAACAAGCTCAATAACGCACTCCCATTGAATATGCATTGACCAGTATATTGTGAATAGGCCTAGGCTACATCTTGATTTACCCACTTTATCAAGAGATTTACCATTCAAATAAATAACTACTATCAGGTATCAAGGTAAGACCCAGATGCAGTCTCGTCAAATTGACAATGGTTTAATATTCCAACAGGGGCAGACAATAGACAGGTCAAGGCAGGCAGGGGTCAGTAAACCAGAGGTGGGGCAATGGTACCAGAAGCTGGCAGGCTCAGGGTCAGCGTAGGCAGAGGAGACAAAGGGCTGTGAGACATAGGTTTGACTCTGTACACATGAAAGGTGGGATGTATATGAAGGGTACGGCGCAACAGAAGGCGAACAGCAGAGGGTCTAATAATCTTGGAGATGGGAAATGGGCCGATAAACCGGGGAGAGAGTTTGCGGGATTCCACCCGGAGTGGCAGATCCCAGGTGGATAGCCATACCTTCTGCCCTAAATGATGCCGGGGTCCGATGGCGATCCGCTTGTCATTGATACCTGGAGGTGGTCTTGAGGAGGGCCGACAGGGCTCTCCTGCAAGTATAATGACAGCGGCAGACAAACATCTGGGCAGAAGGTATGCCGACCTCTTCCTCCTGCTCGGGAAGAGTGGGGGCTGATACCCCAGGGAACACTCAAACGGAGAGCAGGGAAGGGTGTTGCGGGCATACTCGACCCACACCAGCTGCTGGCTCCAGGAGGTGGGGTTGGCGGAGACCAGGCAGCGCAGAGTAGTCTCAAGATCCTGGTTGGCTCGCTCTGACTGGCCATTGGACTGGGGGTGGAACCCAGAGGATAGGCTGGCTGACGACCCAATGAGGGCGCAGAATGCCTTTCAGAACCGAGATGAGAACTGCGCTCCACGGTCGGAGACCATGTCCACGGGCACTCCATGGAACCAGAAGACGTGCTGCACCATGAGCTGGGCCATCTCATTGGCCGAGGGTAGTTTGGGGAGAGGAATGAAGTGAGCGGCCTTGGAAACCGGTCGACCACAGTCAGGGTGGCAGTGTTGCCTTCAGATGGGGGGAGACCCGTGACGAAATCCAGGCGGAGACAAATGTGGTGACATCCGGAACCATCGTAGGCCACCAAAAGCATTGTCGCACGAAGGCCAAGGGTCCGATGGGAGCCCGGGTGGCAGGCAAGCCTGGAGGATGGGCCCACTCCAGGACTGCAGAGTAGACAGCATCAGGCACAAACATCCATTTATCAGGGCCCGGACCTGGGGCTATAGCGGTGGGACAGTGCATCCGGCTTGACATTCTTGGATCCCGGCCTGTACGAGAGGGAGAAGTTGAACTGAACTGTGTGAACAGCAGGGCCCATCTGACTTGCCTGGAGTTAAGGCACTTGGCGGTGCGGAGATACTACAGGTTCTTGTGGTCGGTCCACATGATGAACGCCATCTTCACAGCGAGAAGCTCACGATTCCCCACATCGTAGTTCTTTTCCGTGGGGTTGCGGCGGTGGGAGAAGGCGGCGCAGGGATGTAGCTTGAGGTACAGGGCAGAATGCTGGAATAGACCACCCCCACTCCAAAATCAGAAGCGTTGGCCTCCACCACGAACTAACAGGAAGGGTCTGGATGAACCAAGATAGGAGCTGTGGTGAAGCAATGTTTGAGGTCCCGGAACTTCCGGTCAGCCACTGGAGACCACGTTGAACGGAACCTTGGGCGAGGTGAGTGCGGACATGGGGGAAGCCAGGGTGCTGTAACCCCGGATAAAGCGTCGATAGAAGTTGGCGAACCCCAGGAAGTGTTGCAGCTGCACCCAGGAAGTAGGCTGGGGCCAATCTCTCACATTCTCAGGATATATTTGCACACTCCCTGCGGAAATTATGAAACCAAAAAAAGGGATGGTGGGACAATGGAACCCGCAATTCTCTGCTTTTACAAACAGCTGGTTCTCCAGGAGGCGTTGGAGAACTTGTCGGACGTGGAGCACATGTTCTTGGGTGGAACGGGAGGATGTCATCTAGGTAGAAAAGACGAACCTGCGGGAGAAGAAGGACGGATGAATCCTGCAGCAAGGGAGTCCCCAATGTAGGTCTCCATTGCCTTGGTCTCTGGTCCCGACAGAGAGTACAGTCGTCCCTGGGCGGAGTCGTGCTAGGGAGAAGGTCAATCCATAGTCATACGGTCGGTGCGGTAGGAGCGAAGTGGCCGGTTGCTGAACACCTCCCGGAGGTCCTGGTTCTCCGCGGGAATGGTGGAGAGATCCGGGGCACCTTCCGAGCCCCCGGGAAGACGTCCTGCGGCAGGTTGTGCTGACGTCAGGCAATGGACATGGCAGAACGGGCTCCAGCAAATGATGGCACCAGGAGACCAGTTAATGAGGGGATTGTGTTGCTGGAGCCAGGACAATCCCAATACCATGGGAATCAGAGGGGAATTGATGAGCAGGAACTGGTTAGCCTCGCTGTGGTTCCCTGACACACACAGGTTGATGGGAGTGGTGTTTTGGGTGACTTGGCCTATAGAGCGCCCGTCCAGCGCTCTAACGTCCATGGGAATGGAGAGGGGCTGAGTGAGGATGTTCAGCTCGGACACCAGGGTAGCGTCCAAAAAGCTCTCGTCGGCACCAGAGTCGATGAGAACCCGGAGAGATTTTGACTGGTCTTCCCAACAGCAGAATGGAATGAAAAGGGGTGCGAGCAGGGGAACCAGGAACGTTATCCATATGGCCCACCAGAGTACGCGCTCCTACCGGAGAGCCTGTTTTTTTAAAGGACAATCACAAGGACAGGTGAAACACGAAATGACCAAGAGTCCCGCAATACAGACAACCCTTCGTGTCAATCCTGTATTGCCGTTCCGCTGGCGATAGCCCAGCTCTGCCTAGAGGCATAGGCTCAGGAAGAGGAGGTGACTCGGCCATCTTTGGCAGCCCTCGGGGCAGGTCGGAAAGCCTCGGGTTCTCTCGGCAACAAGGCAGTCGGCAGCTTCCGGGATGACTTGGAGGCAAGGTGGGATCCCTGGGCGTGCGAGCGAAATTCAATTTCCTCTCCCTCCATCATTCCCATAGTCGCTCATCGATACAGATGGTCAAGCGATGAGGGAATCGAGCTCCGTTGGTAATGCCTGGGCTGCAATCTTGTCCTTGACATCCTCTGAGACGCCGTGCAGGAATATATGGAACAGTGCCACTTGATTCCAAGCACTCCCTGCTGCCAATGTATGGAAATCCATCGCATAATCAGCTACACTGCGGGAGTCCTGCCGAAGCTGGATTAGCTTCCCGGGCGGCCTCTCGCCCTTAGAACGGGGCATCAAAAACCTTTCTCACTTCTCCCACGAACCCCTCCAGACTGGTTGTTGTTCCCACATGGCAGTAGCCCAGGTGAGAGCCCAGGCGAGAGCCCATCAGCGTGATGAGGTAGGCTATCTTGGCATGATCCGAGGGGAAGGAGGAGGGCTGAAGCTCAAAGACGAGGGCACACTGAGCCTGACAGGTGCTCGGCTCTCCATTGAAGCATTCTGGAGGAGATAAGTGGGGCTCCCGATAAGGTGGAGTGACCGATGAGACGGCGCTGCTAGCAGCTGAGTCGCTGAGGAGCTGTGGGATTACCACCGTGGTAGGCGGTCTCCCAGACAACCCGTGGAATTGCTCCAGCAAACTGTCCAATGCCCGATCATGGCATTCAGCCAATGTTTTGTCCCCCTCCACAAGGCCACAAAGCAATTCCTCATAACTACCGATGGTGGCTTCTGGGTGCAGATGGCGTTGCACAGCTGGCCCGGATCTGCTGGGTCAGTCATGGCCAGTTCATACTATCAGGAATCAAGGTAAGACCCAGATACAGACACGTTGAAATGACAATGGTTTAATATTCCAACAGGGGCAGGCAATAGACAGGTCAAGGCAGACAGGGGTCAGTAAACCTGAGGTGGGGCAAAGGTACCGGACAATAGGCAGGCTCAGGGGCAGGCAGAGTGGTCAGGCAGGCGTGCTCAGAGTCAGGACAGGCAAGGGTCAAAACCAGGAGGGCGAGAAAAAGAGAGACTGGGAATAGCAGGAGCTGATAACAAAAACGCTTGTTGACTTGACAAACATGTCGAACTGGCAACGGACAAACAGAGAACACAGGTATAAATACACAGGGGATAATGGGGACGATGGGCGACACCTAGAGGGGGGTGGAGACAATCACAAGGACAGGTGAAACAGATCAGGGTGTGACAGACTGCCATTATGTTATGCAGTTAGTGTAGTGGTCTGGGTGTAGCTGGTGCAGAGGAGTCAGGTGCAGGACAGCAGAGATGAGTAACACAAGTAACTTTACTCAAATATTCCAATAACATGTTGTAATACCGAGCCGACAATAACAGACCGAACATACATAAAACAATCACGCACAAAAACCATGGGGAAAACAGAGGGTTAAATAATGAACATGTAATTGGGGAATTGAAACCAGGTGTGTAAAACAAAGACAAAACAAATGGAAAATGAAAAGTGGATCAGCAAAGGCTAGAAGGCCGGTGACGTCGACCGCCGAACGCCACCCGAACAAGGAGAGGAAGTCGTGACAGTTAGATTGTTTTTACCGAAGTCAAATTGATTGTATGATTGATTCACTAATGCATACATGACTGTCTCTGAAATATTTTCTAGAAAAATATACAACTTACATCTGAAAAAATGTGTCAGGGTGATTGAAAAAACATGTTTAGAAATTGTGTCAATATAGCCCAGTGGCTCTGTCGTGTTTGATCAGGCCAACAGGTAGGCTCGTCATTGTTTTCAGTGTCAGACCAGGATATGGGCACACCATAAAAAAACGGACAGGCCAATAAATCAAGCCCTCACTCAGGGGAGATAGTTCTGATTGGACAGGGGTAAAATACTTCCATAACACTTGCTTTCACCATCCAACCACTGAATTTATGATTTTTCCCAGTTGTCTATCGCAAAGACATCCACACTTTCCCCCTATGGAAAATGCAGAGAACAAACTTGAAGCCCAAATGTATAAACAATAGTGATAAAGATGTTTCGTGTAAAACATACTTTAGATGACTCTTGAGATTCTCAGGAGGCCCCCAGGTAGTAGGCTATATTGCCCCTTACTGGTGAGTAATTAAGTAAGGTAAGTCAAATCAAACTTTATTTGTCACATACACCGAATACAACAAGTGTAGACCATAGTGTGAAATGCTTACTTACAAGCCCTTAACCAACAGTGCACTTCAAGAAGAGTTAAGAAAATATTTACCAAATAAACTAAAGTAAAAAATATATATTTTTTAAAAGTTACACAATACGTAACAATAACGAGGCTATATACAGGTTAATACAGGTTAGTCGAGGTAATTTGCGCCTGTAGGTAGGGGTGAAGTGACTATGCATATATAATAAACAGTGAGTAGCAGCAGTGTACAAAGCAAATGCAGGGGGGGTGTCAATGTAAATAGTCCGGTGGCCATTTGATTAATTGTTCTGCAGTCTTATGGCTTGGAGGTAGAAGCTGTTAAGGAGCCTTTTGGTCCTAGACTTGGCAGTCCGGTACCGCTTGCCGTGCGGTAGCAGAGAAAACAGTCTATGACTTGGGTGACTGGAGTCTCTGACAATTTTATGGGCTTTCCTCTGACACTGCCTATTATATAGGTCCTGGATGGCAGGAAGCTTGGCCCCAGTGATGTACTGGGCTGTACGCCTGTAGCACCTTCGGTCAGATGCCGGGCAGTTGCCATACCAGGCGGTGATGCAACCAGTCAGGATGCTCTCGATGGTGCAGCTGTAAAACCTTTTGAGGATCTGGGGACCTATGCCAAATCTTTTCAGTCTCCTGAGGGGGAAAAGGTTTTGTCGTGCCCTCTTCATGACTGTCTTGATGTGTTTGGACCATGATAGTTTGTTGGTGAAGTGGATACCAAGGAACTTGAAACTCTCGACCCGCTCCACTACAGCCCAGTCGATGTTAATGAGGGCCTGTTCGGCCCGCCTTTTCCTGTAGTCCACAATCAGCTCCTTTGTCTTGCTCACATTGAGGGAGAGGTTGTTGTCTTGGCACCACACTGCCAGTGTGGGCACAGGGACTATGGTGGTCTGCTTGAAACATGTAGGTATTACAGACTCGGTCAGGGAGAGGTTGAAAATGTTAGTGAAGACACTTGCCAGTTGGTCCGTGCATGCTTTGAGTACACGTCCTGGTAATCTGTCTGGCCCTGCAGCTTTGTGAATGTTGACCTGTTTAAAGGTCTAGCTCACATCAGCTACCGAGAGCATTACCGCACAGTCATCCAGAACAGCTCTCCGTGACCCTATTTTTTTATTTTTTTTTAACTAGGCAAGCCAGTTAAGAACAAATTCTTATTTACAATGACGGCCTAGGAACAGTGCCCCTGAACTGCCTTGTTCAGGGGCAGAACAACAGATTTTTACCTTGTCAGCTCGGGGATTCGGTCTAGCAACCTTTCGGTTACTGGCCCAACGCTCTAACCACTAGGCCACCCCATACAAGAACATTTCTCTGAATGTAGCCTGACTGAGTCAAACCCATACGCCATAAGAAATGGACATGTCTTTGTGTGCTGTGTGTGCACTCGATCTAAATCACTCACACCTCTCTGTGACTCCACCCTGCCAGGGGGATACCGACAAAAACACACAAACACATTGAACCTGATGGACACACACGCAGCTCGTCTGTGCTCAGTGACCTTGGCGGGCACCCGGAAGAGGAAGGGAGGGGACACACAGCTGACAGTCTGACAGCTGGGTGAAACTATTGCCACAGTGTCTCATCCAGCATACACATGCCACGTATTACTTCTCATTATGGACTGGGCAGAATAATACATCGCTAACATAGAATGACTGCACAAGGATCTGAGTGGATCGAAATGTGTAAGTATAAGTGAGATATTCTATAACCCTTTATTTCAAAACAATGTAGGTTACTCTTATTAAATCATGGCTTGGCTTCTACTGTGTCAGATATAACACTTCCACACATTCCTATCACAATGTATGATGGTGCGCTCTTCATGGTTGTATTGACTGTCTTCGGCAGCAGCTCTCGATATGTCTACTGTCTGAGTAACTGTAGCTAGTGTCTCTCCGCTTCTAACCATCTGCAGGACAACAAGGTATCAATTCACATACTGGGCAAGTCTGACAGGAGGATGGGAAAAACAGTGGCAGCAACATGCTCTGGTCTATGTCACTTCTCATCGCGACCAATGAGAGCCCACCTAGGTATCAATTCACAATAAAAGGGAGCTGGTCGGGACTACAGGATGTTAAGCACATGGCTGCCATCTGCAAGAAGGTCTGTCAATTATAGGGCGAACTGACACATTTTATTGTAAGCTATAAAAGGGTGTCATCATAGGACGTGAACAGTGTGTGAACTCATAGGGACAAATTATACTCTAGACAGAGAGGCCTTTGTGTAAATGAGTTGTGTAAAGTTTAACTATGATCAAAACCTTCAGAGTAAATTCTGTTTGAAGTGAATGAAATACACAAGTACTTCCTTGAGAGTGAATGAGGGGCAATACATCAAAACAACAAAAGGCCATCAGTATTTCCTCCATATCAGACCCATAACTTTGCAAATGAAAGCATTTTCATACTGCTGTGGACGGTAGTCTAATGCACGTATAGTACAAATGTTTTCCACCAAAGGCAAAATCAGTCCTTGTTTTTGGAACATTAGTCATTTCAAAGAACCTGAAATTGGGTCACTGGTGATGACTCAAAGGCTAAACATTCCAAATGTAGTATTTCTGCACACGAAAAGGGACATGATATTCACAAAATGACAACATATTCAAATACCCATTCTAGTTTGTGACCCAACTGGCTACCTTCAGTGGTGTGTATTCATAGTGGTCAACGGTTTCCCCAAAAAATCCCAATAAAAAAACACAATTATTTATCTTTCATCTCTCTATGTTTCATACATTTTCTTCAATTTGCAAGAAGCTGAATGTATCTCACAGGAGAAAGAGGATGGAAGTTCAATATGTAGCCAGATGTAGAAGGCTAATGTTAACTAAATAATGTTGCCCATGAATGGAAGTTAGGCTAGCGAGCAAGCATTTTAGCCAGGTATTCTAGGACAACAAAAAAATACAAGCATGTACTGTATGACAGAGTGATCGTTTTGTCAACATGAAAGAGAGGAGGATGGCATTGGTGTAGGGTGAGTCAACATGTTTTCGTACTTGCACGAACGTGCGCACACACATACACACAGAAATCAGAACCATGGACAGCCACATCATATTTAGTTTACGTTGATTAGACTAAATTGTTTTTGGTATCTTTTAGTTGTCACTGTATTAGACTAAGCAGAGGTGATTTGATTATGTTGAAATGGTGCTGGAATAGTGGAGGTTGATGTAACAGGTTAAAGAGCAAACAATGCAATTTGGTGTGTGTGGGACGGGGGACGGGGGACGGGTGGGGGGGGGAACGGGGGGACGGGGGGGGGACGGGGGGGGGGGCTACCACAGTGATTTTACCCATGCACCGCTGCTGGCTACTTATCTGCCATCTTGTTGGGTTTTGGCAAACCATGTTTGTGTTTAGAGGCCCTTCCCTCCTACCTGTTTTTATTTTCATTTAACCTTTTTTCCTTCAAGGGAGATTACTGAGACAAGCTACAGTGACAGCATGACCGCCAGGACCACAATCCATCTCTGCTCCTCTGATCCAAGGAAATCATGCTAATCATGCCCTCTCATGTCGCCATCTGGTGGTCAAAACATGCACCACAGCAATAACTTGCAACGTCATCTATCTGTATGCTCGGAGGTCTGGGCAAAAAAACATATTTTTATACTCACCCCTCCCATTGTTATCCCATCAATAAGGGCCACATATGGTTTCTGACATGTTCCTTAAAATATGAAATAAAATGTAAGTCAAAGCAAGTGTTGTAGAAAAAGTCACCGATAGCCAAACTAGGGAAACAGGTGCTCCTAAGATACAAAACATAACTGGTCTCATCAGAGAGAATGTATGTACAGTATGGTCTGTCCTTGTAGGTTCATAATGAAAACCAAACATTATGTAATACACAGGCATACTGTTTGTTGTAAAACTCTCCCCTCTCTTACATAATCATGGAAGATGTGTGATTGGGACACGTACCAATAGTATTGTTCAGGATGTATTCTTCACGGAAGGTGTCCTTACCAAGGGGATCTCCTACCTTCCTCGCTTCAGTCACAGCTAGGAGGAAATTATATCACAAAATGCCCTCAGTAAAGCACAGAGATAAGACGCCCGTTTGAAAATGTAGATGAGACATTCAGCACAAATCAAGATCCTGTGTGTGTGTTTGTGGATCTCAACAGTCTGTTGTTTACCTCTGATGTCTCCACCAGCACAGAAGGCTTTCCCACCGGCTCCTTTGCTAATCACAATATCAGTCTCCTTGTGCGATTCCCATTTCTACGATGAAACATGTAGCTAGCTAACTGTCTCAAAGCTCAATTGATCACAGATCAATCAATTGCAAGTGCTTACCACTTGTCCTTAGACCTTAAAGAGAACACAAGAAAGATGTACATTTATTTACAGAGATTAAATGTGGCAATGAACTGTGGACAGTGTAAACTTGGACCTATTGACCTCTTTTACATTGGCAACGTACATTTTACAATGTAAGAGGTGAGGTAGATAAGGCTTGACTAACTAAAAATGCTGTTTAATTCTGCCTTGCATTGCAGTACGGAAAAGAAAGTCCACCAATTATTGTTAATTGGCTAGGTTATTGTTAGTCACTTTGGAGAAACATATCATTTGCAGTTGGAAGACTAAGTGGCTTGACTAATGCAATGTCAAGATATCGGGCGTGCTTGAGGGGTAAGGCTAAAGCGGCTGACTGTAAACGAAAGTCGAAGAGTGAAGTCAGACACCTATGTAGTTTTCCAACAGCAAGGATCAGATCAACATAGCAGTGTTGCCATTGTTTATAAAAGGTTTTCTTTATAATGTTGAAAAAACTTCTCCAACACCAATATCACACACACACAACCAAAATCATGGGTGTTTCTCAATATGCTTACTACCGTGCTTCAAGTGCATTCTCCGAGGAGTTTCTCTTGAGTATGTTCTTGTGAGGAAGAGTGTGGAGAAGGCATAAAATATTACATTTGAGAAGCACTTGCACTCCCCCTACTGTCCACAATGCATATGCCCATTCAATGACCCTTCTTCCAGCCAGGACAATAGCAACAATAATGACGAAACAAGATAAACACAAAGCAAACATTTTACTTCATAATAATCAGCTAGATATACAGCTCTGTAAAAAATGAAGAGACCACTGCAAAATGATCTGTTTCTCTGGTTTTACTATTTATAGGTATGTGTTTGGGTAAAATTAACATTCAGAAAATGACAACTGGCCAAAATAACAAAAAAGATGCAGTGTTGTCAGACCTCGAATAATGCAAAGAAAATAAGTTCATATTCATTTTTAAACAACACAATACTAATGTTTTAACTTAGGAAGAGTTCAGAAATCAATATTTGGTGGAAAAACCCTGATTTTCAATCACAGCTTTCATGAGTCTTGGCATGCTCTCCACCAGTCTTTCACATTGATGTTGGGTGACTTTATGCCACTCCTGGTGCAATTCAAGCACCTCGGCTTTGTTTCATGGCTTGTGACCATCCATCTTCCTCTTGATCACATTCCAGAGGTTTTCAATGGGGTTCAGGTCTGGAGATTGGGCTGTCCATGACAGGGTCTTGATCTGGTGGACCTCCATCCACACCTTGATTGTCCTGCTGGAAAAACCAATCCTCAGAGTTGGGGAACATTGTCAGAGCAGAAGGAAGCACGTTTTCTTCCAGGACAACCATGTATGTGGCTTGATTCATGCATCCTTCACAAAGACAAATCTGTCTGATTCCAGCCTTGCTGAAGCACACCCAGATCATCACCGATCTTCCACCAAATTTCACAGTGGGTGCGAGATCTGGAGAGGCCTACAAGCCACAGTGTCTCGCACCCACTGTGAAATTTGGTGGCGGATCGGTGGTGATCGGTTCAGAAAAGAACTTGTAAAATTCCACGATAATTCCATCAATACCTGGGGATTTACTGTTCATTAGATGTTTGATAGACTCGATAATCTCTTCAACTATGATGGGTTCATCACACTGTTTAAATTCTAGATCACTGATAAGGTGAACATTATTCAGTGAGTCAAAAAACATCTGTGGATTCCTGAGAGTACGTAGAGCCAAACAATTTCCTGTAAAAATTGCTACAGTAGTTAGTGATACATTTTCGGTCATCTGTAATAACACCATCAATGTTTAACTTATGGATAGTGTTATTTGTAGAGTGACATTTCTCAAGTCTAAAGAAATAGGATGAATTCCGTTTTACCTACTCAAGCCATTTTTTCTAGATCTAATAAAGGCACCTTCTGCTTTTAATCTATATATTTTATCCGGTTTATTTTGTAACTCAATCAGTTCCATGTCCTCTTCCCCTGAGAGGCTGGCTGGCGAACTCTGAGAAAGGGAAGTTATCTTAATGATCACCTTTTCACCCTCAGCTCTTCTGGTCATAGCCAGATTACGACCATATTTTCGAAGGTATTTGGCCAATTGAAATTTAAAGACCTCCCAGTTCTTGCAATACGATTTTTTCTTCACAAGCTCTTTCCCAAAAGTGTGAGAGCAGACCTTTAACCTCAAACTTAACTATATCATTATTTAATAAGGAGCTATTTCGCTTCCAGTAGGATGCTCTACCAAGGTTAGTATCAGGGGTAAAAATGTTGACATCAATGTAAATGTCCCTATGGTCTGTGAGGGGAGTAGTACAAATTTTTGTCTTAACACTATCACTATCAATACATTTCGATATAAGCCAAAAATCTATTCTGGACTGTCTGTAACCTATTTTATTACTCCAAGTGAATTATCTGTTGCCCGGCAACCTCTCGCTCCATATACAGTGAGGGAAAAAAGTATTTGATCCCCTACTGATTTTGTACGTTTGCCCACTGACAAAGAAATTATCAGTCTATAATTTTAATGGTAGATTTATTTGAACAGTGAGAGACAGAATAACAACAAAAAAATCCAGAAAAATGCATGTCAAAAATGTATTAAAATGATTTGCATTTTAATGAGGGAAATAAGTATTTGACCGCTCTGCAAAACATGACTTAGTACTTGGTGGCAAAACCCTTGTTGGCAATCACAGAGGTCAGACATTTCTTGTAGTTGGCCACCAGGTTTGCACACATCTCAGGAGGGATTTTGTCCCACTCCTCTTTGTAGATCTTCTCCAAGTCATTAAGGTTTCGAGGCTGACGTTTGGCAACTCAAACCTTCAGCTCCCTCCACAGATTTTCGATGGGATTAAGGTCTGGAGACTGGCTAGGCCACTCCAGGACCTTAATGTGCTTCTTCTTGAGCCACTCCTTTGTTGCCTTGGCCGTGTGTTTTGGGTCATTGTCATGCTGGAATACCCATCCACGACCCATTTTCAATGCTGAGGGAAGGAGGTTCTCACCCAAGATTTGACGGTACATGGCCCCGTCCATCGTCCCTTTGATGCGGTGAAGTTGTCCTGTCCCCTTAGCAGAAAAACACCCCCAAAGCATAATGTTTCCACCTCCATGTTTGACTGTGGGGATGGTGTTCTTGGGGTCATAGGCAGCATTCCTCCTCCTCCAAACACAGCGAGTTGAGTTGATGTCAAAGAGCTCCATTTTGGTCTCATCTGACCACAACACTTTCACCCAGTTGTCCTCTGAATCATTCAGATGTTCATTGGCAAACTTCAAACGGGCATGTATATGTTTTTTCTTGAGCAGGGGGACCTTGTGGGCGCTGCAGGATTTCAGTCCTTCACGGCGTAGTGTGTTAGCAATTGTTTTCTTGGTGACTATGGTTCCAGCTGCCTTGAGATCATTGACAAGATCCTCCTGTGTAGTTCTGGGCTGATTCCTCACCGTTCTCATGATCATTGCAACTCCACGAGGTGAGATCTTGCATGGAGCCCCAGGCCGAGGGAGATTGACAGTTCTTTTGTGTTTCTTCCATTTGCGAATAATTGCACCAACTGTTGTCACCTTCTCACCAAGCTGCTTGGCAATGGTCTTGTAGCCCATTCCAGCCTTGTGTAGGTCTACAATCTTGTCCCTGACATCCTTGGAGAGCTCTTTGGTCTTGGCCATGGTGGAGAGTTTGGAATCTGATTGATTGATTGCTTCTGTGGACAGGTGTTTTTTATACAGGTAACAAGCTGAGATTAGGAGCACTCCCTTCAGCTCGTTACCTGTATAAAAGACACCTGGGAGCCAGAAATCTTTATGATTGAGATGGGGTCAAATACTTATTTCCCTTATTAAAATGCAAATCAATTTATAACATTTTTGACATGCATTTTTCTGGATTTTTGGTTGTTGTTATTCTGTCTCTCACTGTTCAAATAAACCTATCATTAAAATTATAGACTGATCATTTCTTTGTCAGTGGGCAAACGTACAAAATCAGCAGGGGATCAAATACTTTTATCCCTCACTGTATCAGTAAGACAAACTTTTCCATAAAAAGTATTAAACCCAAATTCTGATTGTTTGGCCTGCCTGGGGGCCATCTATCAGTTGAATTATCTATAGTAATATTAAAATCCCCTCCTATCAATAATAACAAATTGGGAAATTTAGATAACCAATGAAGTATATGTTTCTCTACAGATTCAAGCAACTCATTATTCTCATGTTTGGTGTTGTACCCGTAGAAGTTTACAGTAATGAGCGCAATGTCACAGTCTGAGTGTAGAATATTACCACCGAAGGTATTTTTCATTGTACTGACCCCAGCGGAGCGTTCAGAGCCATGGCAAACCCAAATATCGTTTCCCCAGGGTGACTTCCAGAAGTTGGCATCAGCAGAAATTGAGTGAGACTCTTGAAAAAAACTAAGATCTGTTAGAAGTTGTTTGGCAAATAAAAACAAGGCCTTGTGCTTCCCACTGTTTCGTAACCCCCTAGGATTAAGAGAAAATAGTGAAAGACAAAACAAAGATAATATTAAAGTATAAACTGTAGGAAGAGTCAAAATCGTAGGAGCAGTGAACATAAGCTATAAGGAACCCGAGATATGCACCATTTAAGTCAACTTAAAGTGACAATAGCTTATACCATTAACTCTCTGAGCTAGTTTTTATTCGGCTCTTGAAATTCAACTCAACAGAAAATTATGTTCAGGACCAAACCAAGTGTTCTCTGCAGTATGAGAGAATTAAAAACCTTTTTTAGTGTAATCAGGGACTATTCTGATAAATACAAATGTAATATATATGTAAAAATAATGGGGTATCTACTATTTTAATCTTGACGGTCGCCTAGGATAGGGGGCGCCACAGCGCATTTTGAAAAAAAATTGTGCCCATTTTAAACGGCCTACTACTCAAACTCAGAAGCTAGGATATGCATATAATTAATACTTGGGGATAGAAAACACCCTAAAGTTTATAAAACTGTTTGAATGGTGTCTGAGTATAACAGAACTCATATGGCAGTCAAAACCCCGAGACAGATCGAAACAGGAAGTGGAATTCTGAATTGCGGACTCAACTTCATCACGTTGCCTATTAATCACACCGTGAGCTATGGTTCATTGAGCACTTCCTATTGCTTCCACTAGATGTCCCCAGTCTTTACAAAGTGATTTGAGTCTCCTACTGTGAAAACTGACAGAATGACACGCTGTGGAACGTGGTCACACGGAGAGGGCCATCACCATTATGACGCCAGCGCCCTGGCTACCCTCCCCTTTCGAAACATTTATAAAGACAATGCAATCGTCCCCCTTGAATCTTATTGGAGCTCTGGTTGAAAAAGGCCCTAAATATTTATGTTATACAACGTTTGACATGTTTGAACGAACCTAAATAAGAAAAAAATGCATTTTGTTGAAAGAGTAGCCCCCGCACGTCGGAACTTTTGGTGCAGCCTTCAGAACGCGCTAACAACAACAAGCTAATGGAACATAAAGGATGAACTTTTTCGAACGAAAATACATTTGTTGTGGACCTGGGATTCCTGGAAGTGCCTAAGGATGAAGATAATCAAAGGTAAGGGATTATTGACAATAGTATACAAGACTAGATTTGATATGCGATTGTTCCAAGATGGCGCTGACCTGTATTGCTAGCCTATTGTTCTGAGTATCGCATCCCCTTTTATCGCAAAGTGTGATTACCCAGTAAAGTTATTTTTAAATCTGGCATTACAGGTGCTTTCAAGAGATATTCATCTATAAATCTTAGAATGACAATATTACATTTTAAAAATGTTTTCGAATAGTAATTTAGTAAATTGTAGCGGTGTTTCATCGGATGCATTTGAGGGAAAATAGTTAGTCAACGTTACGCACCGATGTAAAATGCTGTTTTTATATATAAATATGAACTTTATCGAACAAAGGAATGCATGTATTGTGTAACATGATGTCCTAGGTGTGTCATCTGATGAAGATTGTCAAAGGTCAGTGCTGCATTTAGCTGTTTTTTGGTTATTTGTGATGCATGTGGTTGGTCGGAAAATGGCTATGTGGCTACTTTTACGATATACTCCTCTAACATAATATAATGTTTTGCTTTTGCTGTAAAGCCTTTTTTAAATCGGACAACGTGGTTCGATTCAGGAGAGGTGTATCTATAAAACGATATAATTTGAAAAAAAAATTGAAAAAAATGATTTATTCAATTTTGTTATGCTAATGGGGATAGGATTTTTCGCTGGATGCGGGACGGAGGCCGCACAGGGGTTAAGTGCATATGAAGTGATCATAAAAATCAAGAGTACAAAAAACAAAATCATATATATTTTTTACACACACACTCCTAAGACCTTTCTCGCTTGGAAATAAGTATTAATAAATCATTAGAAAAATAACAGTGTAAAGTAAGTCAAAAACAGACCTGTATGCCCCTTTAAAACACTATCTTGGTTACTGTATGCATACAAAATAAATAAATCCAACGTTGTCTTCTTTGTGGGTTTGTAAACAAAATAGGCCTTCTCCTGGCCTGGTCATGCAAGAAAAAACTAAGAAATGATTGAGGTACCCGAGTTGTCTGAAAAATAGTCACCCGAGGCTTGTTAGTTAGTCAGTCCAAGGAAAATGAGAAAAGGGAGGAATATGGATTTCTGAACTGTTGATGAAGACTCATCCTCCGACGAAGTATGCAGCCTTCCCCTCATTTTGTACTTTCTTGATCGTTGGCCACAACTTGTTCCTCCTTTCTATGTCCCCCGGGCTGAGATGCTTGGTGAAACGCAGACCATGGCTCTGAAGGAACGTGTTCTCCCTAGCAGCTTTCCATATGGCTAGCTTCTTCCTTACTCTTTTTGTTACGATTTCGCATGGCAATGCCAAAATAAATGATCCACTTATCATTCCAGTCACAGGGAAGTTCTTATATCTTGAGCAAATAAAAACAATAATAGGAATTATTGAAAACTTGTTTTTTAACAATCTTTCTGAAGTTTGGTACACTGCTCAGTAAAAAGCGTATGCTCAAGTCGCCATCTTGGCTTCTTTTGGCCGCCATTGATTTGAAGAAAATTTGCATCGTTTTTTACGTGGTTGCTTCATATTTCTTTGCATACTTTCTGTTGAAGCTTGCATCAATGCATGCTTCAAAATCTGTACAAACGCAGTACGCATTCGAGAAGTGCTCCGTGCTCCGTTTCACATACTTTGATTTGGACTCATATTCCGAACCTCCCGTGCGTGCTCGGAGCACAGTTGTATGCATTTTGAGAAACACGTCATGTGTGTACATTATACGATCAATTAGTGAGAGAGAGCCTCAGTCACATTTACTTATTCACTGTGCACATGAATTGAGGCAAATTAGCTCCTGTTTCAGTAACATCTTTGGTCACAAACAAAAACACCCTAATGATTGGTTGACAATAGAGCCTCCCACAATGCAGGTGATGGCTGCTGGATGAAGTTGGTGAAGAGCAACTGCAGAAACTGACCTTTGATGACATGACTTTGTCAAGTTCATGTAGTTGACATGAATGCAACACACTTTGAAAGGCGGTGACCGACTTGATAAAAGTGATCCACTCGAACACGTCCATTGACTACTGTAATCATGCATGGAATCTGGAGCATTGAAGCACCATTACAACAGTCTGCTGCAAACTCTTCTGACAGCAGACAGCTACGGGTTCACGTCTCCCGCACAGTAGGTTAAATCAAGCTCAGAGAACCCAAGTGGGGTATACCCTGTTTACAGCCAGCCCCCCTTACCTTATTTGAATAGCCTACAGCTAGTGGTGTAAAGTACTTAAGTAAAAATACTTTAAAGTACTACTTAAGTAGTTTTTTGGGGGTATCTGTACTTTACTATTTATATTTTTGACTACTTTTGCTTCACTACATTCCTTAAGAAAATTATGTACTTTTTACTCCATACATTTTCCTTGACATCCAAAAGTACTCGTTACATTTTGAATGCTGAACAGGACAGGAAAATAGTCCAATTCACACACTTATCAACCAAACATCCCTGGTCATCCCTACTGCCTCTGATCTGGCAGACTCACTAAACACAGATGCTTCGTTTGTAAATGATGTCTGAATGTTGCAGTGTGCCTGTGGCTTTCCGTAAATTTCCGCAACCAACTTTAAGGTCCATTACCACCACCAACTGGACTGGAGTGTGGACCTCAGTTCATCTTTCAATCACCCACGTGGGTATATGCTCCTAAAACCAATGAGATGGGAGAGGCGGCACTTGCAGCACGCAAACGTCACAAATAGAACCAAGTTCTATTTTAGCGCATGGCTACGCAGACGCTCGCGAGCAGTGTGGATGCAATGATTAAATAACATGTACACTACCGTTCAAAAGTTTAGGGTCACTTAGAAATGTCCTTGTTTTCCATGAAAACATACATGAAATTAGTTGCAAAATGAATAATGATTTTTAATTGAAATAATAATTGTGTCCTTCAAACTTCAAAGAATCCTCCATTTGCAGCAATTACAGCCTTGCAGAGCTTTGGCATTCTAGTTGTCAATTTGTTGAGGTAATCTGAAGAGATTTCACCCCGTGCTTCCTGAAGCATCTCCCACAAGTTGGATTGGCTTGATGGGCACTTCTTACGTACCATACAGTCAAGCTGCTCCCACAACAGCTCAAAGGGTTGAGATCCGTTGAGTGTGCTGGCAACTCCATTATAGACAGAATACCAACTGACTGCTTCTTCCCTAAATAGTTCTTGCATAGTTTGGAGTTGTGCTTTGGGTCATTGTCCTGTTGTAGGAGGAAATTAGCTCCAATTAAGCGCTGTCCACAGGGTATGGCATGGCAAAATGGAGTGATAGCCTTCCTTCTTCAAGATCCCTTTTACCCTGTACAAATATCCCACTCTACCGCCACCAAAGCTCCCCAGACCATCACATTGCCTCCACCATGCTTGACAAATGGCATCAAGTACTCCTCCAGCATCTTTTCATTTTTAATGCGTCTCATGAATGTTCTTCTTTGTGATCCGAATACCTAAAACATAGATTTGTCTGTCCATAACACATTTTTCCAATCTTCCTCTGTCCAGTGTCTATGTTCTTTTGCCCATCATAATCTTTTCTTTTTATTGGCCAGTCTGAGATATGGCTTTTTCTTTGCAACTCTGCCTAGAAGGTCAGCATCCCGGAGTCGCCTCTTCACTGTTGACGTTGAGACTGGTGTTTTGCTGGTACTATTTAATGAAGCTGTCAGTTAAGGACTTGTGAGGCGTCTGTTTCTCAAACTAGACACTCCAATGTACTTGTCCTCTTGCTCAGTTGTGCACCGGGGCCTCCCACTCCTCTTTCTATTCTGGTTAGAACCAGTTTGCGCTGTTCTGTGAAGGGAGTACTACACAGCGTTGTACGAGATCTTCAGTTTCTTGCCAATTTCTCGCATGGAATAGCCTTCATTTCTCAGAACAAGAATAGACTGATGAGTTTCAGAAGAAAGGTCTTTGTTTCTTACCATTTTGAGGCTGTAATTGAACCCACAAATGCTGATGCTTGAGATACTCAACTAGTCTGAAGAAGGCCAGTTTTATTGTTTCATTGCTTCTTTAATCAGAAAAACAGTTTTCAGCTGTGCTAACATAATTGCAAAAGGGTTTTCTAATGATCAATTAGCATTTTAAAATGATAAACTTGGATTAGCTAACACAACGTGCCGTTGGAACACAGGAGTGATGGTTGCTGATAATGGGCCTCTGTACGCCTATGTAGATATTCCATTAAAACAAAAATATGCAGTTTCCAGCTACAATAGTCATTTACAACATTAACAATGTCTGGACTGTATTTCTGATCAATTTGATGTTATTTTAATAGACAAAACATGTGCTTTTATTTCAAAAACAAGGACATTTCTAAGTGACCCCAAACTTTTGAACGGTAGTGTATGTGTACATTTATTTTGCGACACGGGCGGTGTGGTCAGCATGTTAGAAATAGAGGACACATCTTTATCTGTGCCATTATAGAGCCCCTCAGTGGACGTGTCATAATACCCATAAAACCTAGCAGTCAAACTGGGAAATGGTTCCAATAATTTTTCCAACGTTCATTTTCCCCAAGGGATGTGTTTCATTTGGGTTTACCCTGACATTACTTTTTGATAACTGTGTAAATCTTTCTAGGACAAGGTGACTTAAGAATATATTCAGCTCTATTTACTCTCAGACTCGAAAGTGCCAATTAGCGTCAAAGTAGACATCATGCAAAACTAGAAATCCCTGCAAGCTCCTGCACGTCATCTCTAGCTGATACCTTTGCTAACAGGTATTTTGTCAGTGTAAAACTTGCACAAGACAGTTAACATAATTGCCCATTTAAAGAAATGTAGCCTATTTATTCATTACTATATTTAGCTAACATTAGATAGTTAATCCAGAGATTCTTACCTTTGCCTCGATTCAGCAGTCTCGTCCAGATCATCATGGAATTTGTAGTTCTTTATGATAGCCACTTTAGCAGCTAATTAGTATTACATTTTTGGGGGTAAGTACAGGCAAATATATTGATAAAAGTCACCTTGTCCTGGAAAGATTTACACGTTTATCAAAATGTAACACCAGGGTAAGCTTACAAGAAATACAGCCCTAATTTTAAGTTTTTCTAAAATCCCCCATGGGAAAAATAAATGGTGGAAATTCAATTGGAACTGTTTCCTTGGGGTATTATGACTCTTAGTGTGGTACTCTATAGTGTCTGTGACAACTTGGGCAGCCATTTTAAATTAGTCCATTTTCTTCTTCATTGGCTGATTACTCCCACCTCATAGGAATCCCCACCCAGTTGGATACTTTAAAATGGAAGCCCTCAATGGCAATGTCCATGCGAAAATGGGTTTTATAAACTGGGTGGTTTGAGCCATGCTGATTGGCTGAAAGCCATGGTATATCAGACCATATACCATGGGTATGACCAACAAAAAAAATGTTTTACTGTTCTAATTACGTTGGTAATGTGAGGAATAATTATCTTTTTACATCAGCACATGTATCAATATGTTCTATTGTTTTGTTAAGCTACATGCTTGTGTGGCTAAATAGGGGGTAAAACTGTTGAGGCATGCAGAAGGCTGTTTCTCAAACTAGAGTCACATAAGAAACCACTTGATACTGAAATACAATAACGGCCTCAGAGTGTACAGGAAGTGCGTCACGAGGCTGGGACCAGCCTGCACGCCAGCGATAGGATGAGTAAGTTTAAACCATGCTCATCCTCCCTCTGACAGGCCAGCAGTGAGCGGGAACTATCTCTGTCAGAGTATATAAGGGAGAACAAAGGATGGGTCGAGCAGTTCTCTGTTTTGCCCTGCGTGGTGGTGCAGTGAGCCCGTATATACAAACATCATATTTACCATTCAAGTGTTTGCATTAATTAAAGTACAAAGAAATCAGAAGTTACTCTGTGCTGACTATTTTGTTCTGATACCAGATTCGAATTGACGCAACCCAACAGTAACCAGTTTATAGTAACAAGAAGTCACCTTTGGGGGTTGTGGTATATTGCATCGTGCATAAGAACAGCCCTAAACTGTGGTAAATTGGCCATTTATACAATGGGTGGGTCTAATCCTGAATGCTGATTGGTTAAAACCGCATTCCAGTCGGTGCCTATTCCACAAGTTACCACCGGCTAAAGCTATAATGTTGAAATGCCTATTTGCTATGTTCCATCTGACTGCGCAATCCACTGTCTCATCAGCCCAGCAATTTATAAATTTAATATCCACTATGAAAAGCATCTAGACATTATCTCAAATTTATTTTAGACTAGCATTTGATTTTCAACAGCAGAGATTTGTATAAACTTTGCTCTCTGTCTCTCCCCAACATTTGAAACATTGATTCAATATTGAAATTCGATCTCCTGCTGTCCCATAGTGATGAACTGTCGGGACGAGACATACAGGCAGACAGACAGCTTTTCTCAGCCAGTCGAAATCATGAATCAGCTGGCATCATTTTTATGAATATGTACAAAGAAATGTCAATAGAAAATAGGTAAAATGAAACAAAATGCAGCTAGTTTGCAGTCTTTTCAGCTTCAGTTTGAAGTGATTGTGTTAGCTGTGTTGTTGGCTAGCTCCTCTGAACAACAGTGTCGAGAGAGCACATTTTCTATGCCAGGCAAAATCGTGCATCATTAGCTAATTGTTATGGATGTACCAAATAAATGTCACTAGAAAACAGCTTAAACAAATGCAAATGCAGCTACTTTTATGTTATTCTGGCTACACTGTTTGACGTGCGTGAAAGGTTAGCCATAGTTGGCTAGCTAGCAAGCAAGGGATAAGAACATTGCCAGTCAGTATGGCAATGGAACATTTAGAACGTACGACTGGGTCTTGTCCATAGATACAGAGCAAAAAGACTTAACGACTGGGTCGGGCCTCTGGCTACCAAACTGATAGAAGGAACGACCAGCCAATTTGTGTAGCAACCTTAGATTTGTGTCGGGACTATATCTCATGGAAGGATGAAATTGTACGAATAAATTCTTACAAATATATTTTTTAATTAAAATATGTCAATCATTATTTGAATATGTTGGTAACCCGTTGTATAAAAGTGATAATGCCCTCGAAGCCGGTGTTTGGAGGATATATTGGCATGGGCTAGAGTCAGTCTGTTATATATGGTGTAATTCTCCTGTCTTATCTGGTGTCCTGTGTGAATTTAAGTATGCTCCCTCTAATTCTCTCTCCCTCCCCTCCCAGAGGACCTGAGCCCTAAGACCATGCCTCAGGACTACCTGGCCTGATTACTTCTGGCTGTCCCCAGTCCACCTGGTTGTGCTTCTGCTCCAGTTTCAACTGTTCTGCCTGCGGCTATGGATCCCTGCACCTGTTCACCGGTGCTACCTTGTCCCGGACCT
This sequence comes from Salmo salar, assembly GCF_965601325.2. Classification (NCBI taxonomy): domain Eukaryota; kingdom Metazoa; phylum Chordata; class Actinopteri; order Salmoniformes; family Salmonidae; genus Salmo; species Salmo salar. The sequence goes on along the minus strand of NC_138311.1, from coordinate 12,919,608 downwards.
GCCGTTTCGACAACCTCCCTCCCTCTCTCTCTACCGCACCTGCTGTCTTGACTTCTGAATGCTCGGCTATGAAAAGCCAACTGACATTTACTCCTGAGGTACCCTCAACCACTGTGATTATTATATGATCCTGCTGGTCATCTATGAACATTTGAAAATCTTGAAAAGACAATCTGGCCTTAATGGCCATGTACACTTATTATCAGAAGAGGACTGGCCACACCTCAGAGCCTGGTTCCCCTCTATGTTTCTTCCTAGGTTCCCGCCTTTCTAGTGAGTTTTTCCTAGCCGCCATGCTTAAACATCTGCATTGCTTGCTGTTTGGGGTTTTAGGCTGGGTTTCTGTGTAGCACTTTATGACATCTGCTGATGTAAAAAGGGCTTTATAAATACATTTGATTGATTGATTTGTAACAACCAATCTTCGATCAAATAAGCCTCACATCGAAAATGTGCAATTACATTTTTTGTTGATCAAATTCGACTCGGTCATTAACCTCCATACAAAAATTCCTCACTTCATGTGGGCTTATTTTCATGGAAAGATTTTGGGCGGAGTAAATCCTCTCACTTCGCCTCTTCCTGTCTGGTCTGATCCTCTCTGGAAGTGGGGTAACTACAGCCCAAAATGGTGGTTGCAGATTGGCTATGTCGAAAGAAATAGGGGTGTCAAATCAAATCAACTTTTATTTGTCACATGCACCGAATACAACTGATGTAGACCTTAGAGTGAAATGCTTACTTACAAGCCCTTAACCAACAACGCAGTTTTAAGAAAAATACATAAAAAAATAAGAAATAGAAGTAACAAATAATTAAAGATCAGCAGTAAAATAACAATAGCGAGGCTATATACAAGGGGTACCGGTACAGATTCAATGCACCGGTTAGTCAAGGAAATTGAGGTAATATGTACATGTAGGGAGAGTTATTAAAGTGACTATGCATAGATAATAACAGAGAGTAGCAACAGCGTAAAGGGAGGTGGGGGGCTAATGCAAATAGTCTGGGTAGGCATTTGATTAGATGTTCAGGAGTCTAAATGGCTTGGGGGTAGAAGCTGTTTAGAAGCCTCTTGGACCTAGACTTGTCGCTCCGGCACCGCTTGCCGTGCTGTAGCAGAGAGAACAGTCTATGACAAGGGTGGCTGGAGTCTTTGACAATTTTTAGGGCCTTCCTCTGACACCGCCTGGTATAGAGGTCCTGGATGCAGGAAGTTTGGCCCCAGTGAAGTACTGGTCCGTACGCACTACCCTCTGTAGTGCATGCGATCAAAGGCAGAGCAGTTGCCATACCAGGTAGTGATGCAACCCATCAGGATGCTCTCGATGGTGCAGCTGTAGAACCTTTTGAGGATCTGAGGACCCATGCCAAATCTTATCGAAAGAAAGTAGGCGTATCGAAAGCGCACATGTAATTGGTCCGAATTTCTGTCAGTTCTTGCCAGTGAGTGTAGAGATTCGTGGAGACATCACTGTAGAGGAAGGTGCATTGAACAACTGGCATCGAAATGAACTTGAGGACGTTGCGGAAACTCAGAATGATTGTGTAGTGAAATCACTCACACTGTGGGAAAACTTTGCATGTAAATGCACGTATCTTATTAACATGCTTTCATGTTGATAACATTTTCCATGTATCACATCATTGCGGTTGTGTAGGCTACTGTGCGCAGGCTACTGTGTCAAAGATTACATTTGTTGATGTCCCACTTCTAAACACCGATAGCAAGCTTGCTGTAGGGCAGAACTATTGCGCTTTCAAAACAACTGGGAACTCGGGAAATCTCCGACTTCTGACTTTAGTGGTTTCAAAACAACCGGGAACTCAGTAACAAAAACAAAAAATTGACAGGGAAAAAAAATCTATTTAAACAGTCATCCAACTTATGAACTCAGGCCTCTTTCTAGAGCTCCATCTTTCCGACATGAAGATTACTGACGTCATGATTTGACCGTGTTTTTTTCAGAGTTCCCAGTTGTCCTGGAAGCACCATTTGCCACATTCAAGTCCTAGTCTGAACTAGGAAACTCGGAAATGTTCGATTTGCTAATTGGTTGTAGTTATACACCTGCTGCTTTCAATCTGTTAGCCAGTCGGACGTTTCAGAATATCCTAGTTCCAACTAGCAAGTGAATGTGGCCATAAGGCGCGTTCCTTTGACCAGGCGTTGCTGACACATGCCAGATCTTACAATGCCTGGATAGGTATTTTATAAATCAGCAGAGATACTGGATATAATGACGAGACGCTTGTGTCTCCACCCTAACACTTGGGGTCCGTTGTCCACAGACCGGAATAGCAGGTTGTTAACCTAATGTAGCAGGTAAAATTAACTTTCAAGCTCCTGCCCATTCCTTGCTTTGGATTAGTGGATACATCTCGTTATTTGAATTTTAGATGAGGGGTGTTGTCAACCGCCTTTATTCAACGCTGGTTGAGATCCTAAGCCATGAATATGCATTGACGGTTTAGAATTTCAATAACTTCTAAAGTGTTTGTTCTCAATTGCTGGGCTGTCACCTGCATCACAATTATATCAGTACACTCTTAACAACCTAAGCATTATGAAACTTCTATTAGATCAAATAAGCCTCATGCATCAAAATAGCGATTCATTTTTATCTTGACTAAATTCGACACTCACTCATTGCCCCCATACAAAAACTCCTCGCTTGCTTAATAATTAATGATCTCCTTAACGTGGGCCAATGTTGGAAGGAGTAAGCCCTCTCGATTTGCTTCTTCCTCTCTGCCTATACTCGAAAATGTGAGATCCCACTGATTTCGCCTTGGTTCCGGTGCATCCTTCGACACCAAATTGCTTTCAAACACCGATCTCTACTGGACACCTACTTACAAAGTTAGACCTGAATGGTAGCTCAGCAGGTAGGGTCGGGGCTGATAGAGCACTCAAACTATAATGCGTCGGGTCATTTATATGTTATAGCTTTGTCGCATCCTAAATAGTGCCATGGATTCACAGTTTTTGAAAAATAGTGAACTTGTTGGAGCAGGGCCTGCGTTATAGGCGGGCCTTAAGGGGCCTGGTCCACCCTTATGTACCTTCCGGCCCGCCCTACCATACCTTCTTGCCCATTCAAATAAAATATAAAAATATTGTTATTGTTATTTTGACATTAATACGTGTCACATATCAGTTTTCAAACAATGTAAAAAAAACAAATATATATATATAAAATATATATACTGCTCAAAAAAATAAAGGGAACACTTAAACAACACATCCTAGATCTGAATGAAAGAAATAATCTTATTAAATACTTTTTTCTTTACATAGTTGAATGTGCTGACAACAAAATCACACAAAAATAATCAATGGAAATCCAATTTATCAACCCATGGAGGTCTGGATTTGGAGTCACACTCAAAATTAAAGTGGAAAACCACACTACAGGCTGATCCAACTTTGATGGAATGTCCTTAAAAGAAGTCAAAATGAGGCTCAGTAGTGTGTGTGGCCTCCACGTGCCTGTATGACGGGCCTCCACGTGCCTGCGCCTCCATGCTCTGGACACTACGCTGACAGACACAGCAAACCTTCTTGCCATAGCTCGCATTGATGTGCCATCCTGGATGAGCTGCACTACCTGAGCCACTTGTGTGGGTTGTAGACTCCGTCTCATGCTACCACTAGAGTGAAAGCACCGCCAGCATTCAAAAGTGACCAAAACATCAGCCAGGAAGCATAGGAACTGAGAAGTTGTCTGTGGTCCCCACCTGCAGAACCACTCCTTTATTGGGGGTGTCTTGCTAATTGCCTATCATTTCCACCTGTTGTCTATTCCATTTGCACAACAGCATGTGAAATGTATTGTCAATCAGTGTTGCTTCCTAAGTGGACAGTTTGATTTCACAGAAGTGTGATTGACTTGGAGTTACATTGTGTTGTTTAAGTGTTCCCTTTATTTTTTTGAGCAGTGTATATATATTTTTTTACATTGTTTGAAAACTGATATGTGACACGTATTAATGTCAAAATAACATGCAAAACAGGCAACCCGCCCGCATTTGAGTTTAGGTTCCTACAAATCAATGTTTAGGAATGCTTGACTTTATGAGGAAACTATGCCGGGTTACAATTATAGCTCAGCTCGGATAACCAAATACCCATAAACAAATCAGAATTCCCCAGGCCCACAATAATTGAAATATCAAAAACCTATACTGTGGGTTGTAGTTATGATGTACACAGTAATTGGACAGTTCTTTTTTAAAATTATTTTGGCATACAACAAGAAAAGAGACGTTTCCCTCTGTGTCCTTTAATTATTTTACATAAAAGAAACCATCATGCTTTTTAAAAATCAGATATATGAGCGGGAGAGATATGGTTTTGTAACGTACATACATTAGGGATGGGGATTAGGGATTGGTTCTGGGGCTATAGTAAAGCACTGGGGAGAGAGATCCAAGTCTCTTACGGCTGATAAGAGGATAAGTCATGTCCCTCTGACTGCAGGCTCTAGTCGGAGTCACTGCTGCAGGAGCTGCTTGAACTCTGGATGGAGGAGAAACAGAAAAGGAACACCTTTAATTCAACATATATTATTTCAATTTAACAGAGATTTTACTATGGAGCACTTTCAATTCGTTTTAGACTTAAAAATCTCTTACCCCATGACTCTGCTTCCCTTGCTTGTGACAACCTCCATGCCAATGCCCATGCTTGTGCCTGTGCCTGCATCCATGACCGTGCCCATGACCGTGCCCATGGCCATGCCCTCCGCGACCGTGCCCTCCGTGTCCTCCGCGACCGCGCCCTCCGTGTCCTCCGCGACCGTGCCCTCCGTGTCCTCCATGACCGTGCCCTCCGTGTCCTCCATGACCGTGTCCTCCATGACCGTGCCCTCCACAATCATGGCCGTGAGGTCCGTGCCCATGATCGTGCCCATGCCCATGACCTCCATGGGGACCCTGTACTGGATAAGATGGTGGCACAGGGTAGCAAGTGGAGGGGGGCTGGTAGGGAGGGCATAATGGGGGCTGGATGTTTCCAGTGGGACACCCACCAGGGTATCCCCCACTTGGCATTGGCGGGACGCACCCGCTTGGGTTCACGTTGTAGCCAGAGGGATGCTGGTTTCCTATACAAGGAGAGATTTATATAGAATACGAGCCAAATGACCTACACTATAAATTGAAAGAGTGGTACAAACAAATGAAATTGGTTTGCAAACATTTACCTTGATTGTGACCCCACATCTCGATGTTTCAAATCAAAACCCTGAAATGGAAAAAATATTTATTCTTATTTTAATGATTGATTTAAAATGTTATATTTTGTCCCCGCTTTCGCTAAAATAGAACCTAGTTAGAGATGGAGGAAGTCCTTGTCAACATATTGCTACATTCAGTCACATCTGACTGGTTGTGGAAAATGCTATCTGCAAACAAATGGAACAATAGTGTACTAGACAGATGTGGCTGCTGGCTGCACACTAAGACCTATGTTCCATACCAGGGAAAGCAACAGTGAGGTGTTGGCCGACATATTTTTGAATCCTTTTGCAGTGCTTTTTATTCATGTAGTTACCAGGTAAATACTGTCTGCTAAGATACATTTATAAACAGTTTTTCTCAGGTACTTATAAAACATAATTGCTTTGACATTAATGTCAAGATACTGTATATAATATGGTATTTCAATGTAAGTTCGGATGGCATTCCAATGGATTTCCACTGGATGGAGCATTGAAAGCACTGAAGTAATCAGTAAGCACCAAAGTTACTGAATTAATTGATATTTTACGCAGGTACTAAGTATTTATCCCAGTATTTGCTGGTAAAGTAAGCACTGACAAGGGTCAAAAACTACTTTCTTGATGACTTAAGAATTAGCATTATAGCAGAAATTGTACTTTTCCAAATGGAATACAAACATTTTAGCTTTGTTTTTGGTCTTTTATCCCATCTGGAATTAACATTTAGTAAACGTATCCCTAAGTAGATAAAAATACTTATTAACAATTAAAGATATACAAAGAACATATTTCCCTGCATTGGCAATTTTAGTCTCCCATAGTTCAAAGTACTGTAACACATCAATCAAAGTGCTATCTGTTAAACTCTATCAATCATGTTTTACATGTTTCTTTAAAAAAACATGATTATTTTCAATGAGTGTCAAAATAACGCATATTTAGAAATAGTGTACTTACTGGGATGTAGTTCCTGTCAGGGTTCTGTCTGCATTGCTTCCCAGAGAAATAACTCTTAATTATACTGTAGAGAGAGACACACCTCCACACCTCACTTCCTTTAACACTCCCCAAATCTCTCATCATAAACTTAACAGACATCTCTCTCTCTCTGTGTGTGTGTATGTGTGTGTCAAGGGGGTGCGAGGGGGATGGTAGTAGAAGGGCAGTCATTTTTGTGTTTTTATGTAATTTGATGAATGTATAAAATAATTGGCCGATATTTATTTCATTTTACAAAGAATTTAGTTTTAATTGAATAGTGCATATGGTCCATTGGATTTTACGAAATGTATTATAATTTATTCTTTATACAGTGGCTTGAAAAAGTATGTGAACACTTTGGAATTACCTGGATTTCTGCATAAATTGGTGTCACGCTTGTGTGTAGAAACGGACCAAGGCGCAGCGTGAGTATCGTTCCACATCTTTTATTTGAATGTGAAACTTAGCAAGACAAACAAAAAACTAATAACAAACAACAAACCATGACAACAGAGGTGCACTAACTCAAAATAATCTCCCACAAACACAGGTGGGAAAAACAACTACTTAAATATGATCCCCAATTAGAGACAACGATGACCAGCTGCCTCTAATTGGGAATCATACAAAAAAACATAGAAAAAAGAAACTAGAACACAACATAGAAAAAAGAAACTAGATAAACCTCCCAGTCACGCACTGACCTACTCTACCATAGAAAATAATAGCACTCTATGGTCAGAACGTGACAGTACCCCCCCCCCCCCCCCCCCAAAGGTGCGGAACCTGAAACCAAAAGGGAGGGTTAGGGGGGGGGTCTAGTGTTGGTGGCGGCTCTGGTGCAGGACGAAGAACCCTCTCATCCTGCGAATCCGCCAGCGTCGCTGGTGGCTCTGGGCTGCCGACCGTCGCTGGAGGCTCCGGACCGTAGATCGTCTTTGGGGACTCCAGGCTAGGAACCTCCGCTGTAAGCTCCGGACTGGAGACCCTCGCTACAGGCTCCCATGGATCATCACTGGAGCCTTTGTGCCATGGATCATCACTACAGGCTCCGGGCCATGGATCATCACTGGAGCCTCCGGGCCATGGATTATCACTGGAGGCTCCGGGCCATGGATTATCACTGGAGGTTCCGGGCCATGGATTATCACTGGAGGCTCCGGGCCATGGATTATCACTGGAGGCTCCGGGCCATGGATTATCACTGGAGGCTTCATGCCATGGATCATCACTGGAGGCTTCGTGCCATGGATCATCACTGGAGGCTTTGGACCATGGATCATCACTGGAGGCTTCGTACATGGAACCGGAACGGGTCTCACCGGACTGAGGAGACGTACTGGCAGCCTGGTGCGTGGAGCTGCCACAGGGCTTACCAGGCTGGGGAGACACACATAGAAAAAATAAACTAGATAAACCCCCCCAGTCATGCCCTGACCTACTCTACCATAGAAAATCAGAGCACTCTATGGTCAGGACATGACAATTGGTCATCAAATTTGATCTGATCTAAGTCACAACAATAGACACACATATGTGTGATATGTATCTTGCAATTCAGCTTTTAGCTGCAATATTTTCTTATCAGGTATTAATATTTTTGTAAGTAATATGATAAATACAAGCATTAAGAATGAAGATTAAAGACTGATGGCAATAAATATCTGGTAAGATGAGTCTTCCAACCATCAAATGACTCACACTACACACCCTTCTGAAGAAAGTATGAGTAATTGGGAAAGTTATGAGCATTGGTAAATACTGGGCACTTTTTAAAGAGTTGGCATTTACAAATGAAATGTGGAGAACAGACCTGGGAAGAAAATAGTTGTATTTTGTTGTGGTAGTTGAATATAGTTTATATAGTTTCAACTAATAATCAACTATTTTCTTTGATACAGGTCTCAGAAAACCAAATAATATTTGAAGTTATTTGAAAAAATATATCTATATTTGATGGCTACCAAATTGTTGATGAAGAACCAAAAACTACAACAATTAGTTGAATTAGTATAAATATATGATCATACGCACATGGCTTGGAGGGCTCTTAGGTATGAATCTTAATATAGTCTATAGCCTATAATAGAATCACTTCAACATTAGAATAGACCACTTTTGCAGTTTCAAAATGACTAACAAATACATTTTCATAATGAGTGAGACATAAGGTAATACAGTAACACTTGACATCAAGTTCTTATACATGTGTAGTAACTTTGATTATTACAATAGCAACATTGTTGTTACTTACATAAGACTTTGGGAATTGATTTATAATGGCATAATAATGGAGTTATTACAAGTGGAATAAGGAACAGTCACTATTCCTCTTGTGCACAATAGTTACAAAACCAACGCTCTAACCGCTAGGCCAGGGTTTCCATACAGTGGGGCAAAAAAGTATTTAGTCAGCCACCAATTGTGCAAGTTCTCCCACTTAAAAAGATGAGAGAGGCCTGTAATTTTCATCATAGGTACACGTCAACTATGACAGACAAAATGAGGAAAACAAATCCAGAAAATCACATTGTAGGATTTTTCATGAATTTATTTGCAAATTATGGTGGAAAATAAGTATTTGGTCACCTACAAACAAGCAAGATTTCTGGCTCTCACAGACCTGTAACTTCTTCTTTAAGAGGCTCCTCTGTCCTCCACTCGTTACCTGTATTAATGGCACCTGTTTGAACTTGTTATCAGTATAAAAGACACCTGTCCACAACCTCAAACAGTTACACTCCAAACTCCACTATGGCCAAGACCAAAGAGCTGTCAAAGGACACCAGAAACAAAATTGTAGACCTGCACCAGGCTGGGAAGACTGAATCTGCAATAGGTAAGCAGCTTGGTTTGAAGAAATCAACTGTGGGAGCAATTATTAGGAAATGGAAGACATACAAGACCACTGATAATCTCCCTCGATCTGGGGCTCCACGCAAGATCTCACCCCGTGGGGTCAAAATGATCACAAGAACGGTGAGCAAAAATCCCAGAAGCACACACCTAGTGAATGACCTGCAGAGAGCTGGGACCAAAGTAACAAAGCCTACCATCAGTAACACACTACGCCGCCAGGGACTCAAATCCTGCAGTGCCAGACGTGTCCCCCTGCTTAAGCCAGTACATGTCCAGGCCCGTCTGAAGTTTGCTAGAGAGCATTTGGATGATCCAGAACAGGATTGGGAGAATGTCATATGGTCAGATGAAACCAAAATATAACTTTTTGGTAAAAACTCAACTCGTTGTGTTTGGAGGACAAAGAATGCTGAGTTGCATCCAAAGAACACCATACCTACTGTGAAGCATGGGGGTGGAAACATCATGCTTTGGGGCTGTTTTTCTGCAAAGGGACCAGGACGACTGATCCGTGTAAAGGAAAGAATGAATGGGGCCATGTATCGTGACTTCCATCAGCAAGGGCATTGAAGATGAAACATGGCTGGGTCTTTCAGCATGACAATGATCCCAAACACACCGCCCGGGCAACGAAGGAGTGGCTTCGTAAGAAGCATTTCAAGGTCAGGATTGGCCTAGCCAGTCTCCAGATCTCAACCCCATAGAAAATCTTTGGAGGGAGTTGAAAGTCCGTGTTGCCCAGCGACAGCCCCAAAACATCACTGCTCTAGAGGAGATCTGCATGGAGGAATGGGCCAAAATACCAGCAACAGTGTGTGAAAACCTTGTGAAGACTTACAGAAAACGTTTGACCTGTGTCATTGCCAACAAAGGGTATATAACAAAGTATTGAGATAAACTTTTGTTATTCACCAAATACTTATTTTCCAACATAATTTGCAAATAAATTCATTAAAAATCCTACAATGTCATTTTCTGGATTTTTCTTCTCATTTTGTTGAAGTGTACCTATGATGAAAATTACAGGCCTCTCTCATCTTTTTAAGTGGGAGAACTTGCACAATTGGTGGCTGACTAAATACTTTTTTTCCCCACTGTAACTAGGTCCTGCCCTAGTTTGTGTGTGCTCTATTCATTCTATTTCTATCTTCAACATGCAATTCCAGATACAGCCCTGCCATTAGTTGAAGGCAGCCAATCCAATAGTTTCTGAAAACTAGTATGGTAGAAAATTACGAGATTGTTTTAATACTGTTTATGCATCGAATAAGGTTTCTCAGTACTCCCTAATCTATGTCTGTGTGAACTGAGTTGGCCTCTGGGGTTTTGGGCTAGCAACTGATTTATGATGGTCTTGTCCTCTCTCGGAGCCTGCATTCCATTGATTGAATTGGTGTTTGTGTACTCTGAGGTACCAGGGAGGAGATGGCTCTAGTACGGACAGCTGATAAGAAGAACCTTGTCTTAGGGGTCAAACCCTGGTTTCTATACAATTAGTAGAGATGCACGATATATCGGTAAGCATATTGGAATCGGACAATATTAGCTAAAAATGCCAACATCGGCATCGGCTCAATGTAGTTTAACGCCGATGTGCAAAACCGATGTCAATGCTGATGTGCATACCTATACAACGTAGGTAGATGACGTAATGACACCACAAAAAATACAGCGCTACACATGAAACACAGCATTCCTAACCTAGCCTACATTGTCTACTTTGTGGATCTATTTTGAAGTTTCAAAGGAAGATTAAAAAAAAGGCCATATGCAAAGTTTGTGCTGCTATTATTTCCCGATGAGGGGAGAAAGTGAAATCTTTCAATACCACAAACCTAATTACTCATTTGAAAGTGCATCACCCCCAGACGTTCAGTGACTACTTAGAAGAAAATCTGAAAAAAAACTAAGCACACACTTTCAATAACTAAACAAGTTCAAGTCAACGAGACAACTCAAAGGCGAAATCCATTAACGCCAAGATAATGGAATTCATTGCCCTTGACAATCAACCATTCTCTGTCGTGGATGATGTCGTGGAACCTCGAGCCCTGGTACACACTACCAAGTAGGCGCTATTTTTCAGATGTTGCCCTACCGGAGTTACACAGTATTGTTGAAATGCATATACATGAGCTACTTGCTATGGTCGCCACTGCTATTAGCTTCACGACTGACATTTAGACCAGCGATGTCAGCCCCATACCGCTGCTGCCATTTCAATGGCATTTGAGAACATGAACACACTCCTAGCTCCATTCGAACAACTGACTCGAGAAATAAGCTCCTCAACTGCGTCTGCAGCAGATGTGATACCCTCTGTCATGGCATTGAAATGCCTGCTCAACAAAACTGCCGACACAGACCGTGGGGTTAAAACTTCTACTAGAGGCTGTGAACAAGTGATTCGGTGGCATTCTCTGAGCCTCATTACTGTGTCGCCACTATGCTTGATGCTAGGTACAAGGACCGCTACTTCGATGCAGACAAGAAACAGGGTTTATGTGAAATGGTACAGACACAGCTGGACAAGATGGAAACGGACACAGTGACAGTGCGCACCGACGAAGAGGACCCACGACAGAAGAGGCCATGGACAGACAGAGCTGAAACTTCACTGCTTGACATGTATGATGAAATCCTGGTTGAAAATGAAATGACTGAACAAATTAACAACAAAACAGCATAGTGAGTAAGTGAAAGAAATAGGTTTTGATGATGTTTTTACTGGTAATGGGGACATACGTAAATGCCAACAGTCAGTGTGTGTGTGTGTGTTTAAACTATTTAACTACTAGAATGCTTAAAAGGGCGCTAAAATGTTTAATATCGGTATCAGGTTTTCTGGCAAGGATATCGGCCAAAAATGTAATATCGGTGCATCCCTAACAATAAGAACAGGGAGTCGCTGACCAGCTCAAAGTCTTTCTCACTTGGTTAGAATTTCCACGACAGTAGTTACTTTCTGAGATCTGTGTTGAAATTGTTTTTTTGGGGGATCCGTATTCACATCCAAAGTAACAATTTGTTCCCCCGAAAAAAGGTACTTTGCACAAATCATATTTAAAACAAATTATTCCAGGTCTGGTGGAGAAGGGGTTGAAGGAGGTGAAGTACCAGCATTCTTATCAGCAGTCATGCTTCAGGAACAAAATAAATTGGATGTGGCATGGGGAGGTGAAAACAGAAATGTACCTATCTAGCACACCTTTCTTTGGAATGTCTATTGTGCAACACTTCTACTGTGTGTTATCATATGATCTCCCTTCACAATTGCTATGATTGAGTGTCAGATAGCTTTTTGTCCAGACTGCACCCTACACCATCACACACTTGGACGCACGCACCCACACACATACACAAAGTTGGAACTTACAAACACTCCCCAAAACTGCACCTTGAATTCCATTAGATACTTTGATTTGGCAAATTCGGTGAGAGAGAGAGTGTGTGTGTGTGTATTGATGCAGGACGGGTCACGGGCTACTGGTTGGTAGGTTTGACTCACACTGTTCTCCCACTCAAACATCATCAGCTGTTGCAAGAGAGAAATAGTGAATTAGTGAAACCATACAAAATGACTTTATTCTGCATTTTAAAATAAGATTTAATAACAAATCAATTACATCAATACATTTTCAGAAACTACGGTTGATATTAATAGGCAACATGGAAACATTTGTATTTCAGCACTATTTACAGATTGATTTACGGGCTCGATTTTAATGTCATAATACATACAGGTGCCAAAATGATACCCTTATTTCTCACATAGCAGCTAAAAGGTTTGTTTCAAAGACTTCAGCCCCACCAAAATGTAAGGCAAGAGGAATGTTAAAATAGCAGGCAAGGTAAGGTGATCCCAAGGTTGAGGTCTTTTCAGGACTCACCCAGTAGAAGACTTGAAAAACTTTCATTCAATTCACTTTTACGACCAGGGCTGGGGAGGTTACTTTAGAAATGCAATCTGTTACAGTTGCTAGTTACCTGTCCAATCATTGTAATCACTAACTTTTGGATGACCCAAACTCAGTAACGTAATCTGATAACTTTAAGTTACTTTGAGATTACTTTCCCCTTAAGATGCATTAGAAGAAGACAAAAATGTATGTTACCAATTGAATGACATCTATTGCAGGATAAATCAATGTTAGAGTTTACAAAGTTCTGGCAATAAATGGATGTTGCATTTTACTTTATAGTTATGTAGGCTTCTTTTAACCCATTGCTTTCTACTTTAATATAGATAATAAAATGAGAAGGCCACATCTTCACATTGAAAATCAAAGTCTGTCAGATTTCCAATCCTTCCAATTGATTTCATACCCCTTGGTCTTCAAAAATAGGACTTGGAAAAGTGCTATTTGCATGTGAAAAATGAATTCCATATGCTGCATTTGCTATAGGCCTATTGTTTAAGCTTTTGTTGGTGACACTTTGATATCTCCTATTTAAGTCCATCAAAAGTGTGTACGTTTGAGCATGTGTCCGTTAGGCCTATGGGCATTTTTGTATTATCAGCACGAATTAGATTGAGCAGCAGTGTGATTCACATCAATGAGCTATATAGATATCAATAATAAGTGATATCCTAGCACCCGTAGGCTACAACACTGCTGTCGTCCTTACCTCCAAGCGTTTATTCAAGTTGGATGTATAATCTTTGATGCTGACAGCAGTCGCACCATTGGAAGACATAGCTTGGACTGTAGTCTACAAAAGCCTATTCCTGCTCTTTTCCCGTGATCCATTAAACACATTTGGTGTGTAGTGGTCTCTGACTTGTGGTCAGACTCTCTCAGGTGGAACAAACTTAAGATGATTTGAATGTTATTGAGAAAGAGTAATCCTAGAAGTAATCATCTAGTTTTTCAAAAGTATCTGTAATCTGATTACACTATTTTAGCTGGTAACGGATTACAGGAAAAATACTTTTAGAATCAGTTACATTTAACGGATTACATGTAATACATTATTCCCCAACCCTGTTCACGACCGTTCTTTTATGTATAGATTAGAAAGGGCACTGTTCCCATCCTTGCTGACCCCTTGACCTTTAGGTGACCCCTGACCTCACAGCTTCACCTTCCCGGCCAGAGGGCTGTAGGGGTAGAGGTTAGAGAAGCGTCCCAGCGTCCACACGGTGAAGACGTTCCTGTAGGAAGTGTAGCTGATGGCACAGCTCTTATTGAACACTCCCGAGATGTTTTCCTGAGGAGAGATAGGCCAAAATACAGTTGTGGTCACCTATAAAGCTTCAGGTTATTCTTCACAGTATGTATCTCTAGTAAGAATACTCTACACTGTTTCTCGGGCTCCAAAAATACACACTGACACAATCTGCAATACAGTACATGAAAGAATGACAGACATCCAGAGGGCCAGACGTTCAACAACAGATTATGCTAAACAATTTGATAACTTCATGCTTGAGCCTTGGGTGGAGCTAAGCATTGAGCACAGTGTGACAGGAGGCGGAGACTCACCTGTGGCCAGTCTCCATTGGGCAGCTGCTTATCAACCAACAGCTGTATTCCTCTCTCAATCACCTGTGCATCTGGGTACCTGCCACAGAGCAGAGAACAGAAGAGATTGTGGGTCTACAACTTAAACATACTGAGGTTCATTGGTCCCACTTTATATCATATTGTTTTAAACCATGTAGTTACAAGGTAGTGATGGGTTCTGACTCTTAAACTTGAAATATTGTTAATTATCAGGTATCCTATCGAAATGAGGTGTGCCATAGTCTGGTTTCTACACCAGAAGTTAATGGTTATCTGTTGGGGGAATGTGTGGTGGAGGCAATTGTGCTTGGGATGTACTGAGTAAAGGAAAGGCAATCACATGGTTGCAGTCACTGATAAGGGTGAAGAGAGGTGCTTTAGTGAGGAATGGGGTTTGGGGTCAGGTCAGGTCACATTAAGGGAGAAGGAACAGTTTATTGCCCGCATCACTTAACTTCCTGCCTAGCAATAAAGATGTCATGTTTAGAGGGAAGGAGGATACTTCACACAAATTGGGGTATATATACACTTGTGCTGGTGGAAAAGTGTCTTTGTCTGTTCTGCTGTCCGACCCTTTGGGTGAATAAACTTGGTTTGAGCTTTTATAGTTTTGACCCTGTTATTTAGAACCTAACAGTAGTTACAAGGTAGTCTCATAGGTAGTCACAAGGTAGTTAAATAAGTCATTACAAGGCAGTTACATAAATAGTTACTGTTACCTGGCAGCCATGAGGCCCAGCAGGGCCCAGCAGGTGTTGTGGATCTGGGAGTTAGCACTCTGCACGTAGCGACGCTGCTCACAGGACTCAAAGTCCTCACCCCAGCCTCCATCCTCCATCTGGTGGGCCACCAGGAAGTCACAGGCACTCTGCACCTCCTCACACACACCACCGCTGGAGAGAGAAAGGAGACAGAAACAGACCAAGAGAGAGGGAAAGATGTATTTTTAAAGGTTTGAAAAACGATTCCACAGACATTCGTGTTTCCTTTGAATGTGGTGTGTGCGTACACGTCTTCCTCCAGCACTAAGGATCCTTACCCATCATGGTAGGTGTGACCCATGCAGGCAAAGGCCTCCAAGCCAAACCAGACCCCATAGGTGAAGCACACTCCCCAGGATCTAGGCAACACACACCACAATAAGAAAGGACTAGGGTTAAAAAGTACAGTAGGATTTCCTGCTTATTCCCTCCTGATTCCGTGAAGCTTCCAATCGGGATTTCTGGAAAACTTTTTGGGGAAAGTTACCTGAATTTTGCAACCCTAGGAAGGACACATAACTAAATGGTCCATATGACACAGAAGAATTAACAACAACATGACATTCAAATCACAGGCACTGGCATTCAAATCACATGGCATTCAAATCACATGGCATTCAAATCACAGACACTGCCACTCAAATCACATTGCATTCGAATCACAAGCACTGGCATTCAAATCAAATGGTATTCAAATCACAGACACTGCCACTCAAATCACATGGCATTCAAATCACAGACACTGCCACTCAAATCACATTGCATTCGAATCACAAGCACTGGCATTCAAATCAAATGGTATTCAAATCACAGACACTGCCACTCAAATCACATTGCATTCGAATCACAAGCACTGGCATTCAAATCAAATGGTATTCAAATCACGGGCACTGCCATTCAAATCACAGGCAGAGTCCTGACAGTCTTCAATAGCCTCCTTTACTTGTATCCTTTCCTTTATGACCACTGATCTGGACTTGTTAGATGGAATCAACATGGAGAAGACCTATCCATATAATCTCACACATCAGTTGTCATGAGTAGGGCCCGAAATGATTCCTTATGACCTTTAATAGCTTTATATACCTAGATGCCTAATGTTTTCCTTGGTCATGAAGTAAAGGAGACGAGGAGACACTCAGCCATGATATATAGTGCATTTGGAAAGTATTCAGACCCCTTTACTTTTCCCACATTTTGTTAGGTTACAGCCTTATTCTAAAATGGATTAAATCGTTTCTTCTTCTTTTCTACACACAATACCCCATAATGACAAAGCAAACTCAGATTTTTAATTTTTTTTGCAAATTTCCCATTTTTTTTTTACAGAAATGTCACATTTACATAAGTATTCAGACCCTTTACTCAGTACTTTGTACCTTGCTACAAGCTTGGCACACCTGTATTTGGGGAGATTCTCTCATTCTTCTCTGCAGAACCTCTCAAGCTCTGTCAGGTTGGATGGGGAGCGTTGCTGCACAGCTATTTTCATGTCTCTCCAGAGATGTTTGATCGGGTTCAAGTCCGGGCTCTGGCAGGGCCACACAAGGATATTCAGAGACTTGTCCCGAAGCCACTCCAGCGTTGTCTTGGCTGTGTGCTTAGGGTCGTTGTCCTTTTGGAAGGTGAACCTTCTCCCCAGTCAGAGGTCCTGAGTGCTCTGGAGCAGGTTTTCATCAAAGATCTCGCTGTACTTTTCTCCGTTCATCTTTGCCTCGATCCTGACTAGTCTCCCAGTCCCTGCCGCTGAAAAACATCCCCACAGCATGATGCTGCCACCACCACACCTCACCGTTGGGATGTTGCCAGGTTTCCTCCAGACGTGACGCTTCGCATTCAGGACAAAGAGTTCAATCTTGGTTTCATCAGACCAGAGCTTCTTGTTTCTCATGGTCTGAGAGTCCTTTAGGTGCCTTTTGGCAAACTCCAAGCGGGCTGTCATGTGCCTTTTACTGAGAAATGGCTCCCGTCTGGCCACTCTACATGTAGACCTGATTGGTGGAGTGCTGCAGAGATGGTTTTCCTTCTGGAAGGCTCTCCCATCTCCACAGAGGAACTCTGGAGCTCTGTCAGAGTGACCATCGGGTTCTTGGTCACCTTCCTGACCAAGGCCCTTCTCCACCGATTGCTCAGTTTGGCCGGGCAGCCAGCTCTTGCAAGAGTCTTGGTGATTCCTAACTTCTTCCATTTAAGAATGATGGAGGCCACTGCGTTCTTGGTGACCTTCAATGTTGCAGACATTTTTTGGTACCCTTTCCCAGATCTGTGCCTTGACACAATCATGTCTCGGAGCTCTACGGAGAATTCTTTTGCCCTCATGGCTTGGTTTTTGTTCTGACATGCACTGTCAACTGTGGGACCTTATATAAACAGGTGTGTGCCTTTACAAATCATGTCCAATCAATTGAATTTACCACAGGTGGACTCCAAGTTGTAGAAACATCTCAAGGATGATCAATAGAAACAGGATGCACCTGAGCTCAATTTCAAGTCTCATAGCAGAGGATCTGAATACTTAAGTAAATAAGGTATCTGTTTTTTATTTGTAATACATTTGCAAACACTTATAAAAACCTGTTTTCGCTTTGTCATTATGTGGTATTGCGTGTAGATTGATAAGAAGAAAAAAAATCTGTAATCAATTTTAATGTAAGGCTGTAACGTAAATAAATGTGGAAAAAGTCAAGGGGTCTGAATACTTTCTGAATGAACTGTAAGTGAGACCGGAAGCTACTTACCCTTCCCATGACCCATCAGGCCTCTGCACCCTCCGGCAGTACTCCAATCCTTCTCTCAGAGTGGACCTGAGTTAAAACAGTTAGAAAAAGTTATGCTTTTAGGCAGTAGCTTGGAGAGGGTTACGGTTCCAGGCTAGATGTGTGCGTGTACCTTATCTCCTCTGTCCGGTATTCAGGGTACACGTGCTGGAAGTGTCTCAGAGCCTGCATGACTGCTGAGGTGCATTCCACATAGGTGTAGTCTATCATGATGTCACCTGAAAGAAAGAGAGAGGGGGGTGGTGGTGGGAGAGAGTACAAAGCTTGTATTTATAGCCTAAAAAAGTATTATATCCATAAATACAACACGGGTGGGGGTTGGGGGGGGGGTCGGTGAGATGAAAGACTCACCAAACACCTCTGAGGGGTTGAGTAGCTCCAACAGTCTCCCTCCTCGCTTGGTCTCATAAGTGGCAAAACCGCCATCTTTGTTTCTCATGCTCAACAACTGCAACACATAGTCAACCAGGGCAAGTGTCAGTATTGTACGTTGCTTTTTTGTTGTATGATGGAATCAAACATGAACTGTGAGTTTGCATTATTATCAGCACTGTGAGACATCATCTTGAAAGAAGTTGAAAGTTTGGGAGATAGTAGAGAGGAAAATACATGAAAGATCGAGAAAAGCCCCCCGACACGATATATCAACTTGTGGTAAAAACTGTGATTGGTTGTACAGTAGATAGAAGTCAGTTGGTTTGGCCACTGACCACATTGACGGAGTCACACAGGCGCTCTGAGGGGACGTGCTGACTGATGAAGGGACAGTGTTCCTGCAGAAGCATCACTGACTTTAGGCCCTCTGCCGTGCAGTCAGCCACGATCCAGCCACAGTCCCGTGTGCTGAAGGGGAACCCTCCCTGATGGACACACATTCATGCATGTAAGCGCGCATAGACACATGCACACAAATGCACGCACACAACCATGCAGGACACACGGATGTGCAGGACACACGCACACACGCACACACACACTTCCTCTGACTGGCAGTAATGGTTCACCTTGTTCATCTGTCTGTAGTATTTCTGGTATTCTGGGGGGTTGTCAGGTATCTGATGAAAGGAGAAAACTGGTCAGACAGGTCTATTAGTCCGTTCTCAGAACCGAGGAATGTGTGCCCTCAAGGTGTTTTGTCTGGCAGCGAGCCAATACACTAAACTCTCTGACCTGTGTGAGGAACTCAAGCCCATTTCCTGTGACGCTCTCACCTGTGTGATGGTGAGAAACTGGTGGGCGTGTTTAAGACAATCTTCTAACCTGGGGCAGTCCTGAGCCCCTGCCTGAATGACCCCAATTGAGAAAAAACACAAAAACGTTACAAATGTGAACAACAACACATCATCCTCTCAACTGTGACGTCTTTACAGTTATCAATCATCACATGAATGGAGAGTAATGCACGCAGAATGTAAAGCGTGATGAACAAGTCAGATGGATTCTTTGTAGTCTTTGTAGCGTAAAATCAATATGAATATCTCACCTCTAGGAAGGCCTGAGCTGCGAAAGCCGTGTCCCATAGCTGTGATCCATTGGTCCCCTACAGGAACACAACCAGACTGCATGTCAGACTGCATGTCAGACTGCATGCTTTTTTGTCTTCTTAATTTGGGTCAGGAAACCGGCCCATAATGCAAAAGATTAGCAACATTATGCATATCATGGCTAGCCAATACCCAACATACCTGCATTTTCATACCATCCAATCCCAGCCTATCGCGAACCAGGAAATGGAAAACAAAACAATTAAATAAACACGCTCACAACCTACTGCATTGTCACATACAACAACTGACTCACTAACTGACTGACCAGAGGTAGTCTGGGATCCTGGACACGTGCTCCTGGAAGGCAGCGGAGGAGGGTCCGTCCACGTGCCAGCGCACCAGCATGTTGATCGTTTTGGAGATCTGAGGAGTGAAACTAGGTGTTAAATCACCACCACGTAACAACTGACACACAATTCTGGATCAACTTAAACCATAGTGTAAACTGCCAAAACAGCATTAAAGATGGAATCCGCACTAGGGGAAACAGCGCCACTAATGTTATCCGCCCCACGGCCGTTGTTGTTTTTGTTTGGTCGAAGAAGCAGTGGGGAAGCGTTGCATATCAAGGTAAAGAAAAAAATGCAGTACATATGCTTCTGTTCTACCCCGTGTGCAATGATGTCTGAGGGGAAAGAACTGTGTTCATTGTTCGCAGTAACTTCTTTGATGTGATAATATTGCAAACCAATGTTTCACAAAGAAGGATTCCATCTGGAAGTGCAAGGAAATAATAGATCATCCTAAAACACAAGCGCCATTAAAAAAAAAATACTTTGATTAAAGTTCAGTTTCTTACTGGGCCGATGCTGATGCACTTGGTGAAACGGTCGTCAGCCTG
This sequence comes from Salmo salar, assembly GCF_965601325.2. Taxonomy (NCBI): domain Eukaryota; kingdom Metazoa; phylum Chordata; class Actinopteri; order Salmoniformes; family Salmonidae; genus Salmo; species Salmo salar. The sequence goes on along the minus strand of NC_138311.1, from coordinate 12,899,110 downwards.
TATGTGGTCGTACAGCTCTTTGACCGCTCTTCCTCGTAGACTGCTGCTGTGGTGGGCCTCATACACGTTCATGACCACTGAAGAAGAACAGAGAATTCAAGGTTACAGTTATAACGTAGTCACAAATGACCACTCACAAACTATTAATACAGTATGTGCAGTGCTTACTGTAAGCCACGGTGAGTAGTGTGCTGTGTGGTGTGTACATGTCACATGCCGCCACATTGTTCCGCTGACCAGGCCAGTTGATGGTGGCATAGTCCTGGACATACAGCTCCTATAGAACAGAGAAGGATGCTTCTAAGTCCATGCACTCTATTGCAGCTGCGTCTTATTCTAGCTGATCTTGGGGCTGTGCCTACGTGGGCAACTTCTGGCCGGAGTGAGTGGAGCACTATGACAGCAACATGTCGCCCCCAGGTGGGGTGAAGTAACTACTGCACCTGTCTGAGGCTGAGCACCAGGGGGTCCTCCTTGGCAGCAAACCTGACAGCATAGCAGTAGCTCATAGGGAGGTAGACCTGGCGACAGTGGCACCAGAGAGTGGATGGGTGAGCAGGGAACCAGGTAGGGAACAGCCTGAATAGAGGACAAACATGGACCAAAGAACAGGACAAGTTGAAAAATACACAACTATTCAAGAGTGAGCTGTCTATTCAAGTTCAACTTTTATGCATAGGTGCTCGATAAAAGTGAATAAAATCTATGTACAATTCTGATCAAATTCGTATCAGGACATCAAGCATACCACATCTCCGGGAGGAGTGTGTTCATTCCTTCCCAGCTGTACACATTGAGGATGGCCAACCAGAATTTACCCCAGGAGGGAATGCCCACCGCGCCTCCTGTACAACAGACAGACACACAGACATGATCTGACTCTACAATGGTAACAATTTCACCTCTTATTTGAGGTTAAAAGCATTTAGACACTTTTTATTTCAGGTTTAAAACATATACAGGTGATGCTCTCCAACATTTCCTTTCATTTTTTTCTAACAGCATATTTCTTTGGTTCCACCAACATACGAAACAAAGAGCTCAATTAATTGACCCCCCAGAAAATTCAACAATTAAATCTGACCTTTGCTGTGCAGGTTGTTCCTGGCCCGAACCATATCCGGGTCATCTGGTCCCACTCCCAGAATCCTCAGGGTGGTGTAGCTGAGGGCCGTGCCAAACACTGTGGACTTGTCTTCAATGTGTCTGACATGAAATTACCAAAACACAACAATAAGAAATCTTTGAAGCTTTGACTGCGCTGATACTGACAAGCCTCATAAGCTTTAATTGAAACATTGCTAATTAAACTACTGGAGAATATCTAAACAGTGTGCGTGGGCATCCCTCTTATTTTCACACTGTATTTTGGGGTAGAAGTGAAGGAGAGCAGTGATGAGAACACTCACAGGCCCCAGCCTCCATCAGCCAGCTGGACAGAGCGCAGGTATCTCACCATCTCCTTCTTCCAGGCCTCAGGGAGAGGGATTTGGGTTATGTGACAGGTGATCAGGAGACCTGAGGATAGCACAGACAGACAGACAGACCACTGATGTCACCTCAGATGTTGTAAGTACAGGTGTGAGTCTCATCATTAACTTGAGTGTTTTTACTGTTTTCATAACCCATGTATTACATTATAACTACCATGGCATAATGCACACGATAATGCACATCACGTGCGACCACGTCCACTGTTATTTTCCCATGGACATGACACAATAAAACTAAATGAGCGTGCTTGTTATGTGTACATACATTATCTGTAAATATGGAAGTTAATATTGGATGGCATTATGCAGATATTTAATTTTACGAGATGCATACTGTACGTCCTTTGAAAGTGCATCTAATTGTGTGTACCTGGTAGCAGGAAGAGGGGTCCTCCGTAGTCTCCTGCCCAGTGGCCATCTTCTGCCTGGAGCTGGCTGTAGAATGCCATGCCCTTCAGGGCTGACTCCACTGCAGTGTGGGCTGAGGGAGAGCCAGGGATGAATTTACTCTGTAGAGGGGCATAGGTACTGTCACAACAAAGCATGGGTCAAAGGTCACAACACTAATGGCAAGCTCTTTAGAGGAGAGATTTAGTTCCACGTTTTGTTCTTGTGGGGCCCAACTATTCTATCATTGAATTTATACTTCATTGAGACATATGTTTATAAGAGGTTAGGATGAGAGAATATGCACTTATTCTTGCAAGGGTTTCAACCATACGGTTTATGGCTTCAACTAATAATATATTATAATAATTTGGGGGGGTGCTTATATTTTACCTGTTAAATTTATATTGATTTAAGTCAATTATGAACAAATTCTTATTTACAATGACGGCCTACTAAGGGGACATGTAGGCAATCCAAAAAATGCAATACAAGTGTGCAATGGAAATATTATTTATATCAACTACACCTGAGACACCCACAGGGAGTGGGGTCCCAAATGTACAGCACCCCTGGAGCAATTAGGGTTAAGTGCCTTGCTCAAGGACACAGCGACAGATTTTTCACCTGGTCGGCTCCAGTATTCGAACCAGCAACCTTGCGGTTATTGGCCTAACGCTCTAACCTTAAGGCTACCTGCCATACCTAATGCTTACGCTTCAGATAGCCTAGGTCAGCCTGTTCTCATAGACTAGACGTAACATAGTAAATGTAAATCCGAGACACTGAAATTAGTATGATATGTTAGGTTTCATATGGTTACATACGACCTCATTTTTCAACTACTTAAAACTTTTGCAACTACTTAGCATGTCTGCTAACCCTTTCCCTAACCTTAACCCTTTAACCTAACTCCTAAACTTAACCCTAACCCCTAGCCTAGCTAACGTTAGCCACCTAGCCAGAATTTGTAACGTAAACAATATATACAGAAGTAGGACACCCCTTCAAATGAGTGGATTCGGCTATTTCAGTCACACCCATTGCTGACTGGTGTATAAAATTGAGCATACCACGAGCATTACTGAGGTTGGGCTGTGATGTTGGACGATTAGGCCTTAAATCAATATAAATGCAATCTCCATACACAAACATTGGCAGTAGAATGGCCTTCCTGAAGATCTCAGTGACTTTCAACGTGGCACCGTCATAGGATGCCACCTTTCCAACAAGTCAGTTTGGAAAATGTCTGCCCTGGTCACCTGTAAGTGCTGTTATTGTGAAGTGGAAACATCTAGGAGTAGCAACGGCTCAAACGTGAAGTGGAGGCCACACAAGCTCACAGAACGGGACCGCCGAGTGCTGAAGCACGTAGCGCGTAAAAATCGCCTGTCCTCGGTTGTAACATTCACTACCGAGTTCCAAACTGCCTCTGGAAGCAACGTCAGCACAATAACTGTTCATCCGGAGCTTCATGAAATGGGTTTCCATGGCCGAGCAGCCCCACAGAATCCTAAGATCACCATGAGCAATGCCAAGCATTGTTTGGAGTGGCGTAAAGCTTGCCGCCATTGGACTCTGGAGCAGTGGAAATGCATTCTCTGGAGTGATGAATCACGCTTCACCATCTGGAAGTCCGACGGACTAATCTGGGTTTTGGCGGATGCCAGAAGAACACTATCTGCCAAATGCATAGTGCCAACTGTAAAGTTTGGTGGAGGAGGAATAATGGTCTGGGGCTGTTTTTCATGGTTCGGGCTGGGCCCCTTAGTTCCAGTGAATGGAAATCTTAACGCTACAGCATACAATGACTTTCTAGACGATTCTGTGCTTCCACCTTTGTGGCAACAGTTTGGGGAAGGCCCTTTTCTGTTTCAGCATTACAATGGCCCTGTGCACAAAGCGAGGTCCATACAGAAATGGTTTGTTGAGATCGGTGTGGAAGAACTTGACTGGCCTGCACAGCCCTGACCTCAAGCTCATCAAACACCTTTGAGATTAATTGGAACACCAACTGCGAACCAGGCCTAATTATCCAACATCACTGCCCGACCTCACTAGTGCTTGTGGCTGAATGGAAGCAAGACCCCGCAGCAATGTTCCAACATCTAGTGGAAAGCCTTCCTAGAAAAGTGGAAGATGTTATAGCAGCAAAGGGGGGACCAACTCCATATTAATGCCCATGATTTTGGAATGAGATGTTCAACGAGCAAGTGTCCACTTAACACTACATGACCAAAAATATCATACGTTTGGTAACATATCATATGAAATGAGTGATGGACATCCACAAATGAATACATACCCTATGAAACGTAACATCATACTAAATAATGTCTTGGATTTACGTACAGAATAAAAGTAACTTCATACTAATTAGTATCTCGGATTTACGTACAGAATAATATGAAATGCATCGAGAGAAGGTTGCCTAGGTAAGTCCTCTCCTTTAGTAGATACAGGTGATATACCCAATGCCTAGTGAAAAATAAACATGGATGAGTATGTGTACCGTATCCAAACCAAGTGAATGGGCTTCAAGCATAGTCTGCTCCCTGTCTGATGTGTCTTGATCCTCTACATAGCGCCATGTCTGCCTGCCCTCTATGTTACTCAGCCTCCAGCGGGTCAGGTCGGTCGCTGGCTCCGTCTTGTACGGTCCCCCCCTCCTACGAAGGCATCTGAGGGTGCAAGAATTGACAGCGCGCGTATGCGTATGGAATTCATGGGCGCGCGTATCCACTGGGGACACACTGGTTGAATCGACGTTGTTTCCACGTCATTTCAATGACATTACGTTGAACCAACGACGTTGAATTGTAGTCTGTGCCCAGTGGGTGTGGCGCTTGCGTAATTCTGCACCAGAATTAGTATTGTACTTAATGGCCATTGTTGAAATTGATACAGTCGTTGACATGCATCTTGTTCCTTTCCTAATGAGCATGCATGTCCTTTCTGATCAAGTTAATAGTTTAATCTTGTGAAAGAGCACAAAGCAATCAGCTACCAATCAATTAGCAACAGTTATAACTTTCTACAAACGTTTACTTGTATAGCATATATAATTTAATACACATAATTGAACATGGTCTGTACTTACGTTCCCTCGGTCATCATTAAAACCGTATGAATGAATTAAATCCTCTGCCAACTTCAGCTGATGCACAGGATCAACCCCCCCCCCCCCCATTTGGGATACTGTGGGAATTGAAGTTCTCTTTTCAAAATCTTTCCGTTGGATAAACACTAACTTGTGCCACAGCGGACTGCCCTTCCCATGATTCCAAGCAGTACCATCCGAGGAGGTTTTTGCATGGAGAGACATGAGCTGACAGACGACTGTCCAATCACAATTTAGAGAGGCGGAGAAATGGGTGGGGTTTCAATGTAGCGCTCGAAACATGTTGCTTTCGTGAATATGAGAGCGTTACCATAAACTGGTGAAATATAGCAACATTCATCATAAGACTTTTATTTAGATTCATATGACAAATATAACCTCAGCCTTTTAGACAAATATAGCTCAACATGAAACATAGGCACAAGCACAACCAAAGTAATTCATTTGGGTCAATCCACAAAATATCCCTAAACCAGTTAATATGGAGAAATAAGATAATAAACCATCCTTGTGATTAAAAAAAAAAAAAAAAACATCTACAAGAGGACTAAGCAACTAATTACAACGAATACATAATTTTGGATATAAACTTAAGTCATGTTATGTCTGTCAAGCAACTGCATGTGTAGGTCACTGAGATCCACATGTTATAGGAAGACAGAGACACATGCAACAAATCAGTTCCCTGCCATAATGCAAAACTACTTAACAAAACTAAAAAAGAAAAAGCAATGAATCGTTCTTCTCAATTAGAAAACCAACATTTAAAAAAGTAAAAACACTGACAGTGACAATATTATGGGTTTACATTTTCTGACCACAATAACAGATTTTCAGATGGCAACAAGTCCAAAAAGCAAAAGCTAAGGCCTTTAACTAAGTGGTGTGATATGACATGAGATTCAGTCCTCGACAATGTTCAATAAGCTGTTCAGCTTGAGCCCGCACGCAAGCTCCTCCTCCCGACTGGCCAATAAAAGCCTATCCAGCTCCTTCAGGCGCTGCGCCATGGATACAGGAGCACCCTTGAGCCAATCACGCTCTGCTTTCTCCAAAGGGTCTTCTGATTCTGCCTCCTACAAAAAAATAAGACATTGAAGAATACCAATTAAGTCACTCTACTATTGTACTATTCATCGCAAATGCCTACAACACTTGGGTGAGAGACAGTGGCAGAAAAAGTACCCAATTGTCATACTTAAGTAAAAGTAAAAGATGCATTAATAGAAAATGACTCAAAAGTGAAAGTCACCCAGTAAAATACTACTACAGTAAAAGTATTTGGTTTTAAATATAAGTATGTATCAAAAGTACATGTAATTGATAAAATGTACTTAAGTATCAAAAGTAAAAGTATAAATCATTTCACATTCCTTATATTAAGCAGACGGCATTTTCTTGTTTTTTTCATTCACGGATAGCCAGGGGCACAGTCCAACGCGTAAACAATTTACAAATAAAGCATGTGTGTTTAGTGAGTCTGCCAGTACAAATACCCCAAAAACTGAAGTAATACTTTAAAGTATTTTTTTACTAAAGTACTTAAAAAAAACTACTGGACAGTGGTTACAGCATATAGTGTGTTGTGTACATTGTTATAGTAGCCTACTTAGTGTGTTGTGTTTAACACATGTTCAACAGTGTAAATTCTCAACTACAGTGCCTTCAGAAAGTATTCACAACCCGTGACTTTTTCAAAATGTTGTTGTGTTATAGCCTGAATTTCCTTTGACAGCGGTTACAGCTGTGAGGCTGTCTGGGTAATTGTAAGAGTTTTGCATACCTGGATTTGACAATATTTGCACATTCTTTGAAATTCTTCAAGCTCTGTCAAGTTGTTTGTTAATCATTCCTAGACAGCCCTTTTCAAGTCTTGTCATAGATTTTCAAGCAGATTTATGTAAAAAACAGTCAGGAAAATGCACAGCCTTCTTGGCAAGCAACTCCAGTGTAGAGTTGGCCTTGTGTTTTAGGTTAGGTGAAATGTGAATTTGTCTCCCAGTGACGGTTGGAAAGCAGACTGAACCAGGTTTTCCTTTAGGATTTTGCCTGTGCTTAGCTCTATTCCATTTCTTTTTATCAAAAAAACCTCCCTAGTCCTTGCCAAAGACGAGCATACCCATAACACGATGCAGCCACCACCATGCTTGAAAATATGACAAGTGGTACTCAGTGACGTGTTGTATTGAGTACAAAGTTCATTTCTTTACCACATTTTTTGCAGTTTTACTTTAGTGCCTTATTGTAAACAGGATGCATGTTTTGGAATAGTTTTATTCTGTACAGACTTCCTTCTTCTCACTCTGTCAATTAGGTTAGTACTGTGGAGTAACTACAATGTCGTTGATCCATCCTTAGTTCTCTCCTCTCACGGCCATTAAACTCTGTTTTAAAGTCACCATCGGCCTCATGGTGAAATCTCGGAGCGGTTTCCTTCCTCTCCGGCAACTGAGTTAGGAAGGACGCATGTATCTTTAGGTGGTGTATCAATACACCCAGTCACTACATAGTGTAATTAATAACTTCACCATGCTCAAAGGGATATTCAATGTCTGCTTTTACTTTTACTTTTACCCATCTACCAATAGGTGCCCTTCTTTGCAAAGCAATGGAAAATCTTCCTGGTGTTTGTAGTTGAATCTGTGTTTGAAATTCAATGCTCGATTGAGGGACCTTACAGATAATTGTATGTGTGGGGTACAGAGATGAGGTAGTCATTCAAAAATCATGTTAAACACCATCATTGCAAACAGTGTCCATGCAACTTATTATGTGACTTGTTACCCCTGAACTTATTTAGGCTTGCCATAACAAAGGGGTTGAATACTTATTGACTCAAGACATTTCAGTTTTTCCCTTTTAATTAATTTGTAAAAAAATATAATAGGCCAGTGAATTATTTTTTTAACCAATTTTAAATAATTCAGGCTGTAACACACAATGTGGAAAAAGTAAAAGGTTGTGAATACTTTCTAGAGGCACTGTGAATTAGATATCTTTATTTCATTTTCAATTAATGTAAAAAAAAATCTAAAAACATGTTTTCACTTTCTCATTACAGGGTATTGTATCTAGATTGTATGTACTTTCTCAGGGCACTGTAATATTGTGTTTTTTTTGTGTTTATGTGTGTGTGTACGTGCGAAGACAGCCGTACCTGTGTAGCAGTGGACGCACCACCAGAAGTACGGATGGGGGCCATGATGTTAGTTGTGGAGAGCAGGCTAGAGGGCATGAAGAGGGGCATGGAGAGAGAGTCCAAGGGCTCTACCTCTAGCCAACGCTGCAGCTGCTCCTCACACCTCTGGCTGTGTGCCCTCTCCTCCTGGAGACCGTGGAGGACCTTGTGGGGCAGCAGGTCCCGGGGTGAGGGGGTGTGTGTGATGTCCAGAGTGTGGCAGGGGGCAAAGCGGTCTGGCCGATCCACCAGGCTCCGGAACAGCTTCTGTCTGAAGGGAGGGAGAGCTGCAAGGCCTCCTGGACTGGTTCTGAAGAGGAAATGATCCATTTTCGATTATCAATTCGCAGAAGGGAGTATAAGCCAACAGACTCAGGAGTAGATTTGAGAGTGAGAGAGAAATATAGAGGGAGAAAGAGAGACAGAGTAGTGAACCAGTCTCCTCCTTACCCCTGTGTCTCCTGCTGCTTCTCTCTGTGTGTGAGGCTGACCGCCTCCGTCCACTCTGCCGGGGGCTGGAAGCCCTTCAGTCCCTCCTTGGGGAAGTAGACCAGGACCTCTCCATCTTCTGTCACTGCATCTAGAACAGCACCACCGGAGTCTTGGGATTAAGTTTAGCTCTTTACAAATTCCAATGCAGTAAAGGCTTTTTAACTTGTTTTCTTGCTTTCTTCATACAATACCTTGATGTCTCAAATCCTGCTGAAAGCTCAGTATATTGTGTCTAGCATAAGGAGCTGCATTTGTTTTTGGTGTGGAAAATGTCACCCAAAGTGTTAGAATAGGCCTTGACTAGAGCAGACAGAGTAGATAAACCAATAGTCATCTCACCGTCACAAACTGGGCTGTCAGGGGGTTGCCAGTCCTTCAGCTTATGGTCTATGCAGAGAGCCACCACCTCGTCCCAGGGGACCTGCTGGAAGGATGGGCCCTCCTCCTCCCAGTGGTCCTGGGCTCTTGCCGTGGAACAGCGCACCTTCTCCAGGAGGTTCTCCAGACGGGACATGAGGAGGGGCTGGCTGTGGCGCGAAGTTGGGATCTGGCCGGCGTACTGGAAGATGGCGGAACACAGCTGGGGCCAGGAGGCTGGGGGGAATTTTATTAATGTGATGTATTAACGAGTAGATAGGAGGGCAATGTAAACAGCTGTAATTTGAGCAGCAATAAGGGATAAATGTTAGCCTGGGTGCCAGTCTGTTTCTGCTCCATGACAATGGAGTAGGCAAAAGCAAAAACAGATCTGGGATCAGGCTAAATAAAAGTCGCAAGTCAACAGAATCACACACAAGCACAACTACACAGTCACACAGACAAACCAAAAAGCTACCCACCTGTGTTAGCAGGCATGTCCCAGCTGGGTATCTGCAAGCTGACTACAGCTGTCCGGAGCCAGGCCAGGTGTTGGGGAGAGTTCCAACCCAGGTGTGGCACCAAGTCCCGGGTCTCAGGCAGGGCAAACTCCCCCGGAGGCCAGGACAGGCTGGAGAGGCACTGGGAAGACACTAGGTCAGCCAGGAATGCCAGCACAGCATTGTAGAGTTTGATGACAGGGGCTGGGTGTTGGCGCGCCAGCCCTGCCCCCGCCCGGTCCTGCCGGTGGCTGTAGAGGCGGGCACTGAACTCACGGCCCAGCCCGGCCTCCACGAAGTGCACCAGGGTCTGGGAGGAGAGGAGGGAGGGCGCTGGGGCACGTGCCAAGAGCCAGCGTACCGCTTGGCTCACCTGGGGGCAAGCAAACCCCATAAAACAACACATTAGAATACTTCCAATTCAATAAAAGTTGGGTTGCGACGATACCAGTATCGCAATATTTTTTCCATGGCAAAAATGAAAACAAGAAACAGATCAAATTCTTTGGTCCCTTAAAAACCAGCTGTAAGATAGTGTCCTATAGCTTGGAAAATAAATAAATGCGACTCTGGATGAAAACATAATGATGTTAGTTTCCAACATTAGGGCTGTTTTCATAAAGAAATTAAATCCCTTTCGTGTTTTGTTTCTTTGGCGCGATACTGGTATCGTCCAGGTCATAAATACAACACTACTCATTGAATTACCTTAGGAGCAATTTAAATAGTTGTATTTTGTTCCAAGAGGGCTGTCCGTACCTGCTCTGAGCCATGTAGGTCGCTGGTGGTCTCTGGGATGTGGACGAACACGTGTTCTGATATCAGACCGTCTTCAACCAACGTCTGGAGCATCAGGTCTAACCAGAAGAGAAGAAGAGGCAGGCAGAGATTTACAGACTTGGTACTTAATAAGGACTTAATTCACAATATGTGCCATTGAGTGAGTAACCACTAAGAAAATGCTGGTGATGTCCAGCCATGTGTGCATGTGTGGTTGGGGTACCCCTACCTTCCTCCAGTTTCTGTGTGTTGTGGGGGCCAGGCACCAATATGGCAAGGGGCAGCGGGCAGTCCCAGATGTTGGCCTGCTGGAGCTGTTTGAGCTGGAGCAGAGCGGAGAGCATGGGCACGTCCTGGTCCTCGCTGCCTGGGCTGGGGGCAGGCAGCAGCATCAGCAGGGCCCCTGTACCCTGGAGCTCCTGGGCCTCCTCCAAATTGGACAGGCCCTCTTCACTCAGTGGGCCCCGAGATGCCTGGTAGGTACAACACACACAGACAAAGTCAGTCCAACTACACTGCTGTCAGAAGTGTCCTAATATTTGCTTAGATGGGATTGGTGAATGCATCAGGATGTTAATCCGTCAGTTATATATAAGGGCTGTCCCCAACATAAAAAAATCTTGGTTGACCAAGAGTCGTCTGTTCTTTCGATATATAGACACAAGCTATGCTTGAATAAAGTCAACTATATATAGGCTACTGAGCTTGTCTGATGCTTTAAGCACTGCGATTAAAAATCAAGACACACAAATTACTAAAGAGGGAGCAAGAGATCAATATAGCCTAACCAGAAGAAAAAAAACCTGTTCCCAACCCTCCTCCTCCTCCTCTCTGCTGCTGGTATTCGCAGATTCTGCCATTAAGCTCCTGAAGTTGCCGGTAATAGGCTACACCAGCTGTCGGCAACCTTTTCCATTTGGAATAACAAGATATTGTACTTCTACTGATCTGCGTGCCAGTTATTATTTTCATATGCACATTTTCATGGATCAGATTCATTTAATTTATAATAGTCTTCATATCTCAAAATCAATGTTGTGTGGTTAATAAAAAATTATATCTAAATGAAAATGATACCAATCTAAAATTAACTTTGCTATTGCCAATACGTAAAAATAGCCTACATGAACCAACAAATAAAAACATTGCAGCCTGCAGTTAGAAAATATCCTGATAAAAATAAATATCCTATAAAATCACATTAGCTACGCATGACTTGTCTGCAAGAATCTTGAAACACTGTATCAAGTATTAACTTGGTCCATCCCGATAGTGATAGCAAATGTTCTGGGCCCTCAGAGTTTCCAGTAAGCTCCGGACAAACAGACACAGCTGTAGACTAATTGCGCAAGGGATAAGAAGTAATCAGGTCAGCCTATTTTATGACGTTTACTCCGGATCAGAGCATGACATTTTTACCCCTTTCATGCCGAGTGATTATCGAAAGGGAGAGAGCTGGAAACATTTTTCCAATAGGCTACCTTGAGGAACTATTGTCATTCTCAACGGAAGTAAAAACGTGCTATTTGATGCGAAGAACAAATTACTTTGACAGGCTACACAGTGATGGTGGGTTAAGACAATCAGAAAAAGTATCAGATCCCCAAACGAGCACATTTATAGGCCTACATTTGTACGCAGGCCAGGTAGCCTAGGCCTACTTCTATGCATAAATCAGGTACGTGTAATTACTCAAGACTCTGACAAAAAATACAAAACTGAAATATGACATTTACATAAGTATTCAGACCATTTACTCAGTACTTTGTTGAAGCACCTTTGGCAGCGATTACAGCATCAAGTCTTCTTGGGTATGACGCTACAAGCTTGGCATACCTGTATTTGGGGAGTTTCTCCCATTCTTCTCTGCAGATCCACTCAAGCTCAGTCAGGTTGGATGGGGAGCATCGCTGCACAGCTATTTTCAGGTCTCTCCAGAGATGTTCGATCGGGTTCAAGTCTGGGCTCTGTCTGGGCCACTCAAGGACATTCAGAGACCCTCTACAGTGGTTGCACCCTCTACAACCACTGTGATTATTATTATCTGACCCTGCTGGTCATCTATGAACATTTGAACATCTTGGCCATGTTCTGTCATAATCTCTACCCGGCACAGCCAGAAGAGGACTGGCCACCCCTCATAGCCTGGTTCCTCTCTAGGTTTCTACCTTGGTTCCGGCCTTTCTAGGGAGTTTTTCCTAGCCACTGTGCTTCTACACCTGCATTGCTTGCCGTTTGGGGTTTTAGGCTGGGTTTCTATACAGCACTTTGTGACATCAGCTGATGTAAGAAGGGGTAAGTAAATAAATGTGACTGATTGATTGACTTGTTCCGAAGCCACTCCTGCGTTGTCTTGGATGTGTGCTTAGGGTCGTTGTCCTTTGGAAAGGTGAACCTTCGCCCCCCAGTCAGAGGTCCTCAGCGCTCTGGAGCAGGTTTTCATCAAGGATCTCTGTACTTTTCTCCCTTCATCTTTCCCTCGATCCTAACTAGTCTCCCGGTCACTGCCGCTGAAAAACATCCCCACAGCATCTTCACCTCCCTGACCAAGGCCATTCTACCCCGATTGCTTAGTTTGGCCGGGCGGCCAGCTCTAGGAAGAGTCCAAAATGCTTCCATTAAGAATGATGGAGGCCACTGTGTTCCTGGGGACCTTCAATGCTGCATACATTTTTTGGTAACCCTCCCCAGATCTGTGCCTCGACACAATCCTGTCTTGGAGCTCTACAGACAATTCCTTCGACCTCATGGCTTGGTTTTTGCTCTGACATGCACTGTCAACTGTGGGACCTTATATAGACAGGTGTGTGCCTTTACAAATCATGTCCAATCAATTGAATTTACCACAGGTGGACTCCAATAAAGTTGTAGAAACATCAAGGATGATCAATGGAAACAGGATGCACCTGAGCTCAATTGAGTCTGAATACTTATGTAAATAAGGTATACGTTTTATTTTTTTTTATAAATATTTGCAAAAATGTAAAAAAAAACTGTTTTCGCTTTGTCATTATGGGGTATTGTGTGTAGAATGATGAGGGGACAAATGTAATCAATTTTAGAATTACCCTAACGTAACAAAATGTGGAAAAAAGGAAGGGGTCTGAATACTTTCCAAATGCACTGTATAACAAATTTTCAGTATGGCCCTCTGGATCTCGTTGAAGACCGAATGCGGCATCTGGGCAAAAATTTGTTTTACACCCCTGGTGTAGAAAGTAGTTATTCAACTTATCGCTAGTCTTAGTGGAAAAATGTTTTGGTAATGTTGTTTTAGCTCCCACCTTGATGCTGATGTGTACTTTGTGAGTCTTCTCTCCTGCTTCCCTGAGTCCATTGGTGATGCAGAGAGTCCTCAGTGTCCCCTCCTGCTCGGTGTCGTTTGCACTTTCATCTATGCCAAACTTCGTCTCCAGCCAGTCTGTCAGGATCCTACAATAAGAGCACAGAGAACACACTCAATAAACACAAGTGTCATCAGAAGTAAAAAGCACTTGGAAAGCATGAGTGACTAGCTGGTGAAAATAAGTGTGTGGAGAGAAAATCAAATGTATTTATAAAGCCCTTTTTACATCAGCAGATGCTTATACAGAAACCCAGCCTAAAACTCCAAAGAGCAAGAAATGCAGATGTAGAAGCACGGTGGTTAGGAAAAACTCCCTAGAAAGGCAGGGACCTAGGAAGAAACCTAAAGAGGAACTAGGCTCTGAGGGGTGGCCAGTCTTCCTCTGGCTGTGCCGGGTGGCCAATTGCATCCGGATAAAAATATACAAGAGGCTGCCCCGTTTGAACATACAGTACATGAACATTCACAAAGTTCTGCAAGATGGACTTTGATGCACCCTGTGGTTATTAGCAGTATTCTATCAAAAAAAATAAAAGTGTTTGTGTAAAAAATAATTAGCTAATTCTGAATTCAGTCCTCACTGGGAAAGCTATTATTCAGCTGACTTTTCAGCCTCTCTGGCAAATTATTACAGAACTTAATTGGAACACTTTTCATAAACTCTTGAGATTGATTCAGAATTTTATTCACAAAAGGTCTGATGATCTTCGCGATTGACACCATTGGAAAGTTTGAGCCTGTGATCTTTACCACTGGCAGAGATGAGCAAGACAATCTGATTGATGATGTTACCTCTCCCATGACTCTGAATGTGTTTTACAGATCTGTTGTGGATTCCACCAAAAGCTGGGATGAGTCCCATGACATCATGAAAGAGCATTACAGCAAACTGGTTGATAAGACAGATGCATTGTATGTGGTTATCTTTGGAAAGGTGAAAAGCTGAATGAGTTTCAGGACAGAAAGAGGCACTCGGAATTCATGAGACCAGCTGGTGAAAATGGTCAGGTGTGTAGAGAATGGTGGTCCATGCATCCAGTGCCACTTTCAGAAGAAAGTCCTCAAGAAGAAACAGTCGCACAGGCTGCTCCTTATCCTTGAGCAGATGCAGATCAAGAACCACAGGATGGAAGCTTAGGTGCAGAGGCTTCAGAGGCAGCTGTCCATCAAACTGCAGTATTTAGCAGAGTCGGCAAATACATGACACTCTTGGACATAGCCATCAAAGTACTGGTGAGAGTACTTGTATGCTGCACTGTGAGAGGGTGTGTGGAATTCAATGGCAATTACATCTGCCACACTGCATTTAATCTCACCTGTCGGCGACGCTGGCAACACTCTCGTGGTCGCTGGGCAACAGCAGGGTGGCCTTCCAGAAGATTCTGTCAGGTGGGTTAGGAACGTTCTCAACCACCAGCGTAGGCATGTCCAGAGGAGTCCACACTGACTCACTGAAGGGGACACACATATTGTTTGATGTTGTGTTTAATGTCATTGTGAAAGAGTTTGAGAAGTACACAACTGAGAGAAGAACTACAATGAAGTAAGAGCGGGGATGATGGCTTACTTCAACAGCTGCTGGTAGTAGAAGTGGACTCGCATCTGATGGATTGCTTCTTTTCTCATCTTTAGCAACCTGGGGACATTACAGAAGAGTCAGAGGTGTGTAAGAGAGTGAAGGAAAGAGGGAAAAAAATAAAGAGAGGGGCGTGGGCCAGAGCAGGGCAGGGTAGCTCCAGTACCTGGTGCTGGACAGGGCCATGTAGCCGGCATTTCCCAGGTTGACCATGCCCCTGGCCAGGCAGTCCATAGAAGGCTGGGAGGGGGCACTGGGAGCCAGGGCTTTGAGCTTGTAGCGGGGGTCCACACAGCAGGGGGCGGCAGGGAAGCCCCGCATCTGTCTCTTCAGCTGCCTGCGTACTGCCACCACGTCGCGCCACCTGACGGAGAGAATGAAATAGGGAGAGAGGGGGTGAGAGGGAAGCTTACATGTCTTTTGGTTGTGCAAAACCTTTTGTGGAAAGTACTAAGCAGCGCACAGATCCCTTGCCCCTTGTAGGGCTATTCGTCAGGGAAACTGTGAAGCCAGCTGTATAGTCTATTGGCTGCAAAACAATGTGTCTGTTTGCAGCTTTTCATTAAAATCAGGCATAGCTGTTCTTTATATGGCCTAAAATAAATGTGTTCATATGGGCAGAATATTATCTATAGGCTATAGCATACCCAATTTTGATCAGTTAGGAAAATAGAACATTTCCTGTCCCAAAAAATGATCTTGTAAAAGGCCGACATATGGAAGTTTCAATATGACTTTAGTAACGTTGTGATTTTAGAGACACAAATTAACAGTAGCCTATGATTAAAGGGTTAGGCTATACCGGGCTCTCACCATCATCATTATTCACATCATTCCAATTGAATCAAGTCACAATTCTCAACTTTGGTATTGACATCAGTCAGCAGGCTTTCTGAGCGAGGAGAGAGACAATGTAACCCAAATGTATCCACTAGGTGCTTCGAAAGAATATCCTGCCGCATGAAGGCTACGCCTACAGATTGGAACGACCGACTGCAAATAAATCTTTCTAGAAGTGAACCGAATATGATCTCTTTTTTATTTTTTTATTTTCAGAATTACGGAACTGGTACGATGCTGTCCTGCAAGACTTGGCGAAGACCAACAACTGAGTGGAAGGCTGGCATGGAACATTTTTGGCGAATCTTGGCGCTAACCACCCCACCGTTGGAAGTTCAAGGCATTGCAACAACAGCTGAAGAGGTGAAATGAGAAGGGAGCAGCAACTTGCGGTCATCCGCCGCCTACTGCAAGCAACAGAAGGATCTGAAGCTACTGGGTTCAGAAGTACACCACGACAGCTGAGAAAAATTAGCACCTAGCCTTTGTGACATCCATTTCAACCCTTTCAATGACTCCAAAATCCTTGAGACCAGAACATTAAGCACATTCTTGGATGATTTGTTCTGAACTTGTTTTTATGGCGCTGGATTGTCATGTAGCCTACTCTTATTTTACTGGTTTTTGGGGGTTATTTGAAATATATGTTTTAGGCATACTTATTTTTGCCCCATAATATTTTGTATTTTGCTAAGCTTTTTTGTTGGTAAATGTTTTATAGTGAATGATTGGTTTAAAACCTAGATAAAATGAAAATATATATTTTTTAATTAAAATACATTGTACAAAATAGATATTGGCTGTTTCTAGCCTTCAGCCTTTATATCACGTACGAACAAATGTATATACAATATTCAGGCCACTACTGAACCAAGTTCTGAAGGCTATATGTGCTTCCCCGGAAACTCAACGTATTGTAGCCTCACGCGGACGAAAGAGTAGCAGAGGAAGGAGTTCGCTTTTGCTGCAGTGTTCACGGTAAAATATTCCACGTTATGGCGGTGCTTCGAGAGAAGGAGCCAACACCCAACAGGGAGAGAGGGCAGGCTTTGAAAAGCAAACGTGAGTCTTGAAACTAAAACAGCAAGGACCAGAGTTGGAGAACCTTGATGAAGGGTCTACACGAGTCTGGTGGCCCAACTGTCAACCCAAGCAGTCATAGTTGTCATTCAAATGCCTTGGTTGTACCTCTTAATGTACTTCTGTATGCGCTGTAGCTCCGCCTCCAGGATGTCTTCCACCATGAGGAATATCTCTTTATCCAGGGTCTCCTCCACCAGGAAGCTGCACACCTCCTCAGAGCAGCGTGCCACACATGCTGCCTCCTCCTCCGTGGCTAACCTGACACACAGATACTGTTATTGAAAATGACTTATGTCTGGTGGCTACTGCACGTCGACAAATACAACAGAGACCCAACAGTACTGCACAGGTGCATATACACGAGGGAGAGACAGCACCATGATTATGGGGATAGTGGTGGATATGGAATCAGGAATGTGAGTTTTGAGTGTAGAAGGGCAGCTCACTGGATCTCGGAGGCGGCAGTCTCCTGGATACACTCGGTCAAGACCTCTTGGCTGATCTCAGAACAGAGAGAGTCACTAAACTGGGCCAGGAAGACTTCGTGCTCCTGCTTTCTCCTGCCAAGGAAAAGAGGGAGCGACATGGATAATGAGTTGGAAGACATTGGACTAGAAGTTGGATGTGGAGTTACATGTTAACAAGTCAAAACTTGGACTAAGTGATTTGTTAAACTTCTGCTTCTAATGTATGGTTAAGAAAGTGAGAGACTGATAACATAATACACGCCATTTAGCAGACGCTTTGATCCAAAACGACTTACAGTCACGCGTGCATACATTTTGCTCATGGGTTTGCAGCTAGTGTTAGGATTGAGATCAAGGTGTTTCAGAGTCTCTGACCAACCTGGCTTCCTCGATCCTGCGTTTTTCCTCGGCGAGTCTCTCTCGCTCTGCTTGGATCTCGGCTATGGACACCTCCCGGAGCATCTGCTCCACCACCTCGCTCACCACCGCCTCCATGTGGCCACTGCTCGCACTGCAGCGAGACAGAACAACAAGGCATTGGGTATCAACGTGAAAGGGGATGTTCAATGCTACTCTTGATGTACCACAGTGTATGCAATCATAAGTCAGTCTTAAACAAGCAAAGCAATAACATAGCACTCACCCGAGAGCAGCTGCAGCGTAGTCGGCCCCAGCGCTGGCAACCTCCTGCACCACCGCCTCCAGCACCTCCTCCACCACGCACTCCAGTTCTGCCAGGATGTCCTACGGCAATAGGATGGACAGAAAACATGAGTCATACGTACGGGGGGGGGGGGGGGGGCACATCTCCTACCCTTCTGCTGACTTTCATACACATCTAGAGGCAGAGCCTAGAGCTATGACCAAAAAGGAAGCAGCAACGACCTACCAACAGTCTCAACCCACCATTTTTTTATTTAACTAGGCAAGTCAGTTAAGAACACATTTTTATTTACAATGACGGCCTACCCCGGCCAAATCCTAACGACACTGGGCCAATTGTGCACCGCCCTATGGGACTCCCAATCACGGCCCGGATGTGATACAGCCCAAGTTCGAACCAGGGCCTGTAGAGATGCCTCTAGCACTGAGATGCAGTGCCTTGACCACAGCGACAATCGGGAGCCCATTTGGGAAACACTACCATTAAGGCAAGCTAGCATCAACCCACTAGGGGTTTCTCGCTCTCTCACCTCGTCAGAGTAGATTGGCTCAGGTTTGGGCGGGGGCGAGGGGGGTCTGACAGGCTGGGTCTGGGCAACATCAATGGGCTGGAACAGCTGCTGTTGGAGATCTGCTGCAGGGTGAACCTGGACAGTGGGTTGGGCGGGCTCTGGTTCCCCTGTCTCATCTGTGCCCTGCAATGGCTGGGCAGGCTCGGTGGCAGTGACAAGGCCGGGGTACGGTGGGGGAAGATCCCCGAAGAGTCGTGGCTCTGCCAGCAGCCTGACGGGTTTGTTCTGTGGCTGGAGCTCAACCTCCGGCTGGGCCTTGACTTCTTGCTTCTGCAGGGTGAAGGCTGGCACTGGGGAGAGTAAAAAAATATAAAAAATCTCAGTCAGAATGAGAAAGATTACAACACAGCAGGAATTGTAAAGAACATGGACGCCCCTCGTACCTGTGACATTGAATCATTAGCTCAAGACTACCAACACAAACAAACTATTGAACATTTTATCAAGGGTAGCAACAACGGCAGACAACTCTAGACACCATGACAGGCTAAATAAACAATGTCAGTAAGGGCTGACATCAATCTACGGGCACAGCGGCTCTACAGGCCTCTAAAGTTTAGCCATCTTGAACTGCCATGGCTACCATACCCGTTACAGCCACCGGGCTGCTCCTGAAGACGGCAGTGAGCGTTGGTTCTGCCAGCGGACCCTCCCCGCAGTACTTGTTGTGGGCGTCGAAGCTGCAGATGGGGGAATGTTGGGGCGGGTTGGGCAGTGGTCCTCCGTTTACCACCTCCCCAATCAGCACAGACCTCTTGGCCATGATGACGTCTGACTTCACTTGGGGCAGGTTCAGGTCTGGCTCTTGCCAGGCCGTGCGGCTCAGTTCCACCAAGCTGTGGGGTCAGGAGGTCAGAATACATCAGAGAAGGAAGTCTGTTGCTTGATGACAACAATTACCCAATTAAACATTGAAAAGTGACTATAGTGATTAATCTTTAGATTTTTTTTAAGGAGCAATTACCAGTTGCTACATCCATTGTTGGACTTAGAAATTAACAATATGTACCCATTGATTCTTGAAAAATATAACTTGTAAATGCCTCATGAGCTTAGTTCAACTGTCGTAACCCATCAAAACGCACACCATCAGAAACTCTGCGTTTTAAATCATTTCACCTGTGTTTTATATTGACAGTCAGTGTTTTTTGCTTCAATAGGAGTGGTCAGGGGCATGCAACTATAGTTTCCGTTAACACCAAATACATTAGTGCAACACATTTGTCAGAAAATAGCTTCATTTTCTTGAGAAAAGTGCAACACTATTTGTCTAGCAGCCACACTTACGTAAATTAGCTTACAAAAACGATGCATGGCCATCCTATTTGTAATGTTTATCATAGAAAAAATATAGCCAGCTACATTTCCTAATGTTTTGCTTGAAGTTAATCTTGCATTTTACCAGATAAAAATACACAGAGAAAAGTTGGTACAAAGTCAGAGAGCCTTCTGTAGAAGCAATGCCTGTTCGTGAATGTTGGGAATGACGACAAGTGGTGAAGAGCAACTGAAGAACAGAATTTGTCTGAAGCAATCAGAAATTACAATAAGAAGCATTTTAAATCTGTGTTTACTCCAATGTTTGTGAACAACCACTATATAAGGAAGGTCCTAAAAATTGTCAAAGACTCCAGCCACCTTAGTCATAGACTATTCTCTGCTACCACACGGCAAGCGGTACCTGAGAGCCAAGTCTAGGTCCAAGAGGCTTCTAAAGAGCTTCTACCTGCAAGCCATAAGATTCCTGAACACCTAATCAAATGGCTACCCAGACTATTTGCATTGCCCCCCCCCCTCTCCCCCACTGCTACTCTCTGTTGTTATCTATGCATAGTCACTTTAATAACGCTACCTACATGTACATATTACCTCAACTAACCGGTGACCCCGCACATTAACTCTGTACCGGTACCCCCTTGTATATAGTCTCGCTATTGTTATTTTACTGCTGCTCTTTAATTACTTGTTACTTTTATTTCTTATCCATATTTTTTATACTGCATTGTTGGTTAAGGGCTCGTAAGTAAGCATTTCACTGTAAGGTCTACAGCTGTTGTATTCGGCACATGTGACTAATACAATTTGATTTAGCCTCAAAACATGGTTAAAACTATCATTTTTATTTCATGGATAATATCAGTTTCAGCGTTTTCACAAAATAGAGGCGAGAGGTACTCTTTGTTACTGTTTCTAATGCTGATTGCCGCTTTAAAACACTGTCCCTCTGGGCCCTTTACTGTTGTGAAGATGTTACATTTCAAGCGATACATGGAGGTGCAACCTGAACATCAAATAAGAAACGTTATTTTTTGTTTTCTGTATGCTACAGGTTTTTCTTCTTCTCTCCAGTAAATATGTTGGGTGCATATATTGTATTAGACAGGTACTGGTACTGACCCGCCACTAACGTTGAGGCCGAATTGCTGGATGAAGTCTGTGGCCTCAGCAGCGTCTTCGAACATGAGCATGCGCACCAGATCCTCCAGGGGGAAGATGGTGGACCTCTGAGAGCCCGCTACGTGGGCGTTATTCAGGGTCCTCAGGGCCTTGCCCCTCACCTACACACACAGGAATGCATACAAACACATAGGCACGTACACAAACGTCGATCAATTCCCAAGGGGCAACCAGTTGGGACGTGACCCTCATTACTACAGGTTCAACTTCTTACTACTTTTCAAAGATAACTACAGACCCACTAAAAATGACATGGCATGTAAGGAGGTATGTTATTAGGGTAGGTGGCGTTTATTGCTGACCTGGTTGAAGTATCTGTGCAATAGGCAGCCCGCCAGGTAGGAGGCAGACTTCACCAGCTTGAAGAAGCGTACGAAGTTGTTGCTGTTGAGAGCTGCGAATGCCTGCACGGCAAACTTCACCTCTGGAGAGTTGCGCACCTCGTCCCTGAACTGCTGCACCTCACTGTGTGGACCACAACAAAAGAGCGCATACTCTCAGTCAGAGTGGAGGATAAGGGTGGTGTTTGAAACATTAAAACAAAGACAAGCTTACAGTTCATCGGTAGTATGTTTCCAAATGGAGAATAACTAGGGTAATGTCACAGTCGTAAGAACAAAGCAGAAGAAAATGGTCCATAACGAAGGGAGACTGGGAGGTAAAACTGACCAATAAGAGACACTTATTACCCTTTTCCGTTACAAAATCTTTTGCTACATTGTACCCTAATAAACACTGACCGGAGGACGTCCCCAACGTCTAGTTTGAGAAGCACGTTGTACTGGCGGAACTCAGCCTCCTGGGGGCAGTAGACACCCCTGGTGGACAGGTCCTGGTACATCTCCTTCAGGCTCTGCAGGCACTTGGTCATGTTCTCGTTGTTGATCTTGGCGTCGAACGTCATCATGTGCTCCTGGCACAGGTGGTGGGCACAGTGCACATGGAAGCGGGTGCACTTCTCGATCAGCGACACTGTCAGGGGGTCGCACAGGTGCTGCTGAGTGATGTCCTGGGAGGAGAGGAATAGAGTTAGCATGTGTTATGAAAACTTATTCATAAGCTTTTTTTTCTTTTCTGCTCTCATCTACTCAGCACTTTACCATTCCTTTAACTTGCCTAGTTAAATAAAAAAAAATACAAATTGTGACACCGATAATAAACGATAAAAAAAACAGTACCAGCTAGCTAGCTAACCAACAGTAGCTGTGTTTACCTTACGGATGCCGCGGGTCCTGTTCCACACAAAGTCGTACCAGTCGCGGTAGTTGTCGTGGCCCTGGTCCATGATCTGTGTGACGAGGTAGTCCATGGTCATGCTGAGCACGGGGAGGGGACGCAGCTCATAGGGGAGGGGCTCCTCCTGGTCCGCCGACGATCTGCTGTACTCCTTGATGGCTGCCACGTGGTCCACCTGGACAGGAAGTGGTTACGTCTCATTATAAAATGTATAAACAAGGTTGATTTCCTTTAACTGAGACGTTTGGACAGGAGTATATCCCACTCACAATGTCAAGCACTTGGGAGTTTGAGGACATATGTAGATAAATAGCCTACTTATCAAAATCATCATTATTATTATGATTATCATATGCCATCAAGTGGAACTTCTCTATTGATGACAGGGTGGTGTACTTTACACAACAGTAGCACAGGTGCAGTATACTTGCAAAATGTGTGCCTGAGAGAATTTGTGTGTTTTGAAACAGGGATAGAAGAAATAGCTTTACCCTCTCGGTGTCTGGGACGACCTCAAAGCAACTGAGCTGGTTGCGTGTCTCCCTCATGTAGCGCTCCTTCTCAGGGCACATGTCCGGGCATGTCCCCACAAAGAAAGACAGCTCCAGGTCTGTCCGTTTGGGCCGCCCTGCACATTGAACAACAGAACCAGTCAGCCACTACAGACCAGATTTGTATTTAATTTGTATTATTATTACTTTCATTTCATCGTTGTTGTTATGCCAACAGTCAAAGAAATCAACATCCAGCTCTTTCTTTCATGTCAACTCTTGGCTTCATACAAAAAATGCAGGAAAGTCAATTCAGAAGTGCATGGCCAGTTCCAGGACGGCATGTCAGACTGACAGCTCTACTATACCTACCAGCTCGCAAGATCTTGTCCCTCTGCTCCAGGAAGCGGTACTTCTCCTCGGCTGTCTCAGCCACCTGGCCAATCAGGTGGAGGAGGGAGGAGGGCACTGGGCGCTCAGAGCTCTGGCCCTCGGAGCTGCTGTCCTGCTGGGGCTCGCTTTCAAATTGCAGGGACTTGGCTATGGACGGCTTCTTCACTGGGGAGCTGAGAAACAAAGTGTCTTTTTATTATCTGACGTCACATCCTGATGTGTTTAGAGATTAACTCTAGTCACCTACGGCTAGCTAACACCCACAGTTATCCCCCAGTTAATAAGCCTCGAAAGTATCTATTATCTTTACAGTATTAGTCGTATGTTTCCACATGCATTTCAGGTTATAAAAGCACTTCACAGAAACTAGAAGTCTGGCCCAGCTAGCTGTGAGGGGGAGCCAAGGTTACCTCCTGCTGAGGTTGACGGTGCTGCTGAGGGCAGGGGCTCTGGGGAGTGGCTTCCTCAGTGGAGAGGAGGACTGGAAGCCCCCCAGACTGGTGTCTGAAACCTGGTTGTCCCGGTCTTCCTCCTTTCCCTCTGGGGCTCGATCGCCTTTCTTCCCCGGGCCTGAGACAAACACAGAAGGAGCAATACACACGAGCACTCACACACACAATCAATTTCTAAAGACAGAATGGCTTCAATCAAGGTGCATGGAAATACAGGGGCAGCTGATCAAGAGCTTGACAGTGGGCTACTTGTCTCTCAGATGATTTCCCTTAGATAAGCCTATTAATTGCATACTAAACTAGTAACAGTAATTTGGTCTGTATTGTCTGTCTTAACTCTGCAAAATAGGAGGATGCAGCCACAAGGACTTACTGTGTTTCTTTCTCTGCCAGAAGATAGCAATTTCCTGTCTGTGCAGCATTTTACCCTTCTTCTTTGCCTTTGCTGCTGATGCCTGAAAGGTATCACAGACGTTTGAAAACAAACCAAAAAAATATTCTCAGTTAAATTCAGCAAAAACATGTAATGGAACTGAGAATCCCCAAAAGCCTGTCAAGTCGCCTCTGTTGTCTGTAGAGTGTGTACTCACGTGGTCTTGGAAGTGGACGATAGCCAGGTTCTTATGGGGTCGGCAGTAGACCCGGCAGACTTTCCCAAAGCGGCCAAAGTGCTTTTCTATGACGTTCTTTTTGTTGAGGCTGAGTGGGACGCTCTTGCACTGGAGGATGGTGGCGTCGGTGGGGGACATGCCCCCCAGGCTGTCCGTGCTCTCGCCGCGCTGCCTTCTCCTAGCTGGGGTCTTGGTCTCAGCGTCTGGGTCGGGGGCTTCCACCGAACCTGGAGGAAAAGGTGAGAAGAAAATCAGCATGACAAAATCTGTGATACACATTAAACATACTACTTAAAATGTTGGTTAACAGCAAGTAATAGTGTTTTACTTCATTTTCATGACGAGGACTTACCAGTCACCTCTGCTTTCTCCAGAACCTCTCTGGTGGGGGCCTGAGCACTGGGAGGAGTAGCAGGTCTGAGACTGATCGGAGCTTGTGTGTCTGCTCTCTCCCCCTCCCCCCATCCTGGAGGCTGCTGCTCCTCCTTCACGGGGTCCCTCCTCACTGAGTTGGCTGTGGATTTCATAATGCCACTCATTGCCCTGGAGAAGAGTCCACCCACGGGGCCGCGGGAGGACCTCAGGAGAGGCCGTTTCGAGGGGTGTCTGGGTAGGTCAGCTCTGGTTTCAGCTTGGTTGTCCTCTGATTGGGCAGGCTTCCTTGGAGCGGCTTTGGGACTCACTGGCTCCTCCTTCCGCTTAGTTCCTTTTCCAAGTCTCCCAAACACTGTCCCCTCCCTGGTGCTCTCCTC
The DNA here is from genome assembly GCF_965601325.2 of Salmo salar. Lineage (NCBI taxonomy): Eukaryota > Metazoa > Chordata > Actinopteri > Salmoniformes > Salmonidae > Salmo > Salmo salar. Next base: position 12,873,863 of record NC_138311.1, on the reverse strand, counting down.
ATCGCCAACTTTCTCCTCGGCTAAGGCCTCGGTTTTGAGGTCTCCGAATGTAGAGGTCTGGCCGAAGCTGACTCCTCCAAACAGGGACATCGGGGGCGCGGGCTGGGACTGGAGGACTTTGGTAGAGAAGATGAAGGAGGAGGGGCTGCTGGGGACCGGGGCTGGTTGGGGGGCGGCGGTGCTGGAGCTGGAGTTAGTGCTGGATAGAGTGGATGGCTGGGAGAATGTGAACTGCAGGCTCCTTCCGGAGCCTATGCTGAGAGGGTCTTTCTGGGCCAGGCTGGTAGTGGCAATGGAAGCGGAGATGGAGGGGGCCACCGCCGGCTGGGAGAAGCTGAAGCCAAGTGGGCCACTCTTGGCTCCGGTCAGGAGAGAGAAGCCTGAGCTGGTTGGCCCACTGCTGTCTTTGGTGCTGAAAGAGGGCTGGGTGGTGGTGGCGCCACCGAAGGGCTGCTCGGATGCAGCAGCGGGCTGGGAGTTAGCCGGCTCTGGGCTGGCACTGAAGATGGGCTTAAACAGCACCTCGTTGGACGGCTTGAAGCTGAATTCTGACGTGCTGAAGCCTCCACTCTGGACAACACTCTGAGCTGTAGCAAAGGAGGTGGTGGTGGCGCTGGGCTGCGGCTGGCCAACGGGCGACTGGCCAAAACTCAAAGGCTGTGCTGACCCTGCGGTGGTGGTAGAGGTGGGGCCAGAGGAAGCTTGGGAGATCCCAGAGGAGAGGCCGAACGCCGGGGTCTGCTGCTGCCCGTATGCAGGTGGCTGCCCAAAGGCAGAGCTCTGTCCAAAAGCAGGCATCTGTCCAAACCCAGAACTCTGACTCTGTCCGGTGGCCTGACCATACGATGGCGGGGGAACACCACTAAACCCAGAGCTACCCTGCCCCAATGAGGCCTGACCAAAGGCTGGAGGCTGACTTATTGAAGAGAATGTCGAGGTCTGCCCTGACACCTGACCTAGTCCTCCACTTTGCCCAAAAACAGAGTCTTGTCCAAGCGAAGGCGTCTGCCCAAATGCCGGAGACTGACCAAAGACTGACGGCTGACTGAAGGCAGACGGTTGCCCGAATGTTGCAGTTTGCCTAAATGCTACATTCTGTGGAGGGTTGGTGGAGCCCTCCTGTCTGAAGGCCTGGAACATGCCACCAGTCTTGTTAGTGTTGCTGGGAGCCTGGAAAGCTCCTCCCTGCTGCCTCCCAAACAGACTGTTGGGGTTCATGGTGGAAATGTCAGAATAGTCTCTATTGTACTCAAGGGCAGTCACTTACTCACTTGAACTCACATAAGCCGTCCAAGAGGCCAGGTTGCTGCAAGGCATGTTGAGGAAAGTGTGTGTTTTTCCATTTGAAGTGTCTTCAGTAAAGCATCATTGAGCCTGAAAACAAGCAAAGTAAACATCAGCATGTTGATGTTATATAGCTAACTTAACATGTTATCTAACGTGGTTTATGATAACGTCTTAATGTTATCTAAAACAAAATATACTAATTATGCACACGTAATTCAGCTTCAAATACTATGTAAACACTTTAATGGCGTACTTTACATGTAACTAGCTAGTTAGTTAACATGTTGTGACTTGGAAAATGTTAGCTAGCTAACGTTAGTTACATCATGTAAACCTAGCTAGCTGACGTTTAGTTTGTTAGCGCGCTAGCGAATTTACGTCTTTGATAACGCTAAAACGTTCGGTTGCTTTTTATAATACAGACGGACTTTACCTTTATATTGTTTCAAACAAGATAGCTAGTGACCTACTTTTTCAGTATTCCCCTATGCTCATCAATTTGAATAGAAACTTGCTGGCATCCGGTTCCGGTCCAACTTATTTAGGCTCCTGGATTCTACATTCCACCCCGGGAAGGATCCGCATGAGAAGAATGCTAGCTAAAATGTTATTTTTTTGTTTCAAGCAATAGGATATTTTGTTATATAATAATATATTGGATTTGTATCATTCCATCAGCTCTAGAGGACCTTGTTGTAGAATACTACATATTTGTATTCATAATCTAAAATAAGAATGCCTTCAACAACTGGAACGACTGAGTCACCTTGATTGAACCAACGAGCATTCGCCGGCTAACAACACGCTAGTTACCTAGGATACCTGTTTCTTGTATGTAGACATTCATAATATTTACGACTACTTGATAAAAACTATTTCCTTCAGAATTTTTGTAACATTAGTGACTGGCGTTTTCAAATGGGTGTAGTTCTACGGAATCTTCAGAACGTGGTGCCGCTGCGACGCGCGAGGCTACGGAAGGATGTAGAGACGTTGAGGCACATATTGGGCATCCAAAAATTTGATTTGGGAGTCATTTGCGTGGACAACCGCAAAATTCAACGCATTAATAACATTTATAGGAAAAAAAATATGCCCACTGATGTCCTCTCATTTCCATTCTATGAGGTTGGTATCTAAGTTCCCTTCCTAGCATTCACCTGCCCCTGTCAAGAGGTCTGGGATTTTATGGAACGAGTGTTAATGCACCATAGGTTCAAGATGCAGTGGTGGGATGGTCTCTGGCATCTGTTGGAAGTGTTAGCAAAGAAACGGTGATCAATGTTTGTTTTGTTTTTAAAGGAGCTGAGGCCTGGGAAGCTGCCTTGCCCCCTTTACAGAGATGAACTGAACCTTGGAGACATTTTCTTGGGAGTTGAATACGTGATGAAACAGTGCCAGCAGCAGTCTCAGGATCTTCATGGAATTCTCACAGTGAGCAAGCTATTAGTAAAATAGCCACACAATGATTGATAGACAGACCATTGTTTTTATTACACTAAACACTAGTAGTTGCATTAGTGCTTGTTCATTTGACTTTTTTGTCCCCCTTCTCCTTGCTCAGTCAGTCACTGCTCATGGAATCTGTCACTTGTTGGGTTACAGACATGAAACTGAGGAGGAGTGGAAAGAGGTATGGATGATAATTAAAAGTGCAAAAGTCCAACATTTTTTCAATGAAAGATTTCCTTTTAACAGTTGTATATCTGTGCTCCCAGATGCTGCAGAAGGAAAGCTACATACTTAATGAGTTCAACAGATTCACTGGCAGACAGCTGGTGCCTCTGACCAAGAAATGTAGCCAAGACGGTTGACCACCAAGAAGAACCACCTGCAATGGAAGGCCTTTGAAATGAATGGACTTAGCTTTGGATGGATTTGGAAACGAATGGACTTAGCTTGGATGGATTTGGAAACTTGCAAAGATGACTCCTTGATCATGAATGAACTGCCCATTTCCAAGTGATAGCTACAGACCGTGTCAGTCTTCATGTGATTGCTGAGCTTTTACCTATGGAACTAGACAGAGTACTCTTTTTACAATCAAACTGCATGACTTGACATTGACAATTAAACGTCCAAAACCATTGTTTAAATTCATTTTTATTTTAAAACGAGATGTAGGAAGTCAAATACTGGAGCCTGAACAACAACAAAAACTCAGTCCACTCTGCTACTCCTTTGCATTCCACATCAGACACGCTTGTCAACTTCAAACCTGTTCATTCTCACTTAATGCAAGCAGGAGACCAGTAAATAGCTAGCCAAACCCTAATCTTAGCAAAAAGTAGTCTAAAAGATATGAATACTGGCCTGGTCAGGTGTGATGAGACATCCGAGCTGGCATTCTAAACAGACCTCTGCTAAAATAAATAGTTAAATCTTATGGCCTTATTAAAAGCAAAGCCTATGCAGGATAGCTTACGCATGTAATACACGTTTCTGCATTGTCAGCGGTTTGAAGAACACATTCTAAACAAAGTGGTTGTGCATTTCTCAAAGTAAAGCGCTTTAGAAAAAGAAACTACCGGTTCTGTACTGGGAAGCACTAGGGAACCCCAAGGAGCCTAAGCTTATATATATATATATATATTAAAAAAAAGCAAGCTACTTTATTAATGTTTAGTTTGTCAAGGTGATAAAACATGAATAAAACAGCAACACAAACAGTCCATAAGTAAAGCATTGCAAGAAATTGAAGAAAAAAAAAAACACAGACTCAACTCTAGAACAGAATACAAACATAAGCAGTATTGGCAAATCTATGCCACAAAATAAATATTGCACCACATGTATCCGATGCATATAGAAGTACTAACCTCAAATGAGCTTTTATTCCAACACAGAATAATACATCTTGGTTTTCGATAGATTATATTGGAAATTAAGTCAACCATACAATCCATCTGACACTTTCTATCAAAGTTCTTAAATGCATGATAGTTAATATCATACGAGTGCCAAGAAACTATTTTACAAGTTATTCAACAAATCATAGGAAATAAACAAAAAGTTGGGGGCTAATCTCTCAGGCTTGAATAAACAAAGAACATAATCAACTCCTTTATTTTGAGTGCGCTGCATGTCTCATTTCTGAATGGACCTGGAGAGAAGAATGTGGGCTGTATTTGTGCTGACGTCTTAAGCCTGACAGAAGCTACCTTGGTCTGTTGTGTTTTTTTTTTTTTTAAAGGGACAAAGTGCCTGAAGAGGGCAAAATGTGGACGGCGATCAGTAGTACTGGAGAAGGGTTCTCTTTAACCCGACACATCTGATGGGGAACAGCTCTGTGCTGTTGGAGTGTGTTGGTTGGTGTGTGTGATTGATTGATGACAGACTGGTGGCTCAGAGGGGCTGCAGGACGGTCCTCCCTGCCTCTGAGGCTCCTCCACTGGCCCCTGTTCTCTCCAGCTCAGACAGCTCCTCAAAAACATCCCTGAGGAGAGGAGGGAACAAACACAGCAGTGAGTCAAGGCATCCACATCCACTATAGTGGGTTCCAGTGTATATGATACACACAACACCAAGTTAGGCAAACATCTCCTACAATAAGTGAATGTACAACTTTATTTGTATTAATGTCCTTTATTTGTATTAAACCCCCCCCCCCCCCCAGCATTCTTAGAGTTAGTAGAATGTTTAATTTCCCCCCTTAATTTTTTTCTGACAAAAGAAGAGATTTGAAGAAATTAGCTTTTCTAATTGCATGAAGGGATTTTGTTCCAGCTTCTGCTCAGTTGCCCATTGGTGTTGGCAGCCCTGCTTACTGGAGCTGGGTCTCGCTCAGCCGCCACTGGATTATACTGAGACTGGTGTAGTGCATAGTGACAGGAGGCTGGTTGTTTACTCCTTATTATAAACTGGGCTGTTCAAGCCCTAAATGCTGATTGGCTGACAACCGTGGTATATCAGACTGTATACCACGGGTATATGACAAAACATTCATTTTTACTGCTCTAATTACGTTGGTAGCCAGTTTATAATAGCAATAAGGGGTTTGTGGTATATGGCCAATATACCAGGCTAAGGGCTGTATCCAGGCACTCTGCATTGTGCATAAGAACAGCCCTTAGCTGTGCTATATTGGTAATAATATACCACTTATATGCTTAGGCAATAAGGCACGATATTGGCAATATACCACACCCCCTCGTGCCTTATTGCCTAAGCATAAGAAAACAGGGTTGTATTCAGTAGGGGATACCGTTGCAAAGTTTTTGCATCTGAAAACAAATCTATGTTCTTATTGGATACGTTCAGGGCACGTTTCACTGCATTTTCTCCACTGAACACAACCCCGCACTCCATCTGAAGCTGGGATAGGGACCTTGATGGAAGGGATAAGAGGGACACTCACTTGTGCATGTAGAAGAAGATGTATCCACTGCGGTCGCGGTCCCTCTGCACCGTGGCCTCCTGCGTGCGCGACACTTCCAGGTCGTTGTAGGTCAGCCAAGACTGCTTCTTCATGTCGTAGATGTCACTGATGTAATGGCCTGAGGGTCGGGAGAATGAACTATAGGTTAATATTAGACTACAAGAATCCAATGTTTGGGGTTCTCATGGTATCATAATCATATGCTGCCTCAGCTCACACAACCTTATATTTCCATGATTTACGTTGTTTCACGGATGAGTGATAATCTGTGGCTCCTGCTACACAGTAGTGCATTTTGAGATGCACAAAAATCCGTTGCTACCAAAAAATATTATTGACATTCATGCTTCAATATTCATTCAACTTGAACACATTTTTGGGTCTCACAAATAACAGTGCATCTCATAACACAGCCATATATCTTAGCAGACTGTGGTCTATAGGGAGGGCAGTGCTTACCAGAGGAGGAGCTGCTCCCAATGTGGCTGACTACACTGATCAGCCGGAAGGAATTGGCCAGATCTCCACTCTGGGAACAAGAAAGGAAGAGGTGTTCAAGCCAGGACGTTTCACTCCATTTCAAAACGTTTCTCCTTACTCAATGTCAAACACCCAGAACTAAAATGTTGTGTAATTGCATCAGATGCTCAATTAAGTTCTGGGGGTGGCGGGACACACACACACACACGTTAGAAAAGATACTAACAAGAATAACAAAGTCTCGACCCCCCTAAACAGAAACTCTTTGCCAGTTTCAGGCAAGTCTATGGACCAAATGTCCCATTTAGAAATTCGAAAGATGTAAGCACCTGCGGAATCGTGATTTGTCCAAATCATCAGTGACAAAAAAACTGCGTACCAGAACAAAGTTGCTCGTCACATCTCAGTCTCTTGTAAGACGCTACTACCATTTATGTTATGTGCGTCTGTCCACGAGAGTTTTACTCCCTACTGAACAGGGCCCTGGTGAAGGCTGGTTAGTGTGGGAGAGGAGGAAAAGGAGGGAGACTCTGTACCTCAGCGTTCCTCTTCAGGTCCCCAGCCTCTGCTTCGCTGTACTCCATGTCCAGCACCTCTTCGTTCCCAGAATCCTCGTCTGAACATAGCAGCTCCGGCAACGAGTTGTTGAACTCTGGGAGGGAGGGAGAAACCAGCAGAGCAGATCAAGACACGTGAAAACCACTGATATACGCAAACCAGGGGTTGGAACCAGTTCAGGGAACCAAAAACTGAAAAATAATGACATTTTCAGAGGAAGTGAAATTTAACTGGGAACGAAAGGGAAGTGTTCTGGACCATTATTTTCAAATCTTGCCTACGGCTTACTAACATTCTTTTTAGTTCCAAAAATATTCCTAATGTCTAGAATATAATTTGGTAATTTTGTGAAGTTATAATGCTAGTAACAGCCTAAACACATTCCAATTCACATCATGATGTTCAGCGCTTCAAGCCAAGTCCCCTCCTCACCCGTGAAATTTCAGTCGCATCTTGCACCTGCACTTATCTGACCAATCGAACTTTATACTTGTACTTCACTACATTCTTAAAGAAAATGAAAATACATTTTCCCTGACACCAACAGTACTCGTTACATTTTGAATGCTTAGAAGGACAGGAAAATTGTCTAATTTATGCACTTATCTGGGGGACTCACTAAACATATGCTTAGTTTGTAAATGATGTATGAGGTTTGAAGCGTGTCCTTGGCAATCCATAAAAAAAGAAAATGGTGCCATCTAGTTTGCCTAATATAAGGAATTGGAAATGATTTATACTTTTGATACTTAAGTATATTTGAGAAATAACATTTACTTTTGATACTTACGTATATTTAAAACATAATACTTTTAGACTTTTACTTAAATAGGATTTTACTGGGTGACTTTCATTTGAGTAATTTTCTATTAAGATATCTTTACTTTTACTCAAGTATAACAATTTCCACCACTGATCAGGGATGGGCAACTGCCGGCATGCGGCCAGCAGGCAACCTTTTTAGAGGCCCTCGGATCAAATTCAACTCAACTTACTGTTTGTTGCAAGTTAGAATAGTAGAATACACAAGGTGCAATTTAGAAATTTGGTTGTGAATCAGCAGTTTCTCTATCGTTATGTCTGTCTGTCACTGATAGTCAGTCAATTAGCCCATGTCAGCTAAATGTTTTCAGATTGGTAAATTAGATTGCTGGCCGCTAAACTAAACTTGTTATCACAGTCAAATTATCGGCCAGGGGCCCCCCCATTGATTTTGTTAGTCTCACTCAGATACCATATTAAAACTGCAAATATTTCTCTCTACACTATGACAAAACGTGTAAAATTGCACGAAACGAACTCTAAAACTTACGTCTCTCCGCTGTCAAGAGGTGGGCCACTAAAATGTTTTGCTCGCAGTGTATGTGTGTGGGGAGCAACTACAGCCCCTCATGATGAGTTCAGAGTGTGTGGCCCCCACCCCTATCAAAGTTGCCCATCCCTGACCTATATGAACAGCTACTTTCTTTATTTATTGGTTCGAACCGGTTCAGAGCGTATTTTCTGGTCGGAACACCGGAACTGATTCCAACCCCTGGTGTAAACACACACACACTACTTTTCTTTTGTGAAGCTGAGTATATGCTTAAAAAGGGGTACCAGTGTCTATGCTATACCTTGCAGGCTGAGCTCAGTGGCTCTCTTGAGGTCGTCGTCCTCCCTCATCTCTTGGGCTTCCTGTAGGACATACCACAAATGTAAAATGTCACTGGATTGTATTGTGATAGTGCAACAAGGCAGCATTGCTGGATACAGGGTCAAGTAGACACCTAGTTGACATTATATAAAGTTGGTGGGTCAGAGCTTAAAACCCATTTTGGGTATTCACCAAAACAAGCTGAGGGAAGATTAGCCTACATTACAAAAACATTGGTGAACCACCAACACCAGATTTATCCAACAGTAAAATGTCGAAGGGTAGAGCTGTATAGGTCTCTCTATGTAATGGCCTAGTGTGTGTTGGGGGTCTTACATGCTCCTGCAGGCTCTGGGCCAGGGCTTGCTGCAGCTCCTGCTCCTCCCGCTCCTGCTCCAGGCTATACTGCTGCACCCAGTCCAGTTCCCCCTGCACCCCCTCAGGTGTCTGGTTTTCCTTGTTTTCGTCCATGGTCAGGTCCAGGGAGTCCAGCACATCTACACACACAGATACACTCTGTTGCGCAAGGGTTGGTGAAACGCACATTTCAAAACAGTCCATGGTCTTCATGACTTAGTATAGGATAGTTCAAGGGAATTACAATTTCACAAATTTCATAATGGACATCTAGTAACTACAGAGAGTTGTTTTGGTGTGTAGTCTGTTTAAGCCTACACTTCCCCGTCTCTCCTGGCTGGGGTGTGTGTGTGTGTCGTGGTTACCTGCAGACGGTTTGTTGTCCGTCTCCAGCAGGTCTGGGTGGTAGTTTGACTCCTGGGTGTCGGGGTCGGTGTCTCCGAAGCCCGTGTCGGGGCTGCTGGTTGGCTCGTCCTCAGGGGCGGGGCAGGAGAGACCAGTGTCTTGACAACTCATCTCTAGCACTACCGCCAGCATCGCCTCATCGTTGATGTCTGACGCGTCTGTGTGTTGGACGCCTCGCTGGACCGAAACACACAACCAGAGCCCACCATGTCACACCGGACCTAAACCCACAGTATTCTTTCAACCTGGCCCTGCATGTGTCAGTGGTTAAGTTGTTGTAACTAATTTCACCCCCCAGTCCCCCTACCTCCTCTGCTTTGTCGTCAGGCAGACAGTCGCTGAGGAGTCGCTTGCGGCTCACTGCCTTCCGGCTCAGCTCCTCCTCGCTGTCAGAGTCCACCAGGATACTGCTGGAGCTGCCCCCCGCCTTCAGAGACACTTTCCTGGGGGAAGGAAATAAAGACAGTGGTTAGAAGATCCAAACATTTACACTAGTGGTTTTCAACCTGTGGACCGGCGGTATTGCAGGTGGTCCAAAAATGTTTCATTTATTTTTAGAATCTAATTTTGTAATTTATAATTACTTTACACAATGCAAATTGTAATAACAATGTATTTTATTTAACGAGGCGAGTCTTAAATTCTTATTTACAATGACGGCCTACCAAAAGGCAAAAGGCCTCCTGCGGGGACAAAAAAATAGGACAAAACACACATCACAACAAGAGACAACGCAACACTACATAAAGAGAGAACTAAGACAAAAACACAGCATGGTAGCAACAAAACATGGTACAAACATTATTGTGCACAGACAACAGCACAAAGGACAAGGTAGAGACAACAACACATTACTCAAAGCAGCCACAACTGTCAGTAAGAGTGGCCATGATTGAGTCTTTGAATGAAGAGATTGAGATAAAACTGTCCAGTTTGAGTGTTTGTTGCAGCTCGTTCCAGTCGCTAGCTGCAGTGAACTGAAAAGATGAGCGACCCAGGGATGTGTGTGCTTTGGGGACCTTTAACAGAACGTGACTGGCAGAACGGGTGTTGTATGTCGAGGATGAGGGCTGCAGTAGAGCTCTCAAATACGGGGAAGTGAGGCCGAAGAGGGTTTCATAAATAATCATCAACCAGTGGGTCTTGTGACGGGTATAGAGATGACCAGTTTACAGATGAGTATAGTGTGCAGTGATGTGTCCTATAAGGAACCTTGGTGGCAAATCTGATGGCCGAATGGTAAAGAACCATTCGGCCATCGAGAGCTCCCTTACCTGCCAATCTTTAAATTATGTCTCCACAATCTAGCATTGGTAGGATGGTCATCTGAATCAGGGTTAGTTTGGCAGCTGGGGTGAAAGAGGAGCGATTATGATAGAGGAAACCAAGTCTAGATTTAACTTTAGCCTGCAGCTTTGATATGTGCTGAGAGAAGGACAGTGCACTGTCTAGCCATACTCCCAAGTACTTGTATGAGGTGACTACCTCAAGCGCTAAACCCTCAGAGATAGTAATCACACCTGTGGGGAGAGGGACATTCTTCTTACCAAACCACATGACCTTTGTTTTGGAGGGGTTCAGAATTAGGCTAAGGGTAAAGAAAGCTTTGTTGGAGAGCATTTAACACAAAATCCGGGGAGGGGCCAGCTGAGTATAAGACTATCATCTGCATATAAATGGATGAGAGAGCTTCCTACTGCCCGAGCTATGTTTCTGATGTAAATTGAAAAAAAAAAACGCATGGGGCCTAGGATTGAGCCTTGGGGTACTCCCTTGGTGACAGGCAGTGGCTGAGAAAGAAGATGTTCTGACGTTATAGACTGCACTCTGAGAGAGGTAGTTAGCAAACAAGGCCAAAGACCCCTCAGAGACACCAATACTCCTTAGCCGGCCCACAAGAATGGAATGGTCTACCGTATCAAAAGCTTGGCCAAGTCAATAAAAATAGCAGCACAACATTGCTTAGAATCAAGCAATGGTGACATCATTGAAGACCTTTAAGGTTGCAGTGACACATCCATAACCTGAGCGGAAACCAGATTGCATAGCAGAGAGAATACTATAGACATCAAGAAAGTCAGTCAGTTGATTATTGACAATTCTTACAACATTTTGATAAACAGGCCAAAATAGAAATAGGTCTATAACAGTTTGGATCTGCTTGATCCCCCCCCTTTAAATAAAGGACAAACCTTGGCTGCCTTCCAAGCAATGGGAACCTCCCCAGAAAGGAGAGACAGGTTAAAAAGGTTGGAGATAGGCTTGGCGATGATAGGGGCAGCAACCTTAAAGAAGAAAAGGCCTAAACCATCTGACCAAGATGTTTTTTTGGGGTCAAGTTTAAGGAGCTCCTTTAGCACCACGGACCCAGTGACTGCCTGCAGGGAGAAACTTTGTAGCGGGGCAGGGGAAAAAGAGGGAGAAGCATCGGGTAGAGTCGCATTAGAAGGGGTGGGAGATGAGGAAATGTTGGACGGGCAAGGAGGCATGGCTGAGTCAAACAGGGATCCTGACTTAATGAAGTGGTGATTAAAGAGCGCAGCCATGTGCTTCTTGTCAGTAACAACCACATCATCAACATTAAGGGACATGGGAAGCTATGAGGAGGAGGGTTTATTCTCCAGGTCTTTAACCGTTTTCCAGAACTTTTTGGGGTTAGACCCACAGAGAGAGAACTGCTCCTTAAAAGTAACTAACTTTGGCCTTCCGGGTAGCCTGAGTGCACTTATTTCTCATTTGCCTGAACATGCATGTGCCGAGCCTTTCACCAAATGCAATTCTTGAGGTGGAGTAACTTTGCATGATCACGGTCGAACCAGGGGGTCAACCTTCATGTTTGTTAACAATACCACTGAAAATATCAAAAAAGAAGGTCCAAACATCTTCGACAGAGGGGATCAAGCTGATTCTATACCATTTTACAATAATAATACAACTATTAATAATAAGTTAAATTTACTGATAAAAATGTACTCTAAATTTGACCGCCAAGATACTTTGTTAAATTCCGCCATTCCTGGAATGTGGTCCTCAAGAGTTTGCCGGTGATTTGGTAGTCCCCGGAATGGAAAAGTTTGGGAACCGCTGATCTACACAATGTTCCCATCAAGGAAACAAGAGACCAACTGTAAACATGATTGGTGTCCATGGGGTGGAAGTGATACCATAGTGTTAGAGAGGGATTGAATGAGTGACTTACCAAAGTAGTGAGGAGGAGTTCACCAACTGGGAAGCCTTCAGTGTTCGTGCCCTGTTCAAAACAAACAGGGTAAGGTCATTTAATTTCTGCAGAGCACATTGGAGTAGGATTGTATTGCATTGGCAGGCAGAGGGGTCTTTCAATAATCCCTTTGGCGAGATGTGCTATTGAGATCAAAGAACAGATTTGTGTGTAGCCACGTGTGCACATTTGTTTCTAATCCTTGCCAATTAGTGAGTTACGTGCACAGTTATAGCACATTTTCGGTCAGCAAACAGGTTTTGACAAGAAAAACCCTGGAAAAGTCATGGGTGTGTGCATCAACTGTATGTGTGCTAGGTAAGGCTACAAAATAATGACAGACCAACTAGTTAGCCAATTCAACACCTATTGTGTAGACTGGATAGTTCTCGGTAGTTAACTATCATCATGTATTAATGTAATTGTCATGTCCAATGTCCTAAAAACACCACCATAACTACAAATGGCGACACGCAGTTGATCAACGGGTGCGTTAATAAATCAATGGTTACTCCGTCTGTAAAAGTCTCTGACACCATTGGAAAGCTGGGATTCCCCTCTGTTCAACATTGGGCATGTCATTCTGACAACTTTAAAATATATTCTTAGATAATCCTAATGGAGAATTTAGTAATGTCTCCCATGCTGTCAATAGATCTCCCCTGAAAGGATGTTATCAATAAACAGCTCCCTTGCTTTGAAGTAGGCTACTTTAGCCATTTGATTTAAAAACAAATATGGCAAGACCTGAACATGGTGGTCTAGCAATGTTCAACAACCAATTTGACAGAGCTTGAAAAACATTTTTTTTTTTTAAGAATAATAGGCAAATGTTGACAATACAGTGTGGAAAGCTCTTAGAGGCTTACCCAGAAAGACTCACAGCTGTAATTGCTGCCAAACGTGCTTCTACAAAGTATTGACTCAGGGGATGTGAATACTTATATAAATTAGATTTCTTTATTTAATTTTCAATAAATTTGCAAACATTTCTAAAAACATGTTTTCATGGGGTATTGCGTATAGATTGATGAGGAAAATAATTTATTTGATCCATTTAGAATTTAGGTTGTAACAAAATGAAGAACAAGTCAAGGGGTGTGAATACTTTCTGATGGCACTGTAAGAGGCCTAATAACAACTTTTATTTTGTAAAGTGGTGCCTTGCATCATACAACAATTTTCAGTTACCTTTTTGGCCCAAAGTGTTACAAACACCCAAAAAAATGTGGAGTACAAAAATGTATGTCAAGCCCTGGTAAAATTATATAATTATGCAACAAACGTTGGATAATTTTCATTGTGGGGTGTGTTTCTTACATGGTTCCATGTGCGCTCCAGCCCAGGCTGAGGGGGGGCTGCGTAGTGTCTGTGCAGTGGGACAGCAGTGTGAGATAGCGGGGAATCATCACCTGCTGGCCCAGCTTACTGTTTAGGGACAGCTGGGCGTTGAAGCTGTAGCGCTTCAGGTGCAAGATAAGAACTCTACATGGGGGGGAAACAACAGAAAGGAATGGATTTAGGGTTCTGGTGAACCTCATACCACTTCTCATTCACTTTAACATCAGTTCACTGTTGTAGACACACAGGCATACCTGGGGAGTCGGCTGAATTTATGAGTCACTGTCGCCGCTTTCCTGCTGCACTTTTCACAAGAATACTCGATTTCCTCCATCTGGAACACACATCAACACACATTCAACTCATCTACTTCCTATTAGGATTTGGATACTAGGTTAACTGTTTCATTGCATTTAGTGCAGGGGGGGTGGGGGTCAAACCCTGTTTGCCTCGAGGGCCACATTCGTTCTTCAACGAGGTCCGGAGAGCCACATTGAAAACTAGTTACATTTCCTTGGCGTCAAAATTTGCTAAAAAAAAAAAGATCCTTTATCCTTCATTTTTGGAATTTGATGCTCCCCGACTGTCTAGCTTTCATTTCGGTGATTATTAGTGAGCTGGACACAGTCAAGAAACGGTGACTGTAGCTCCATTATTTCTTCACAGTTTCGATTTGCTTTTAGTCATTTTAAAAGTATTTTGAGTATATCCCTCCCACCCAATTTGTTGTTTGGTTTTTGATATAAAAGTTGGTCACCCATGCTTTAGTGAGTTGACATTAGGGCTGTTACGGTGACCGTATTACTGCCACACCGGCGGTCACAAGTCATGAAGGCAGTCACAGTAATTGGGAGTCTCCAAGCGCTGATGCTGCTGATAGCAAGTTTGGCAGGCTACTAATGACTTGTACTCAGCACTCAATGCAAATGTAAAAGAAAATCTAATCAAACACTTCATGAGAGCATGTTGCGCAACATTTCTATAGGCTATGAAATTGCGTGAGAAAACAGAGTGATGGCCTCTACTTAAAAGAGGATCCCATCAGCTTTCTATAGGCTAGGCCTACTATATTTATATCTCAACTTTCTTAATATTAAGCACATTGCTCGTCTTTACAACAGAAGTATAGCCTACCTGGCTGGCATGAAAATGAACCATGGGAAAAAGAGTCCTCCATTTGCTATTTAAGTGCATAGATGTATTTTTCCCCCTGCCCCTGTTTTGAGACAGGTGCATGATAATGGTCCATTCTAAATGAAATTTCACATTTTATTTAGTATATGTAAAGACAAGATTAAATCAAGAATAGTCTGATGGGTGACAAAATTTGTCGATCACTTGTGAATTATATATTATCACTTGTGAATGATGCCCAGCGTAAGGCAAGAAACAATGCATTCCTTTTTTTGCGACTTCTTTAAATCATAGTCCCACACCTCATATAGCCTAGCCCATAGACCTATATGTTTGGTAAGGTTTGTATCACAACTAAAGTGACCAAATAACTTATTAAAATTAAGCACATTAATCTGCTTTACAAGGGGTGTAGAGCCTAACTGGCATACATAAGCAGGCCGCGAGTTTCAAGTTTGGGGAAGATAATTTACCATAAACATGTACCTTTATAATAAAAGCATTACTCGCATAATCACATTTGTGGTCACTTTTGATAGTGTTTTCCCGCTAATGGAACATTCGCGCTTATAGCCTACTGCCGTATGTGCATTGCTGCGCTTATAATGTGAAGAAATAAACTATTAGGCTATCACATTTTAAGCTAAACATTCTGATCTGTTGCATCAGCCTCATTGTGTAAAAAGATTGTTATGCTAGTGGTGGTATTAATTTGGGATCTATCGCATCCCACAAGTGTCCCAGACAATGTTGGGAATATTTATTTCTTGCACAGAATATAATAGGTCAAGCTTTGTACTATAAGAGATAGTAGATCGACATAGGCTAGTGCTTTTGCTATTTGTTAGTCCTACTCATCTTGTTGGCTGACAAATGTAGACAGTTCTTCCAATAGCTTTAATATGAACCTCGGAATTGTATAGACCCAATCACATGACGGAGATCCATGTGAGTGAGAGGTGCTTCAGAGCACACAGGGAGAAGGAAATTCTAATTATTATATTCAGCCCAAGGGCACAACGGCCACTGGCCGCAAAAGGCATGGATTTCTTTAGGGGGCAATACGGCCAAACAAAGGGGATACCGCTGGGAAATCCAAGGCATTATCAAGTGCTTGTCAAATTCTGAATAAGAGACTGATGAAGTGTGAACAGCCTGCACAAAAAACAAAGCAGAGCTCATGCCTTTCATGTGACTTTTTTCAAATCATCATTTAGAGTCGCATCATGCAGCCTTAGAATGTCTAAAAAATATAAACATAGAGCCCAACGTTTGTAGAACAACTAAAGTTACATAAATAACTAAATTAAGCTTATAGGAGTACCTGTTTCTTTAACCGCTCAACATAGAATGTGCGCACTCCCACAAATCGGTTTGGAGAAAATTTCAGCTTTGTTCAATTGTATTCTTCATACTATAAAACATTATAAAATAATGGCACGGAATTCTAAGAAAATGTCTGCTAAATGAGTATAGCCCACAGCCATATGGCAAAGCCAGATAAGGACAACACAGAGTGTGCTATTCTGTTCTTCTGAAATGGACTACATTTTCTTCATATCATGTTTCTTTAGACCAGTCTAAAATAAATAATGGATTTATTGTGAAAGTGAAGGCCATATTACATGGATTTATTAGACTTTTTAAAATGTAGATGTTCCAAAGGTCTGCATCAGTGGCTTGTAGGCTGTGTGTGGAAGCCAGGAGATGCTAAATGTGTTCATGTTAATTAACGGTCAATTACCGTGAGACTGGCAGTTAATTGCTTGACAATGCCCAGCTGACGAAATTTCATGACCGCCACAGCCCTAGTCGATACACAGTATATTTGGACAGGGAGCTAGTCTGGTGGTTTTTGGGGACAGTGGACACGCACCCTGAAGAAGAGGTCCAGAGAGTCCTGGATGGACCGGAGAGGGATGGTCTTCTTCCTGCGAGGCAGGTCAATGGACAGGTCGTTGAACTGCTCCCGCTTGGTCACTACTTCTCCACAGCTGAAACCACACAATAGCACAACCTTTTTTCATGATTTGTTGTTAATAACATGACATTCGGTCGGTCTTTATGACAACTTCATATGTTTAGGAAAGGTAATACCATTAAAGCTAAAGGAATGGACTCTTAAAAGCTAAATCTATGATGTCTAATACACGTCCATTATTTTATTTTCCATCAGGGAAGAGATGTACCACCCAGAAATCCACAGTCTGAGAAGGTGATGATTCACTCACCCTTTGCAGGTGATGGTGTGCTGCACCTCAAACTCCATGTTGACCACCACGGGGCAGGTGTAGGTGTGTGAGGTGTCCGCCTCCTCCCCAGGCCTGACCGCGACCGCCTGCTGGGGGGCCTCGTCCCATGCCGCCGATTCACTCTTCCAGCTCTTGTTCACCTTCTCCATGTCCTCCTTAAGCTGGTCCAGGCACTGGCTCAGGAACTCATGGGCGTCCTGGGGGGGGGGGGGGGGGGTGTAAGTATACAGAGCTACAAATGAGCCAAAATGGTTGTGGTGCAAATATTATAGGTCTTACGTTCTGCATGTATCCAGAGAAGCGCTCGGCTGTGGAGGAGATGGAACTCTTCACTCTCCTCAGCAGATCTTTCTTTACCTCGGGGCACGAGATGTCCTTCTTGGCCAGCAAGTGGGCAAAGCGTCTGCACACACAACAGAGAGGAGGGTCAGTGAGGGTGCAGGGCAGGTACACAAGTCAGCTGAGCAGTTAGAGAAATATTGAGTCATAGACATGAAATCACTAAGCCACCTAAACAAAAACAGCTTTTAAAAGGGTGCATCCCTTGTTAAAGTGGAAATATTCTCAACAGTGTTTAATAGGAAGAGAAATAAGATGATAACAGTTGAGGAATTTATTGAACGAGTGACAGTTTCCTATATCCAGTTCTGGGGTTAGCTGAAGAGTCATCCTGTGTAGCTTGCAATGCCAGGGTTGTGGGTTCGATTCCCATAGGGGACCAGTACAAAAATGTGGGCACTCACTCCTGTAAGTCACTCTGGATAATAGCATCTGCTAAATGACTAAAATCTAAAACAAAGGGTGACTGCAGTAACAGTAGGCTACCTGAGTAGGGCGTTGGCGGGGACCTTCTTCCATGGGATTCCCTGCTTCAGCAGGTCATTGGAGAACGACGGCAGGCTGAAGAGAGACTGCAGGATGGCGTTCATGTAACACGTGTTGCCCAGGTTGGAGAATCTGCAGCAAAGAGGTTAGAGAAAACTGTAAGTATAACTCCATCCATGTACCACAACCACTGGTGAAAAGACATGTTTTCAACTGACAGTATCTGCTTCGGCACATTAGGGCTGTAAGCGACAACTAAAAAAATCTTTGTTGACCGAAATGTCTTCTTTCGACCAATCAATTGGTTGACATTCTTGTGTGTCTATTTTTCCATTTAGACACACCCTGTGTGTTTTAATAAAATCAACTATATGTATTAAGCTTTGATGCTTTAATTCTTAAGAGTCTATGCCGTTGGGGTGTGGGGGGGATGGGTTCAAAGCTGACATATGGAATTGTTTTGAGATAGTCATACTATGGATCATTTAGCCATTTGATTTTGAATATCAAGGACCCCTTTAGATATCCCGATTTTTTTATGTTTTTTAATATTTGATATAAAAACATACTACTATAACCCAGAGAACTGCATTGAGTAACATCCATAAAAAATGGCAAAAAAGACATTCAAAATAAAATCAGAAACAAGGTTTTGAAGTGTTTGTCCTATATCTGGGAGATAAGAAAGCTCATGATATACAGTGCCTTCAAAAAGGATTCAGACCCCTTGACTTTTTCCATGTTAGGTTACAGCCTTATTTTAAAATATATTAAACTGTTTTTTCCCCCCATCAATCGAGACACAATATCCCATAATGACAAAGCAAAAACAGGTTTGACAAATTTTCGCCAATTTAGTAAAAATAAAAAAACGTAAATATCACATTTACATAAGTATTCAGACCATTTACTCAGTATTTTGTTGAAGCACCTTTGGCAGCAACTACAGCCTCGATTATTTTTGGATATGACGCTACAAGCATGGCACACTTGCATTTTGGTAGTTTCTCCCATTCTTCTCTGCAGATCCTCTCAAGCTCTGTCAGGTTGGATGGGGAGCGTCGCTGCACAGCTATTTTCAGGTCTCTCCAGAGATGTTCGATCAGGTTCAAGTCCGGGCTCTGGCTTGGCCACTCAAGGACATCAAGACTTGTCCCGAAGCCACTCCTGCGTTGTCTTGGCTGTGTGGTAAGGGTCGTTGTCATGTTGGAAGGTGAACCTTCACTCCAGTCTGAGGTCCTGAGCAGGTTTCATTAAAGATCTCTGTGCTCCGTTCATCTTTGTCTCGCTCCTGACTAGTCTCCCAGTCCCTGCCGCTGAAAAACATCCCCACAGAATGATGCTGCCACCACCATGCTTCACCATAGGGATGGTGCCAGGTTTCTTCCAGATGTGACACTTGGAATTCAGGCCAAAGAGTTCAATCTTGGTTTCATCAGACCAGAGATTTTTGGCAAACTCCAAGCAGGCTGTCATGTGGCTTTTACTGAGGCGTGGCTTGTCTGGCCACTCTACCATAAAGGCCTGATTGGTGGTATGCTGTAGAGATGGTTGTCCTTCTGGAAGGTTCAACCATCACCACTGAGGAACTCTAGAGCTCTGTCAGAGAGACCATTGAGTTCTTGCTCACCTCCCTGACCAAGGCCCTTCTCCCCCGATTGTTCAGTTTGGCCGGGTGGCCAGCTCTAGGAAGAGTCTTGATGGTACCAAACTTCTTCCATTTAAGAATGATGGAGGCCTCTGTTCTTGGGGACCTTCAATGCTGCAGACACTTTTTGGTAACGCAGACATTTGTTGGTAACATTCCCTATATCTGTGCCTCAACACAATCTTGTCTCGGCGCTTTACGGACAATTCATTTGACATCATGGCTTGGTTTTTGCTCTGATATGCACTGTCAACTGTGGGATCTTATATAGAAAGGTGTGTGCCTTTCCAAATCATGTCCAATCAATTGAATTTACCACAGGTGGACTCCAATCAATTTGAAGAAACATCTCAAGGATGATCAATGGAAACAGGATGCACCGGAGCTCAATTTCGAGTCTCATAGCAAAGGGTCTGAATACTTATGTAAATAAGGTTTGTTGTTTATTTTTAAGACATTTACAACAACAACAAAAAAGACATATTTTGCTTTCATTATAGGGTATTGTGTGTAGATCTGAGGAATTATTTTAATTTACTCCCTTTTAGAACAAGGCTGTAATGTAACAAAACATTTTGAAAACTAATACTTTCCAAAGGCACTTTAAAAAATATATATTATTATTTTACACATATTAAACATATTTTTGGGTAGGTAACAAAACTACCTTCATACTTACATAAAAAAAATGTAATACTGGTGCTGGTTCAGACAAGTCCCGTGACACTTGTGGGGGTCATAAAGCAAAACAGAGAATCTCACCTTTCCACAGTGGGGTCAGTTTGTAGCCTGAACAGTTCGGACGCTACAAACAGAAGTTGGCACATCGACACTATGGATTTCAGACGAGTCCCCTGACACTTGTCTGTGGTCGTAGAGCAAAACGGAGACCACCATCGTGTTCGTTTGAGTCTACCCTTTCCACAGTGGTCTAGTTAGGATGCTACAGATGTTTGTCTCCTGGTCTGACAAACACTGCTCTAGCTATGTCACCTTTCACTGCAGATGTGGAAGGGCGACATTGGCGGATTGAGACTGATCCAATGCAAAAATAGATATCGCTAGGTTAAACTGACAGATTTTGATGGGGATTGTATTACGTTACTTAGACTGACCGGTGCGTCAATCGAGTCTACAGGGGTTAAGCACACTATGATGAAATAAGTCAAATGACTTAAGAGGGAGCCAGAGAACATGATCGCCAGAATAATAAAATCTTAACCTGAACCTTACCATCCTCCTCCCATTTCTGCTGGCTTTCGCAGACTCTGCCGTTACTCTCCCGAAGTTGCCAGTAATAGCCTACATGAGGAGTCGGCACCATTATCATGTGGAATGCCAATTTATCTTAAGATTTCTACCAATCTGCGTGCCAGTTCTTTCATGGAACAGTTTAATTGAATTTATAATAACGTCTTCGTATCTAAATCATTGTCATGTGGTTAATCAAACTTGTAACCAAACGAAAATTATACAAACCTAAAAAGTAACTTATACTGCCAACTACGTAAAAACAATCGCCTACATACGCCAACAAATAAAAACAGTGCAGCCTGCAGGTTGAAAATATCCTGATAGGAATAAATCACATTGTTGCAGACAGGCCATGGGTAGCCAAACTTTAAACATTGTATCAACTATTAACTTGGGTCTGACCCAAAGCACATGCTAGCAAAATTGCGTAAGATATTCTGGGCCTTCCGAGTTTCCCGTGCCAGTGAGCTCGGGACAGACACAGCTGTAAGCTCTTTGCATAAGGGATAAGAAATAATCAGGTAGGCCTATTTTATGACACTTCCACTGGATCAGATCATGATATTTTTTCCTTTCATGCTGAGTGGTTATTGAAAAAGGAGAGAGCTGGAAAGATTTTTTCAAATAAACTCAGCAAAAAGAGAAACGTCCCTTTTTCAGGACCCTGTCTTTCAAAGATAATTCGTAAAAATCCTAATAACTTCCCAGATCTTCATTGTAAAGGGTTTAAACACTGTTTGCCATGCTTGTTCAATGAACCATAAACAATTAATGAACATGCACCTGTGGAACGGTCGTTAAGACAAACAGCTTACAGACAGTAGACAATTAAGGTCACAATTATGAAAACTTAGGACACGAAAGAGGCATTTCTACTGACTCTGAAAAACACCAAAAGAAAGATGCCCAGGGTCCCTGCTCATCTGTGTGAACGTGGCTTAGGCATGCTGCAAGGAGGCATGAGGACTGCAGATGTGGCCAGGGCAATAAATTGCAATGTCCGTACTGTGAGACGCCTAAGACAGCGCTACAGGGAAACAGGACGGACAGCTGATCGTCCTCGCAGTGGCAGACCACGTGTAACACCACCTGCACAGGATCGGAACATCACACCTACGGAACAGGTACAGGATGGCAACAACAACTGCCGGGGTTACATCAGGAACGCACAATCCCTCCATCAGTGCTCAGACTGTCCACAACAGGCTGAGAGAGGCTGGACTGAGGGCTTGTAGGCCTGTTGTAAGGCAGGCCCTCACCAGGCATCACCGGCAACAACGTCGCCTATGGGCACAAATCCACCATCGCTGGACCAGACAGGACTGGCAAAAAGTGCTCTTCACTGATGAGTCACGGTTTCGTCTCACCAGGGGTGATAGTTGGATTTGCGTTTATCATCGAAGGAATGAGCGTTACACCGAGGCCTGTACTCTGGAGCGGGATTGATTTGGAGGTGGAGGGTCCGTCATGGTCTGGGGTGGTGTGTCACAGCAGCATCGGACTGAGCTTGTTGTCATTGCAGGCAATCTCAACGCTGTGCGTTACAGGGAAGACATCCTCCATCCTCATGTGGTACCTGTCCTGCAGGCTCATACTGACATGACCCTCCAGCATGACAATGCCACCAGCCATACTGCTCGTTCTGTGCGTGATTTCCTGCAAGACAGGAATGTCAGTGTTCTGCCATGGCCAGTGAAGAGCCCGGATCTCAATCCCATTGAGCAGGCCTGGGATTTGTTGGATCGGAGGGTGAGGGCCATTCCCCCCAGAAATGTACAGGAACTTGCAGGTGCCTTGGTGGAAGAGTAGGGTAACATCTCACAGCAAGAACTGGAAGATTTGGTGCAGTCCATGAGGAGGAGATGAACTGCAGTACTTAATGCAGCTAGTGGTACACCAGACACTGACTTACTTTTGATTTTGACAAGATTCAACAACAGAGACATAAACTGAACCAGTTCCACAGACATGTGACTAACAGAAATTGAATAATGTGTCCCTGAACAAAGGGGGGGGCCTTGTTCAGGGACACATTATTCCATTTCTGTTAGTCGCATGTCTGTGGAACTGGTTCAGTTTGTCTCCGTTGTTGAATCTTGTTATGTTCAGACAAATATTTACACATGTTAAGTTTGCTGAAAATAAACACAGTTGATAGTGAGAGGACATTTCTTTTTTTGCTGAGTTTACATAGAGGAACTATTGTCATTCTCAATAGATATAAAAACAGACTGCTTGCTGTTCGAGGTTGAGAAAACATTACTTTGAGAAGCTCCACAGCTCATTAGTGGTGGTGCATTAAGTCAATCAGAAATACTATCAGATCCCCAAATGGGCATTTTTATATGCCTACATTTGCGCGCAGGCCAGGTAGCCTATAGGCCTACTTCCATGCGTAATCAGGTACGCGTCCTTACTAAAAATTGACAGGAGCGCTCAAAACAAAAGACTAACTAAATTGACAAAACTCGTAAAAGGAATGAAATAAACCCAAACTTGTTTCTCACAAGTGTAGCATAGGTTGTGCTCTCTGCAAACAACGCGTCCCCTCCGACAATGAGAACAGTAAAAGACTGGAATACTAATATATTTCATGCATTAACAGAAATTACCATAATCAAACAAACATTATAGATGAAAAAATATAGGAATTAACAGCAAATGTACTACTGGTAATTTATGTAATGGAGAATTGATAGACACTAACGCAAACAATTCACACAATGAAGTTAAGAACCAATGAATGTGCACAAATTGGCAGGAGAGCGCATACAGTGGGGGAAAAAAGTATTTGATCCCCTGCTGATTTTGTACGTTTGCCCACTGAGAAAGAAAGGATCAGTCAATAATTTTAATGGTCGATTTATTTGAACAGTGAGAGACAGAATAACAACAAAATTATCCAGAAAAACGTATGTCAGAAATGTTATAAATTGATTTGCATTTTAATGAGGGAAATAAGTATTTGACCACCTCTCAATCAGAAAGATTTCTGGCTCCCAGGTGTCTTTTATACAGGTAACGAGCTGAGATTAGGAGCACACTCTTAAAGGGAGTGCTCCTAACCACAGCTTGTTACCTGTAAAAAAGACACCTGTCCACAGAAGCAATCAATCAATCAGATTCCAAACTCTCCCCCATGGCCAAGACCAAAGAGCTCTCCAAGGATGTCAGGGACAAGATTGTAGACCTACACAAGGCTGGAATGGGCTACAAGACCATCGCCAAGCAGCTTGGTGAGAAGGTGACAACAGTTGGTGCGATTATTCGCAAATGGAAGAAACACAAAAGAACTGTCAATATCCCTCGGCCTGGGGCTCCATGCAAGATCTCACCTCGTGGAGTTGCAATGATCATGAGAACGGTGAGGAATCAGCCCAGAACTACACAGGAGGATCTTGTCAATGATCTCAAGGCAGCTGGGACCATAGTGACCAAGAAAACTATTGGTAACACACTACGCCGTGAAGGACTGAAATCCTGCAGCGCCCGCAAGGTCCCCCTGCTCAAGAATACATATACATGCCCGTCTGAAGTTTGCCAATGAACATCTGAATGACTCAGAGGACAACTGGTGAAAGTGTTGTGGTCAGATGAGACCAAAATGGAGCTCTCAACTCGCCGTGTTTGGAGGAGGAATGCTGCCTATGACCCCATCTCCAACGTCAAACATGGAGGTGGAAACATTATGCTTTGGGGGTGTTTTTCTGCTAAGGGGACAGGACAACTTCACCGCATCAAAGGGACGATGGACGGGGCCATGTAGCGTCAAATCTTGGGTGAGAATCTCCTTCCCTCAGCCAGGGCATTGAAAATGGGTCATGGATGGGTATTCCAGCATGACAATGACCCAAAACACACGGCCAAGGCAACAAAGGAGTGGCTCAGGAAGAAGCACATTAAGGTCCTGGAGTGGCCTAGCCAGTCTCCAGACCTTAATCCCATAGAAAATCTGTGGAGGGAGCTGAAGGTTCGAGTTGCCAAACGTCAGCCTCGAAACCGTAATGACTTGGAGAAGATCTGCAAAGAGGAGTGGGACAAAATCCCTCCTGAGATGTGCGCAAACCTGGTGGCCAACTACAAGACACGTCTGACCTCTGATTGCCAACAAGGGTTTTGCCACCAAGTACTAAATCATGTTTTGCAGAGGGGTCAAATACTTATTTCCCTCATTAAAATGCAAATCATTTTATAACATTTCACATGCGTTTTTTGTTGTTATTCTGTCTCTCGCTGTTCAAATAAATCTACTATTAAAATTATAGACTGATCATTTCTTTGTAACTGGGTAAACGTACAAAATCAGCAGGGGATCAAATACTTTTTTCTCCCACTGTATTCTGGAGAGAGACGTGCATTGTGCATCTTAGCCACACTCCCCTTCTTCTTGGACTGTGCCATCCACGCAGCCTCCACTATGGATTAGTCTCGGCCTCCATAATGGATTAGTTCACAGAGATGGGTGTGAATAGGACTGGCATCTCGTGTTCCTTAAATTATATTTGCAACTGCTTGACAAAAAAAATCTTGGTCGACCAACAGCCTATCAACCAAACAATTGACTAATTGGGGTCAGCCGTATGGCACATTCATAACGAGCATTAACAGATATAGTAAATCACACATTACTGGTAGGTGGGCAGAACTAGAAAAGCCCCTCATTGACTCCGGAAGTTAACTTTAGAATAATCAGTATAACCCTGGGATGTCTCCTTACCCTTGCAGTGGAGGCTGGGGCTGGGCCAGAGTGGATGGTCTCGGCTTGTTCCAGCCACCGTAGTCCAGCATGGGGCGCACTTTCTTGAAGGGGGTCGAGTGATTGGGTAACATGAGACTTCTCTTAGCCGAGGTGGTCTGGGATGTACTGGATGGCCTGTGGAGGGAACGACAAATGTTGAAGAAGTCAAGGTGCGACAGCATCTTAACGATGCATAAGAATGTTTTCTTAACATCCATGGGACAACCTGGTTCAATTAAGGTGCAAAAAAAAAAAAAAGATCACTTACCTGTCTAGGAAAGAGTTACTCGTGGAGTAGTCTTTGGTCACCGATCGGCTGCCGTAGAATGACGTGGGCTGAAGTGGCGCTGGAACCAGTAAAACTGGTGGGAAAGGTAGACAGTTATCACCGGGCGACTAGAGACGGCACAGTTCTAGTCTGGAGAAGGTCATCTCAATCTGACGAGGGCTTACCAGAGCAGCGGTTCTCCTCTACCTGTTTCAGCTTGTCTTTGCAGCTCAGCAGAAACTTCCTGGAGGGGTCCGACATGGTCTTGTTGTTGCTGAGATACAAGAAACAGTTTAGATTCACTGGTGCACAACTCTGCCCTACAAAGGCAAAGTGCAGTAACAGCAAATTTGGTCAAAAAGTTTTGATCTGTTGTAATGGCAGTTTCCCCTTTACGCTAAACCGGTGCTGCTAAATCATGGGCGCGACTGTAAAAACACCTACCCCCTCACCCCCACTCGCTAGACACTCCCAGGCCGCCATGGACATAAGCCTAAATTGACAGGAAGGGAGGTGAAATCAAACCTTTGCTTGGTAAAGTAACATTGTCGTTGTCATACCTGGATGAGTCATTCTCCTTGGGGTAGTCCTTAGTCAGGTCGCTGTCAGAGGTGAGGTGTCTCTTCCTCTTCTCAATCCTGAAGGGGCAAAAGATGGTTCTGAAGATGACGAATATGAAGTACACATTTTGAAATGTCCCTTTAAGAGTGGTTATGAGACCAATGCACACATGAAGACTAAAGCCTCTGTCAAATGAAGAAATGCAATCTCAGGAGAAAGGCTAGCGAGACAAGAGAGTGGTGGAAGAGGTGTGTTGGGATTCTCTACCTCCCACCCAGAAGTCCGCACTTGTTCACTCCCCCTTGTGAATTTAAAAGTCCAATCCACTTAAATAAATAAGGGGGGAAAATATGAGTGGAGAGTCAGGACGCAGCTAGTGTGTGATGCTTTATCTACCTGGATGGCCTGGCTTGCATACCTGTTCTCAGACAGCCCACTGCGGGAAGGTGTGGAGGTGACTCTGCTGGGACTGCTCAGGGGTTTGCGGGGCATCGTCTCCTCCCTGTTGTCCACACTGGGTCGTCTGGGTGTTGTCTGAAACAAGAGCCAGAGTTAAATAAGTCATCTTTTCAGAGAAGCAAAAACCAGGAACAGTATGGTTGTAAATGACAGGTACTTTCTTACAGCAACTCTTTACCTGTCGTTCTCCTCCAGGTGGGCTAATCTCGTGCTTTACGGATCGATTCCCGAGCACACTGAAGCTTGCACTTCCCTGGGATGTCTTTAGAACTACAAGAAAACAACACTTGTCTAACAGAAGGACACCAGTTCCGCAGTAAATCATGCAAATTCGTAGAAACAGTTAATGATCTACAAGTTCCAATAGATTGTTACCTGTTGGTTTTCCCTGCTTCAACTTCTCAAGGTATTCTTTCATTTTCTCAGCCACAGCAGTGGGAATTCTCTCAAGGGTGACTACACTGCCATCCTTAAGAGACACCACAATTCGTCTCATAGTGTGCATGGACTGCATCATGACATTCTTCACATTATGGTTGAGCTGAAAGCATAGACATAGTATATGTTCATTATATATATCAAGACGATTCGATACATGGGCTCCGATTAGGGATGTTAAGTTTCAACGAGACGCATCAAAGATAAAAGTGCATCGGTCCGAGAGACCCCAAACGATCCAAATGTAGCATGCATATTTGAGACTGTTCAAAGGAGCCACCCTTTGCCTTGATGACAGCTTTGCACACCCTTGGCATTCTCTCAACCAGCTTCATGAGGTGGTCACCTGGAATGCATTTCAATTAACAGGTGTGCCTTGTTAAAAGTTAATTTGTGGAATTTCTTTCCTTCTTAATGCGTTTGAGCCAATCAGTTGTGTTGTGAAAAGGTAGGGGTGGTATACAGAAGATAGCCCTATTTGGTAAAATACCATATTATGGCAAGAACAGCTCAAACAAGCAAAGTGAAATGACAGTCCATCATTACTTTAAGACATGAAGGTCTGTCAATCTGGAAAATTACAAAAACTTTGAAAGTTTCTTCAAGTGCAGTTGCAAAAACCATCAAGTGCTATGATGAAACTGCCTCTCATGAAGACCACCACAGGAAAGGAAGACCCAGCGTTATCTCTGCTGCAGAGGATAAGTTCATTACAGTTAACTGCACCTCAGATTTCCACCCAAATAAATGCTTCACAGAGTTCAAGTAGCAGATATCTCAACATCAACTGTTCAGAGGAGACTGCGTGAATCAGGCCTTCATGGTCAAATTGCTGCAAAGAAACCACTACTAAAGGACACCAATAAGAAGAAGGGACTCACTTGCTTGGGCCAAGAAATGAGCAATGGACATTAGACAGGAGTAAATCTCTAATTTAGTCTGAGGAGTCTAAATTAGATTTTTTGTTCCAACCACCGTGTCTTTGTGAGATGCAGAGTAGGTGAACGGATGATCTAGGCATGTGTGGTTCCCACCGTGAAACATGGAGGAGGAGGTGCTATGGTGCTTTGCTGGTGACACTGTCTGTGATTTATTTAGAATTCAAGGCACTTAACCAGCATGGCTACCACAGCATTCTGCATTGATATGCCATCCCATCTGGTTTGAACTTAGTGGGACTATCATTTGTTTTTCAACAGGACAATGACCCAACACACCTCCAGGCTGTGTAAGGGCAAGTTGACCAAGAAGGAGAGTGATGGAGTGCTGCATCAGATGACCTGGCCTCCACAATCACCTGACCTCAACCCAATTGGGATGGTTTGGGATGAGTCGGACCGCAGAGTGAAGGAAAAGCAGCCAACAAGTGCTCAGCATATGTGGGAACTCCTTCAAGACTGTTGGAAAAGCATTCCAGGTGAAGCTGGTTAACAGAATGCCAAGAGTGTGCAAAGCTGTCATTCAAGGAAAAGGGTGGCTATTTGAATAATCTCAAATACAAAATATATATTGATTTGTTTAACACTTTTTTGGTTACTACAGGATTCCATATGCATCTTTTTTAATTTAACCTTTTAAAACCTCTTTGGGCTAGGGGGCAGTATTTTCACATCCGGATGAAAAGCATGCCCAGAGGAACCTGCCTGTTACTCAGGCCCTGAAGCTAGGATATGCATATTATTAGTAGATGTGGATAGAAAACACTCTGAAGTTTCTAAAACTGTTTGAATGATGTCTGTGAGTATAACAGAACTCATATGGCGGGTGAAAACCTGAGAAAAATCCAACCAGGAAGTGGGAAATCTGAGGCTTGTAGTTTTTCAAGTGATTGCCTATCCAATATACAGTGTAAATGGGGTCATATTGCACTTCCTAAGGCTTCCACTAGATGTCAACAGTCTTTAGAACGTTGTTTCAGGCTTCTACTGAATGGGGAGAGAATAAGAGCTGTTGGAATCAGGTGTCTGGAAAAAAGGCATGAGCTCAGTCACGTGCGCAGCCTTGGGAGCGAGCTGAGTTCTTCTTCATTCCTAAAGACAAAGGAATTGTCCGGTTGGAATTGTATTGAAGATTTATGATAAAAACATCCTAAAGATTGATTCTATACATTGTTTGACATGTTTCTACAAACTGTAGTATAACTTTTTTTTTTTACTTTTCGTCTGGACTTAGTAAGCGCGCCTTGTGCATTTGGAATAGTGAACCTAACGCGCGAACAAAATGGAGGTATTTGGACATAAAGATTAACTTTATCAAACAAAACGAACATTTATTGTGGAACTGGGATTCCTGGGAGTGCATTCCGATGAAGATCATCAAAGGTAAGTGAATATTTATAATGCTATTTCTGACTTCTGTTGACTCCACAACATGGCGGGTATCTGTATGGCTTGTTTTGGTGTCTGAGCACTGTACTCTGATTATTGCAAGGTGTGCTTTCGCTGTGAAGCTTTTTTGAAATCTGACACAGCGGTTGCATTAAGGAGAAGTGTATCTTTAAATCTGTGCATAACACTTGTATATTTTATCAAAGTTTATGATAAGGATTTCTGTAAATTGATGTGGCTCTCTGCAAAATCACCGAAGTTTTTGGAGGCAAAACATTACTGAACATAACGCGCCACCGTAAACTGAGATTTTTGGATATAAATATGAATTTTATCGAACAAAACATACATGTATTGTGTAACATGAAGTCCTATGAGTGCCATCTGATGAAGATCATCAAAGGTTAGTGATTAATGTTCTCTATTTCTGCTTTTTGTGACTCCTCTCTTTGGCTGGAAAATGGCTGTATGTTTTTTTGTGACTAGGTGCTGACCTAACATAATCGTTTGGTGTGCTTTCGCTGTAAAGCCTTTTTGAAATCGGACACTGTGGTTGGATTAACGAGAATCTTATCTTTAAAAATGGTGTATAATACTTGTATGTTTGAGGAAATTTAATTATGAGATTTCTGTTGTTTGAATTTGGCGCCCTGCACTTTCACTGGCTGTTCTCAAATCGATCCCGCTAAAGGGATTTGATCCGCAATAAGTTTAACGAGGCAATTCAGTTAAGAACAAGTTATTATTTTCAATGACGGCCTACCGGGGAACAGTGGGTTAACTGCCTTGTTCAGGGGCAGGACGACAGATTCTTTAACTTTTCACCTCAGGGATTTGATTAAGTAACCTTTCAGTTACTGGCCCAACGCTCTAACCACTAGGCTACCTGCCGCCATATGTGTTATTTCATAGTTGATGTCTTCACTATTATTATACAATGTAGAAAAAAGTACAAATAAAGAAAAAACCTTGAATGCGTCGGTGTGCCCAAACTTTTGACTGGTACTGTACCTTAAAAGACAGTCTTAACATACAAAATTTCAGCTATTTAAGTCCAATGTAATCATGCCATTTTGTTAGGTGAATGAGCACATATAGGGAAAACTATTACCTGGAAACTTTTGAGCGCACCACCGGCATTGAACTTCAGGCACAGGTTGACTTTGTTATCCTTCTCAAGAACCTCGAAGGTTCCCTCCTTCCATCGAGTGGTGCCCACGTCTATGCTGTTGTAGCGTATTTTGACAACGCTTCCGCTGGAGAGCTTGGGCACTGCAGCTGCCATGGGTGATTGTCAGGGTTGTGGTCTCCAAATAAACCTAATGGAAGGGAAAAGTAGATTGTGTGCAAACAAGGACATATTTTTTAAATTAGGCTTGGGCGGTATACCGTATACAGGGTATTTGGAAATAGCCGCGGGATTGCTTTTCAATACCGTCAAAACTACTTTGATTTTTTTTATTATACATTTGAATGTGTAGCTACTTAATAAGTAAATACCTGCAGTCAACTTGTGCAATACGATAGGCGATAAAGAGATTACCAGTAGTCCCCAGTCACGTAGTATTTGTTTACAAGCACACAACGAGACCAGAGCCTTGTGAGTCACTTACTGTTTGTTGTGCAGCATGCGCCAGGTGATCTAGTTACAGTATGGAATTCACAACTAAATGTTTGCCAGCTAAATATCTTATGTTAACTGTCTAAAATGTGCTAAATGCTCTGCAGGTGTTTGCTAATTTAGTAGCTAGTTAGCCATCGAGCTCCTTGCAAAATTAAGATTTGCTTGGTAATAGCAGAGAATTCCATCCTGGATCAAGTATTTGTTTTGTGCATGCAGCAAACTGAGTAGCATGCATTTTTGAGTTACTTGTATAACTTTGAGCTGGGATGTCTGTCCTGCAAATAGTTTAGGTCAGAGACAGTATAAAATGTTAGCAATGTGTTCGTTAGCATTTAGTTTACATTCACCTTTAGATCTCAGAGGCTCAGTGGGGTTTGAAAATAGCACCCCTTGTGTTCAGTGCAAGTATTACAGAATATCCCAGGATATTACAAGAACAATATGAAGGTATGACAATCTGGATACCGCCCATGACTATTTTAAATATATATATTTTTAACATTTAGAGCACTAGTAAGAGAGCAGCAACTGAGTCGTCCAGTAACTTTTAACACATTGTTGGCGCAACAGTTGTCCTGTCCTATGGGTAAGTCTGGTTTGAAAGGGAACACTATGCCAAAAGACTTTAATTAAATAATATACAGTGCAGACCAGTGCACGTGACCTGGGCAATTTTTCCAAGCTGTAAGTTGAAATGTTCTGCTTATGTTTGGTCCCACGGTGTTGTGTTATTTGGCAGTGACAAATGTTTGCATGATGCAATTTCGTTTTTAACCTAATCAGGGAGGGGTTCACTTGTTTACCGATTTGCAAGTAAAGTCTTGGGACGCTCTGCTAGGCAGGGAAGTGTAAGTGTGGCATTATCCACAACCATCAAAGGTATTGTTCACGCATTACCCATTGGGCTGCAGTGTATTACGACAAGCATCCTTAGCCACTTGGTTAGTCCAATTGGTTAAACTTAGCTAGCAAGCAAGTGACATAGCTTAGATAGAGGGGGAACTAACGGTACTTAGCTAGCTATAATTGAACTGGCATAACGATAACTTAAATGTAAATAACGATGCTTGCTAAGTATGCCCCATTGTATGACAAATAGCCATGTTCAGAGATTCAACCTTATCTACATGGATCTCCCCAAAGAATGTAAAAGAGGGGCCCTGCGCCAACTTGTGGACTTACATATTTTATTCTATTACACGAGGGACGCAAAAAACATCATACCTGTGGGCATAGCGGGACAAGAAAGCAAGAAAAACAGTAATTGTAAAAGCAAGCCAGCATGATGGTATGTGTTGCTATGGTGATTTCCGTAAATAAACATAGCAAATCAACACTAAGACAGATGGCAAAAGTAACAATATTTTAAGATGTTTTATTTTTTGCCCGCACTACAAATAACTATAGCAGTCCACTAATACAGGACTAGTAATGGCCCAGTGCACTACTTTAAAAAAAAAACGCTTACTATTTTGCGCAAGGGCACTGTCGGTGTGATCGAAGCGTTATGCCTACAGCGTCATTGCGAAAAATGGTATCCAGCATCATCTGGATATGTGCGCAACAAAAGTTCATAATTCCCCTTCTGCTACCATTTCTATCAAGCCGTCTACGCATATAGTTTGAGCAAACATTCGATAAATCCAACATGTGTACACACAGAACGCACTGCAACTGCCTCAGCAACGCTGCAAGGCAAACGCAGCGTTCCATTGGAAATGAATGTACTTCTATTATGCCAAAATGCAATAAAGCTGTCCGTGTGACCGAGGCGTTACACAACTCTGCAAGCGTATTCATGTCCAAATACATTTGGTTGCTTGTAAATGTTTTATTTACACCTTTTTTGGAAGTACATACCGGCCATAAAGGGAGTAAATGTTGATAGTTCCTAAGCGAAACTCCATACTGTATTTGGTGTGTAATGAACGTATTTTGACAATAATACGCTTTCAGAGCGGTCTAATTTGTTTGAATCGGAGCTTCCTGGGCAAACATCTCTGACGCACAGATAAGGTCTGGGGCAGGGAGGACACAGCCACACTACACTCGAGTCAGTTACTGTTGGCTAGATAACTGCTGTGATGCACCGCTAACCACTAGTTAGTTAGCTAACGTTAGCTAGCTTGGTAGCTGGCTAACTGGATATTACGAGATGAGATTGACGCCCCCAAATCAACTCAGCAAAACATCATTGGATAGTTACACATCTAGCTAACTGCGAAAGTCTAGCCATGTCCCATGCACGAGCAAGTTCGTAACTAACGATAGCTGGCTGCTAAAAAGGACAAGGAATAGCTAGCTAATTTGATTTTGTCATTTGGAGATAAACATCGCCTTGACTTAATTACAAGACAAGGAACACTTGCCTTTGAATGAAATATCCCTTAAACGAAACGTGTAAATTATAATATTTTTGTTTTAAAATCCTCGGGGAGTAGTAAGTTGGTTTAGCCGGCATTCGGTGGCCCCAGTATTTTGTTGTTGACAGTGTGGTCCGCACGACGTTTTCCTCCAGTACTCGATGATGGCGGGAATGTGAAAATCTAGCGGAAATGATCTACGAGAACACATATCACATGTCTTCTCGCGATACTTAACCACGATGAATTGCGAACAAAATATTAAGATAGTTCAGTCAGGCCGTTAAGCATCGCAAAATATGATCAGTTCCGGTTTACTTAACAGGGTGTGTCTACCATAGACACCAATGGGTCTGACTTTCATTGAACCAGAAAAAAACCCAGAAAGAAACAGCGAGTGGGGTGTCTCGCTTCCTCTTCCGTCTCTGATTCAACGAATGAAATGCATAACTGTCTTATTAGCGTCTTATCGGTATCGACCTACCATGTAAACTAAAGGTTATATTTGTTTAAGGATAATAGCTATGTTGCTTGTGTTATAGCGTTAGACAGATATAAAGCAGATATCCTTCTCAAACAGAAGTTCGCTGCATGTTGGATAAATAAACGCGCGGGTAAAGGTTCAAACGTCGTTACAGTTCCGATGTGACCATTGTAAGCAAACTAAGACCAAATATAGTCTGCTAAAACTAAGCTAGGTAACTAGTTGTCGTTTTTGTTTTATTTGTAACTAACTCAGCAGCTTACGGGATATAATATCCAGACGCTTCAGACAATGCTGGCTACAGGCGCAGTAAGTTTGCAATATTGAATTAGCTAGCTAACGTTACATTGTATGCCGTGTTATCTATCAATATGCATATTCATTTTGTGTTATGGTTATTTTCTGTCGCCACCCACCAGATCCATGCACAACTCGGGGTACACAAACTACCGATATGTAGCAAAGCTAGATACTCGGAGGTCTCTAGTTTACACTGCCCAAACAGGGTGAGTATAATTTGTGGAACGTTCCAACAGGAATCTGTTCCAGAAACTTAGTAAAGTAACGTTACAAGGTTGCCAACAAACAACGCATAAAAAGTAGTATGATCAATTCACCTAGCTAACTAGCTGCCGAATAGGCATCAACTCAACACGTAGCTTATTCTTAATGTTTGTCCATAGGCTACCAGAGTGAGGACATACATTTTTCGGAATAAACGTGGTGAGTGAAAAACTTTATGAAATGGCCCACTCCCTACCCGGTATCTTTATTCTGCCGCTATACAACTTTGTATGCGTTGTTTGTTGGCAACCTTATTATACGTTTTTGGAACAGATTCCTGTTGAAACGTTGCACAAATTATACCCGCCCAAACACGTGATTGCAGTTAGTTAGTGCATTGTAAAAAATGAACTAGTTAAGTTAGTTACTAACGTTAGTTAGTCACCGGGCAGCAAACCAACCTTGATTTATCTGACAGATGATCCTAGAAAGGGAGAACATTCGTTGGAATTGTATTACATGCTCAGATGCCATGTCTGAGGTTGGTTCACCCCCCTGTTCTTTTCTCACAGGCTGCAACCACAGCCCTGGTTCAGGTGGATCGGGAGAAGATCTACCAGTGGATCAACGAGCTGTCTAGCCCAGAGACCAGGGAGAATGCCCTCCTGGAGCTCAGCAAGAAGAGGGAGTCTGTCCCTGACCTGGCACCCATGCTATGGCACTCTTGTGGAACCATTGCTGCCCTCCTGCAGGTACTAAATATATTACCTTCACTTACTGTATTAACTATTTCACATTACTGAGCCGATTCAAGCCAATCTGTAATGCGCTTTCATAAGAGGAAAAATACATGTGCATTGCTTTAGGTGGTCTTCCCCTATGTCTGTGTCTTAGTCATTGTGGCATTGTGTTAGCTCAGTTGGTAGAGCATGGCACCAGGGTTGTGGGTACGATTCCCACAGGGGATGTTAGCAGTTGATGTTATTCTTCAATAACACAGACCCCAATGCAAATCAGAGGGAGAAAAATATATTTATTCAAAGAGAACAAATCATAGTTGTTATGCTGGAAAGTAGATGGTCATTCTTCCCTGTCCTCAGTGTTTTCTCCACTTAACAAAGAGACAAGATGTAGTTTCCAACCCTAGCCTGTGGTTGACCAATTAGAATTACTTACAGTAAAATTGAGCCAATGACCAAGTATCTTGTTTTAGGCTCAATGTATAGACAATTCGGACCAATGAGAACATGCCACATGTCGCTATGAGTCCAAGACTGAAACCCCTACACAGATTCTAAACAGATGTTAAACTGAAAAACAACTATTTCTATTGATCGTTATTTCCCCAATGACCAATAGTGCTCTGCGTTGTTTATTTATCTTAAAATATTCTTACAGAGACCAGTATGAAAAAAGTGTGAAAATCTATGCACTCACTAGTGTAAGTCTCTCTGGATAAGAGCATCTGCTCAATGACTAAAATGTAAATGTAAAATGATGCATGAAGGTACCTACAGTGCCTCCTTAAAGACATGCTTTTTACCTTTGGCAACTACTAAGTATTTTTTAAACATGCTGGATGTGGCGATGTGTAGTTCATACATGCATTATCTATGAGCAAAATTACGGTCTTACCTCAATTAGCCATGAAATCACTAGTTAGAAACTAAGTTTGTTTAGAAGCTTTACTGCGCTATTTTCCCCCATGTGGGCCATCCCCTATCAATTCAGGTTCTAGCCAATGAGCTTCAGCCTCTTGCTATTTGAGTGGCAGCAAGGAAGATGTGCACACACAGCAGAGCGAGGTAGAGCGCAGTGACGTGGTGCACATACCGTATCTGGACATGTGACGTAGTAGCAATTTTCAGGGACTACTTTTGGCTCGTGAGCACTACTTTCAGATTTACTGGCTAAAAAGTATACAAAAGTACCCTAGAATCTCTTTAAGAGGACGATACTACTTCACATTCTAATTTATTTGCATTCTGTTTCTTTCAGGAAATTGTGAACATCTACCCCTCCATAAACCCACCAACTCTGACAGCCCACCAATCCAACAGAGTATGCAACGCCCTCGCGCTCTTACAGTGTGTCGCCTCCCATCCAGAGACTCGGTAATGCACCATTTTTCTTTTCAGTATGTAAATGATTGTGTTATATGTGTCACTATCTTACACATTCAAAATGTAACCACCTCCTCCAGGTCTGCATTTTTGGCAGCACACATTCCTCTCTTCCTCTACCCTTTCCTGCATACTGTGAGCAAGACACGCCCATTTGAGTACCTGCGCCTCACCAGCTTAGGAGTCATAGGTAACATCCTTTTCTACCTGCATTTGTCTGCCTGATTCCAATGCACTCGATTGTTCATGCCGCAATTCTCTGGCTCATTAAAAACACCTGATTGCCTCCAACTGTAGTTTGCTGTTTGTGTGCCTGCAGGTGCTCTGGTCAAAACAGACGAACAGGAGGTGATCAATTTCCTGCTCACCACAGAGATCATCCCTCTATGCCTGCGCATCATGGAGTCAGGCAGCGAGCTCTCCAAAACGGTAGCTAATCAATCCAGCTTCTGCCATATTGCTTACACACATTGTTATGTGCATATAAACAAAAGGAAATGACTTCATCTGCCTTCTCCCTTTCTCCTCAATGGCAGGTTGCTACTTTCATACTCCAAAAAATTCTGCTGGACGACACCGGGCTGGCGTACATATGCCAGACCTATGAACGCTTCTCTCACGTGGCAATGATTCTTGTAAGTATCATTTGTTTTCAGAGGAAGGTTTAGCTCAGCTGTATATACAGGTGGGTTGTTCAGCAATAAAACCAGGCACGTGAACAAATGGGGCTTTACCTGTGCAGAGCACCTGCCCATTTGCCTCCCCAGTCTCCAATGTGCCCTTTTCTGTGGTGATATAATTTCCCACAAAATGTTAGTTCTTCTGAACCCGCTGCCCACAAGTCATCTTTAAATTGTTATCCATGCATCAGAACCAAAAAGTTGAGCGTCTTGATTGTTGACCAATTACCAATAATCAGCAATGGCGTGCAAAGGGACGCGTGCATATCCAGATTAGTGACCAGAAAGAACTTAGCTGTGTTTGAATACCCATACTAACATACTACATACTATTCGTTCATTTTAGTATACTGTAAACTAACGGTATCGTTTCAGTTGAGCATAATAGAGCTTCGCCTGCCTACCGGAAGTTGACGCTGTTGCTATGCAACCTCTTGCTAGCTTGTTAGCATAACAAATGACTAGCTAAACATTTTACGATTTCGGATGTGTTCGTAAATTCAATCTGGAGTGCCAGGGTGCACTCTGGACGCCCTGGCCGAGGAGTAGACCTCACAACGGCATTCAACCACCCAAGCTAACTGGCTAATGTTGGCTAGCTTGCTAGCTACTGTCAGACACAAATAAGAGAACACCTCACTCTGACAATTTTACTCCCCCTAGAAGAGCTGGTTAGGCTGTTTTTATGTTGTCCAGAGCGTTGTTGACTGTAACTGTGCTGCTGGCAACAACTTAATTATGTTTTTTTGCCGACGTTTACTGACAGCAGCCATATTCAACTGGTGTTGAGCGTTTGTAAATTCGTCAGTTATTCTGCGCTCTGGCACACTCAGACGACAGTGCCTTGAAATCGGAGTAGATAGCCTGAGCGAATTTAAGAACGTACCCTAGGGTTGATCGGAGGGTTCAATCGCAGTCAAGCACCTAAGCTAACTGGCTAACGTTGGCTAGCTACTTTCAGACACAAATGAGAGAACACCTCACTCTCACCATTTTACTTACCCTAGCAGAGCTGGTTAGGCTGTTTTGTTATCCAGAGCGTTGGTGACTAACTGTGCTGCTAGCAACAATTTAATTATGCTTTTTTGGGCCAACGTTTAATGACACTGGCCATTTTCAACGGTGTTGAGTGTTTTGTAAATTCAGCAGTTATTCTGCACAAGAGTGCTCTAAAATCAGAGTAGCTATCCGGAATGAACAATTTCCATTGAAACGCACAACGACTATACCACTTAACTAAGAATTATGTGAATAATCGAGTCAATAAATGTTGGGTAGTTAGCAGATAGTTAATATACTGCCTGGCAAGTTTGATTTATTAGTAGCCAACTAACGTTAGGTAACATACTGGTACATACTGCTGTAATGCTATGCTGTTCGTAAGGATAGCGTAGTTAGCAAATTGTCAGCCAACGTAACGTTTTTGAAAAGTCATTACTTTATTACATTGCTCAACATTTTCTTAACTTTGATTATAATTAGTTAAAGCAATGAATTTGCATCCGCTCTCGTTGGACTTTGGCTGCATATTTTCCGCCATTTTCTTCAAATCTGAAAACGCTGTGAAGCCACGGTCATTTTATAAAGAATTGCATTATGGGCCCTAAAAGCACAGAAATAGTGTCCACTGCATGTATACATTATATTTTGGCAAATTTAGTACGACATCCGGTAACTTTTGTCATACTAACTATATCCATACTATGACTAATAAGCATACTATATACTCAATTCACGTCACAAGTAGTGAGGTTACTATGAGTATTCAAACACAGCTCTTGTTTAATTTCCTCCAGTTTTGCCTGGCAAAAACAGAGTAGGCCTACATTTATCGTCCATATAAAATACAGTTTAGCAATCTACTACTGACTCATCTTTGCCAGAACAATAGGCTACCTGCAGGGTTGGGGAGTAACAGATTACATGTAAACGGTTACATATAAGGGACTACAATAAGAGTAACTGTAATCCGTTACAAGCAAAAATATTGTAATCAGATTAGATACTTTTGAAAAAGTAGATGATTACTCCGAGGATTACTTTTAAATATAGAAAGGATGTTTTTCTGTTTTCTCAATGACGTTCAAATCAGCATTGAAAAAAGGCGCAAGTTCAAGTTTGTTCCACCTGAGCGTGTCTGACCACAAGTCAGAGACCACTATGATGACACACCAAATCTGTTTGATGGATCACGCAAAAAGAGCAGGAATAAGCTTTTCTGAGTTACAGTCCAAGCTATGTCTTCCAATGGTGCGACTTCTGTCGGCATCCAAAGACTATCCAACATGAATAAAACGCTTGGCGGTAAGGATGCCAGCAGTGGTGTAGTCTACGGCGATACGGATATCACTTATTGATATCTACAGTTGAAGTTGGAAGTTTACATACACCTTAGCCAAATACATTTAAACTCAGTTTTTCACAAGTCCTGACATTTAATCCTAGTAAAAATTCCCTGTTTTAGGTCAGTTAGGATCCCCCTTTTTCCTCCAAACATAACGATGGTCATTATGGCCAAACAGTTCTATTTTTGTTTCATCAGACCGGAGGACGTTTCTCCAAAAAGTGCGATCTTTGTCTCCATGTGCAGTTGTAAACCATGGTCTGTCTTTTTTTATGGTGGTTTTGGAGCAGTGGCTTCTTCCTTGCTGAGCGACCTTTCAGGTTATGTCGATGTAGGACTCGTTTTGCTGTGGATATAGATACTTTTGTACCTGTTTCCTCCAGCATCTTCACAAGGTCCTTTGCTGCTGTTCTGGGATTGATTTGCCCATTTCGCACCAAAGTACGTTCATCTCTAGGAGACAGAACGGGTCTCCTTCCTGAGCGGCATGACGGCTGCGTGGTCCCATGGTGTTTATACTTGTGTACTATTGTTTGTACAGATGAACGTGGTACCTTCAGGCGTTTGGAAATTGCTTACAAGGATGAACCAGACCTGTAGAGGTCTACCATTTTTTTCCCCCTGCAATCTTGGCTGATTTCTTTAGATTTTTTCCCCCATGATGTCAAGCAAAGAGGCACTGAGTTTGAAGGTAGGCCTTGAAATACATCCACAGGTACACCTCCAATTGACTCAAATGATGTCAATTAGCCTATCAGAAGGTTCTAAAGCCATGACATCATTTTCTGGAATTTTCCAAGCTGTTTAAATGCGCAGTCAACTTAGTGTATGTAAACTTCTGACCCACTGGAATTGTGATATAGTGAAATAATCTGTCTGTAAACAATTGTTGGAAAAATGACTTGTGTCATGCACAAAGTAGATGTTCTAACCTACTTGCCAAACCTATAGTTTGCTAACAAGACATTTGTGGAGTGGTTGAAAAACGAGAATTAATGACTCAAACCTAAGTGTATGTAAACTTCCGACTTTAACTGTACATAGCGCATTGATGTGAATCACACTGCTGCGCTCTCATTTAGCTATTTGCACCTTATGGATTGTGGTTGTCATGGATGGCTGTTCACAAATCTAAATGTGCATTTGAACCCAATAGTGGTTGAATTCAAGAAGTTTAAGCTGCCTATCAGTCATTATTTTTGATACCAGTGAAAAATGAGCTCTTGC
Source organism: Salmo salar (assembly GCF_965601325.2). NCBI lineage: Eukaryota > Metazoa > Chordata > Actinopteri > Salmoniformes > Salmonidae > Salmo > Salmo salar. The sequence continues at coordinate 12,832,948 of NC_138311.1, read as the reverse complement.
AACAGCTGCGTTGTGCAGATCCCAGCCTATGGAATAAAATACCCGCTTTTATTCCAATCTAATTCATGCTGATACAAAAAATTAATCCAGAGGCCTAATGGACACATGCTCAACCACACACAGTTTTGATAGACTTGAAGGGGCAATCTGTAGTTGCTACATACATTTTTTTGGACTTATATCTTTACATTAATATATATATAATTTAATCTTATATGTAGTAGAAAGCGATGGGTTAGAAGAAGCCTACATAACCAACCCATAAAGTAAACTGTAACTATGTAAACTTTAACATTGATTTGTCCTGCAATAGATGTCGTTCAATTGGTAACATTTGTCTTCTTCTAATGCCTCTTAAGGGAAAAAGTAATCTAAAATTACCTGAATGTAGTCAGATTACATTACTGAGTTTATAATGCAAAAGTTACATTTATGATTACAATTTTGGACAGATAACTGTAACGGATTACATTTAGAAAGTAACCTTCCCAACCCTGGCTACCTGCTGATTTGATTCATACTTTTTCATATTTCAAATGGGCCTTGTTTGGGTGGCTACTGACTATATGTCTAAAGATATGCAGCCGTAACATCGTACTGCCTTCAATATTACGGGATGAAGATCTAACATATTCTGGTGAATCTACTACAATATTTGTAAGGAATAACAGCTACCAGGTTGACAACGAGCACTCTGCAGGCAGGCTGCCGTCCAAAATGATACGGTGCTTTCAGAAAGTATTCACACCAGTTGACTTTTTTGTTGTGTTACAACCTGAATTTAAAATGGGTTAAATGTTGATTTAACACGCAATCAATTGGGCTTCCCCACTGACATTAGTTGATTTGTTCAACCGCAGAGAAAATGTACCGTAATTAAAAAAAAATAAAAAATGTATCACCAATTGCTCAACAATATCAATGCCCATGCCATCGATCCTATGGCACACCATGTTATTTGACAATGGTACAGTCTAAAGTGCATCAGCTGCTGTCTTATCAATCATAGTTTCTGCGAGGATAAGCAATGAATCACGTGCACTTGGCGCGAGCATAGGATCAAACAGATCCAACTGGAGAGCAGAGGCCAGGTAGCCAAAGAAATGTGCACAGGCAGAAACTAAAGTGGAAAAAAAAGTTGGCCTTTTTGAAATATAAAATAACTAGATATTTCACACCAGTGACCCCAGTAAATGTTTTCCTGCCTATTCTTTCACATTTTTGAAAATCTTCCCACGTATACCTAGGTTGGGAAACACTGGAATCATTTTTTTAAACCTATAATTGAATTATACATTCTGTTTTACAGAATGTGATTAGATCAATTGATATACAATGTGTCACTCTGTGGCTAAGATTACTTCCCAAGCAAATACCAATTTTTTTGACTCCTCTACTTTAGGTCATAGCCATGCTTCTGAATGTCAGAGACAAACCAAAGATATTGCCATGTGCATCAGTCACGTCTGTTTCTTTTGTTTAACAAAAAAAACCTAGTCTTCGCTTATGACAAGCATGCATATAACATGATGCAGACACCACCATGCTTGAAAATATGAAGAGTGGTACTCAGTGACGTGTTGTGTTGGATTTGCCCCAAACATAACGCTTTGTATTCAGGACATAAAGTTAATTTCTTTGCCACATTTTTTTCCAGTTTTACTTTACTGCCTTATTGCAAACAGGATGAATGTTTTGGATAAACATTTTTTGTAAAGGCTTCCTTCTTTTCACTCTCATTGAGGTTAGTATTGTGGAGTAACTAAAATGTTGTTGATCCATCCTCAGTTTTATCCTATCACAACCATTCAATTCTGTTTTTAAAGTCACCGTTGGCCTCATGGTAAAATCCCTGAGTGGTTTCCTTCATCTCTGGCAACTGAGTTAGGAAGGACGCCTGCATCTTTGTAGTGACTGGGTGTATTGATACACCATCCAAAATGTAATTAATAACTTTACCATGCTCAAAGGGATATTCAATATATACTTCTTTTTTTACCCATCTACAAATAGGTGCCCTTTTTTGCGAGGCATTGGAAAACCTCCCTGCTCTTTGTGGTTGAATCTGTGATTTGAAATGTACTGCTCGACTGAGGGACCTTACAGATAATTGTATGTGTGGGGTACAGAAATCGGGTAGTTATTCAAAAATCATGTTAAACCCTATTATAGTGAGTTCATGCAATTTATATGACTTAAGCACATTTTTACTCCTGAACTTATACTGAACAAAAATATAAACGCAACATGCAACAATTCATATAAGGAAAATCAGTACATTTGAAGTAAATTCATTAGGCCCTAATCTATGGATTTCACATGACTGGGAATACAGATATGCATCTGTTGGTCACAGATGCCAACAACCACAAAAAAGTAGGGGAATGGATCAGAGAACCAGTCCGTGTCTGGTGTGACCGCCATTTGCCTCATGCAGCGCGACATATTCTACATGCATACAAAAGTATGTAGACACCTGTTTGTTGGACTTCTCATTCCAAAATTATGGGCATTAATATGGAGTTAGTCCCCCCTTTGCTGCTATAACAGCCTCAACTCTTCTGGGAAGGCTTTCCACTAGATGTTGACTCATTGCTGCGGGGACTTGCTTCCTTTCAGCCACGAGCACTAGTGAGGTCGGGCATTGATGTTGGGGGATTAGGCCTGGCACACAGTCGGCGTTTCAATTAATCCCAAAAATGTTTGATGGGGTTGAGGTCTGGGCTCTGTGTAGGCCAGTCAAGTTCTTCCACACCGATCTCGCCAAACCAAACCATTTCTGTATGGACCTCGCTTTGTGCACGGGGGCATTGTCATGCTGAAACAGGAAAGGGCCTTCCCTAAACTGTTGCCACAAAGTTGGAACCACAGAATCGTCAAGAATGTCATTGTATGTTGAAGCATTAAGATTTCCTTTCACTGGAACTAAGGGGCCAAGCCCGAACCATGAAAAGCACCCCATACCATTATTCCCCCTCCACCAAACTTTACAGTTGGCGCTATGCATTTGGGCAGGTAGCGTTCTCCTGGAATCCACCATACTCAGATGGTGAAGCGTGATTTAATTCCAGAGAACACGTTTCCACTGCCCCAGAGTCCAATAGCGGCGAGCTTTACACCACTCCAGCCGAAGCTTGCCATTGCACATGGTGATCTTAGGCTTGTATGCGGCTGCTCGGCCATGGAAACCTATTTCTTGAAGCTCCCAATGAACAGTTCTTGTGCTGACATTGCTTCGAGAGGCAGTTTGGAAGTCGGTAGTAAGTGTTGCAACCCTTTAGACGTTTCCACTTCACAATAACAACACTTACAGTTGACCAGGGCAGAAATTTGACAAACTGACTTGTTGGAAAGGTGGCATCCTATGACGTGCCATATTGGAAGTCACTCGACTACTCATGCCTCTCCCTAAAGTCAATATGCCTTGTCCATTGCTGTTTTGGTTAGTGATTGTCTTATTCACTGTAGAGCCTCCAGCCCTGCTCAATATGCCTCAGCTAACCCTCTTGTCCCACCTCCCACACATGCGGTGACCTCACCTGGTTTAATTGATGTCTCTAGAGACAATACCTCTCTCATCGTCACTCAATGCCTAGGTTTACCTCAACTGTATTCACATCCTACCATATCTTTGTCTGTACATTATGCATTGAATCTATTCTACCGCACCCAGAAACCTGCTCCTTTTACTCTCTGTCCCGAACGTACTAGACGACCAGTTCTTATAGCCCTTAGCCGTACCCTTATCCTCCTACTCCTCAGCTCCTCTGGTGACGTAGAGGTTAATCCAGGCCCTGCAGTGCCTAGCTCCACTCCCATTCCCCAGGCCCTCTCATTTGTTGACTTCTGTAACCGTAAAAGCCTTGGTTTCATGTATGTTAACATTAGAAGCCTCCTCCCTAAGTTTGTTTTATTCACTGCTTTAGCACACTCTGCCAACCCGGATGTCCTAGCCGTGTCTGAATCCTGGTTTAGGAAGGCCACCAAAAACCCAGAAATGTACATCCCTAACTATAACATTTTCCGACAAGATAAAACTGCCAAAGGGGGCAGGGTTGCAATCTACTGCAGAGAGAGCCTGCAGAGTTCTGTCTTACTATCCAGGTCTGTGCCCAAACAATTTGAGCTTCTACTTTTAAAAATCCACCTTTCCAGAAACAAGTCTCTCACCGTTGCCGCTTGCTATAAACCCCATTTTGCCCCCAGCTGTGCCCCGGCACCATATGTGAATTGATTACCTCCCATCTATCTTCAGAGCTCATGCTGTTAGGTGACCTAAACTGGGACATGCTTAACAACCCGATCATCCTACAATCTAAGTTTGATGCCCTCAATCTCACACAAATTACTGTCAAGCGCTCCCTAAAACACTTCAGCGAGCAGGCCTTTCTAATCAACCTGGACCGGGTATCTTGGAAGGATATTGACCTCATTTCGTCAGTAGAGGATGCCTGGTTATTCTTTAAAAGTGCTTTCCTCACAATCTTAAATAAGCATGCCCCATTCAAAAAATGTAGAACCAGGAACAGATATAGCCCGTGGTTCACTCCAGACCTGACTGCCCTTGACCAGCACAAAAACATCCTGTGGCGTACGGCATTAGCATCAAATAGCCCCCGCGATATGCAACTTTTCAGGGAAGTTAGGAACCAATATAGACAGGCAGTTATGAAAGCTAAGGCTAGCTTTTTCAAACAGAGATTTGCAACCTGCAGCACAAACTCCAAAAAGTTCTGCGACACTGTAAAGTCCATGGCGAGTAAGAGCACCTCCTCCCAGCTGCCCACTGCACTGAGGCTAGGAAACACTGTCACCACTGATAAATCCACAATAATTGAGAATTTTTATAAGCATTTTTCTACAGCTGGCCATGCTTTCCACCTGGCCACCCCTACCCTGGTCAACAGCCCTGCACCCCCCACAGCAACTTGCCCAAGCCTCCCTCATTTCTCCCTCACCCAAATCCAGATAGCTGATGTTTTGAAAGAGCTGCAAAATCTGTATCTCTACTTGCGCATTCATCTTCTGCACATCTATCACTCCAGTGTTTAATTGCTAAATTGTAATTATTTCACCACTATGGCCTATTTATTGCCTTACCTCCCTTATCTTACCTCATTTGCACACACTGTATATAGTCTTTTTCTCTATTGTGTTATTGACTGTATGTTTGTTTATTCCATGTGTTGTTTGTGTCGCATTTGTAAATGAGAACTTGTTCTCAACTAGCCTACCTGGTTAAATAAAGGTTACATTTAAAATAAAACAAAAATGTATCCGCCGCCATCACCTCACGTTTCATGATAATGCACAGCCCCATGTTGCAAGGCTCTGTACACAATTCCTGGAAGCTGAAAATGTCCCAGTTCTTCCATGGCCTGCATACTCACCAGACATGTCAATCATTCATCATGTTTCAGATGCAGCTTGTTCCAGTTCCCGCCAATATCCAACAACTGGGACAACATTCCACAGGCCACAATCAACAGCCTGATCAAATCTATGTGAAGGAGATAAACTAGCATATGGACACCCCTTCAAATAAGTAGCTTTGGCTATTTCAGCCACAACTGTTGCTGACAGGTGTATAAAATCGAGCACACAGCCATGTAATCTCCATAGACAAACATTGGCAGTATAATGGCCTAACTGAAGAGCTCAGTTTTTTGTACTTCACCTTTATTTAACTAGGCAAGTCAGCTAAGATCAAATTCTTATTTACAATGACGGCCTACCGGGAAACAGTGGGTTAACTGCCTTGTTCAGGGGCAGAACGACTGATTTTTACCTTGTGTTGTGTGCCCCCCCCAAACCCTCTTTTACGCTGCTGCTACTCTCTGTTTATCATATATGCATTGTCACTTTAACTATACATTCATGTACATACTACCTCAATTGGCTTGACCAACCAGTGCCCCTGCACATTGGCTAACCGGGCTATCTGCATTGTCCCACCACCCGCCAACCCCTCTTACGCTACTGCTACTCTCTGTTTATCATATATGCATAGTCACTTTAACCATATCTACATGTACATACTACCTCAATCAGCCTGACTAACCGGTGCCTGTATGTAGCCTCGCTACTGTTATAGCCTAGCTACTGTATATAGCCTCGTATTGTTATTTTTCACCGTCTTTTTACTGTTTTTATTTCTTTACTTACCTATTGTTCACCTAATACCTTTTTTGCACTGTTGGTTAGAGCCTCTAAGTAAGCATTTCACTTTAAGGTCTACACCTGTTGTATTCGACGCACGTGACAAATAAACTTTGATTTGATTCTATCCAGCAACCTTTCGGTTACTGGCCCAATGCTCTAACCACCAGGCTACCTGCCGCCCCGATGGGCCTCAGGATCTCGCCACGGTGTCTCTCTGCATTCAAATTGCCATTGATAAAATGCAATTGTGTTCGTTGTCCGTAGCTTATGCCTGCCCATACCATAAGCCAACCGCCACCATGGGGCACTCTGTTCACAATGTTGACGTCAGCAAACCGCTTGCCCACACAACGCCATACACGTGGTCTGTTGTTGTGAGGCCGTTTGGACGTACTGCCAAATTCTCTAAACGACATTGGAGGCAGGTTATGGTAAAGAAAGGAACATTTTATCTTTCAACAGCTCCCTCAACTTGATACGTCTGTGACATTGTGTTGTTTGACAAAACTGCACATTTTAGAGTGGCCTTTTATTGTCCTCATCACAAGGTGCACCTGTCTAATGATCATGCTGTTTAATTAGCTGCCAGATATGCCACAACTGTCAGGTGGATGGATTATCTTGGCAAAGGAGACATGCAAATTTGTACCCAAAATTTGAGAAGTACGCTTTTTGTGCGTATTGAACATTTCTGAGATTTTATTTCAGCTAATGAAACATGGGACAAACACTTTATTAAATTTTTTTTTTTTTAAATGTAACCTTTATTTTACCAGGTAGGCTAGTTGAGAACAAGTTCTCATTTGCAACTGCGACCTGGCCAAGATAAAGCATAGCAATTCGACACATACAACAACAGTTACACATGGAATAAACAAAACAGTCAATAATACAGTAAAACAAAAAGTCTATATACAGTGAGTGCAAATGAGGTAAGTTAAGGCAATAAATAGTCCATGGTGGCGAAGTAATTAGAATATAGCAATTAAACACTGGAATGGTAGATGTGCAGAAGATGAATGTGCACGTAGAGATACTGGGGTGCAAAGGAGCAAGATAAATAAATTCAGTATGGGGATGAGGTAGGTAGATAGCCCATCTGTAAACAGCCCATCTATGTACTTGAATTTGTTCCATGTATTTAGGTTTGACATAACAAAGGGCTTGAATACTTGACTCTTAAATGTTTATTAATTTGTAAAAATGTCTAAACATAATTCCATTTTGGCATTATGGGGTATTGTGTGTAGGCCAGTGACACAAAATCTCAATTTAATAAATGTTAAATTCTGGCTGTAACACAACAAAATGTGTGAAAAGTTTCTGAAGGCCCTATACTATTGTTTTTGTTGGTTTTTTTTTTACCCCAAACATGTTGATTCTCTTTGTTTTCAGGGGAAAATGGTGCTGCAGCTTTCAAAGGAACCATCTGCACGTCTGCTGAAACATGTTGTACGCTGCTACCTTCGCCTCTCTGATAATCCAAGGTAAATTAAGTGTTAACAGCACTTTAAAGAGATTCTCTGGTACCTTTTTGTATACTTTTTAGCCAGTAGTTCTGAAAGTAGCGCTCACTAGCCAAAAATTTATCCCTGAAAATTGCTTACCACGTCACATATGTGCACCATGTCATTGCTCTCTCTCGCTCTGCTGTGTGCATCTTGCTAGCTGTCACTCAAATGGTGAGGGGCTGAAGCTCATTGGCTGGAATACTTACTAGTCGTCAAAGTCCCAGAGCATGTCTTTAACACCAGCAGGTATAGGCCTATGCATTATGATGCAGTTATAATGCACTGTAAGACTTGTTATAAGCATGTATAACGCCGTTATTTCTTAGTACTTTCTCATAATGATCTTGTCTAAAATGTGCAGAATCTTAATATATTAGAAAGGGGAAGCTTCACTTGTTCTCTTTGTTGGTGCACTGTCTCTACATGTCCACCAAGAGGAGCTGTGCCATGAATGTAATTTAAGCCAGGAGGTCACTGTGTCAGTCAGAGATGTAGTGCATTCCGAAAGTATTCAGACACCTTCCATTTTTCCACATTTTGTTACATTACAGCCTTATTCTAAAATTGATTAAAAAAAGAAATCTCATCAATCTATACACAATACCCCATAATGAAAAAGTGAAAGCAGGTTTTTAGAAATCTTTGCAAAATAATATATTTTTAACATTCCTTATTTACATAAATATTCAGACCCTTTGCAATGAGGCTCTAAATTAAGCTCAGGTGCATCCTGTTTCCATTGATCATCCTTGAGATGTTTCTACAACTTGATTGGAGTCTACCTGTGGTAAATTAAATTGATTGGACATTATTTGGAAAGGCACACACCTGTCTATATAAGGTCCCACAGTTGACAGTGCATGTCAGAGAAAAAACCAAGCCATGAGATCGATGGAATTGTCCATAGAGCTCCGAGACAGGATTGTGTCGAGGCACAGACAGGATTGTGTCGAGGGTACCAAAAAATGTCTGCAGCATTGAAGGTCCCCAAGAACACAGTGGCCTCCATCATTCTGAAATGGAAGAAGTTTGAGACCACCAAGATTCTTAGAGCTGGCTGCCCGGACAAACTGAGCAATCGAGGGAGAAAGGCCTTGGTCATGGGGGTGACTAAGAACCCGATGGTCACTTGGACAGAGCTCCAGGGTTCCTTTGTGGAGGTGGGAGAACCTTCCAGAAGGACAACCATCTCTGCAGCACTCCACCAATCAGGCATTTATGGTAGAGTGGCTAGACAGAAGCCACTCCTCTAAAAGGCACTTGACAGCCCGCTTGGAGTTTGCAAAAAGTTACCTAAAGGACTCTCAGATCATGAGGAACAAGATTCCCTGGTCTGATGAAACCAAGATTGAACTCTTTGACCTGAATGCCAAGCCTTACGTCTGGATGAAACCTGGTAGCATCCCTACGGTGAAGCATGGCGGTTCACCTTCTAACAGGACAACGACCCTAAGCATCACAGCCAAGACAACGCTGGAGTGGCTTCGGGACAAGTGTCTGAATGTCCTCGAGTGGCCCAGACTTGAACCCGATCGAACATCTCTGGAGAAACCTGAAAATATCTGTGCAGCGACGCTCCCCATCCAACCTGACAGAGCTTGAGAGGATCTGCAGAGAAGAATGGGAGAAACTCCCTAAATACAGATATGCCAAGCTTGTACCCAAGAAGAGTCATGGCTGTAATCGCTGCCAAAGGTGCTTCAATAAAGACTGAGTAAAGGGTCTGAATACTTATGTAAATGTTATTTAAGTTCTTTATTTTTAATACATTTGCAAACATTTCTACAAACTTGTTTTTGCTTTGTCATTATGGGATATTGTGTGTAGATTTGATTAAATCGTTAAAAATAATTTCTCATCAATGTTAGAACAAGGCTGTAACGTAAGTAAATGTGGAAAAAGTCAAGGGCTCTGAATACTTTCCGAATGCACTGTATGCTAGGACTGGAAAACGTGAAACCAATGTGATGGAACTATACCAACAGGGGCCGACTGGCCATCTGGCATTTCGGACAAAAGTTAGATGGGCATTTTTTTTAGTGGGCCTGTGTAAATTCTGTACCTTTTTTTTGTTGTTGTTGCAAAATGATAATTATCTGGCTAATACTGGGGGCCTCAAGGAAAACATGTATTTACCAGCAAACAAAAGCTGCTAGTGTGTTTTTATTCAATAATAAAGTTGTGAATGACAGATTCTGACTTAAGACATTTTCCTCAGAGCCTATTCTAGAAATCAAGCCATTACCAAGCTATTTCCACGTAGCATGTAGTGCCTTTTCCACATGAAAATGATAGACGCTGCTTGTTAGAACATTCGCTTTTTTTTTTATGTGGGTAAAGCGGCAGTTCGAAAATTCATCATTGGCTTTGATACTCTGATTGGTTAGAGATGATTCAAAACCTAATGACTTTGTTTTGTACAATGCCACTCATCACCACAAACGACTTTAAATAATGGCAGTCTCAAACTAAAGTGTGTAGTGATGACAGAGCAGTGGAAGAATTTCGTTTGAGTTGTCAGGCTAGGTGTCTCAAGGCTCTTTATGAGAAACTCCAGGGCCAGATCAGCAAGGGAGTATGTTTTGTCTTTTTATTTTTATTTTTAATTTTTTTTCCTTTTGATGTGTGTGTATATTACTCCTAAACCTGTTTCTGCGAAACACACCTCTTCCTGCCCGTACAGAGTGGAAGTTTCCTGCTTCCTGCCCACACAAAGTCAAGGTTTCTAATGACACTCTGCAGTGCTTCAGTGCATTGTGGTCTCATGGCCTACTCACAAGTGGAACTGTTATCTGGGTCAGAGCTTATTTTTCCACTCTGAGCAAAAATAATGTTTTATGTATAGGTTACTCAGTTGGTAGAGCATGGCGCTTGCAACGCCGGGACAATGGGTTAGATTTCCAGGACCACGCATACGTAAAATGTACGGATGCATTACTCTAAGTCGATTTGGATAAAAGCGTCTGCTAAATGGCATTATTATTAGTTCAAAACGTTGAGTTGATGTCTGAAATCATTCATGCAAGATTAACATAATAAGTATAACTCTAATGAAAAGCTCTAATGAAAAGGCTCTATCTTAAAGCTCTACTGAAGGAAATAAAAACAACACATTTAAAATCAAGGGAGGTAAAATAGCAATAGTGAACTAGGTGCTAAATACATCTTAGATTAGGTTTAGGACTTTGAAATCCACTTCTACATACTAACGCCCATTTAAAAGTTCAGAGTGATGGAGTGGCACTCAGATGGTCAGGGAGTGAATTCCATAGGCGAGGGGCAAGGGAGCAGAAGGCTCAGCCTCGCATAGTTCGGAGATGTATCTTGGAGACTTTAAGCAGTATGGAATGGCTGGAGCGGAGAGTGCGAGGTGTCTTGCTGATTGAGAGGAAGTCGCCGATGTAGGTGGGCCTCAATCTTTTCAAGGCTTTAAATACAGGCATGAGTCGATCCTGTAATTGACTGGTAGCCAGTGGGGTTTGGCCAGGATCGGGGTGATGTGGTCGGACTTCTTGGACCCCGGCAGTACTGTTCTGGATTTGTAGGAGCCACTGTAGTGATTTGGCTGGAAGGCCCCCAAACAGCGCATTACCGAAGTTAATCCGAGAGAAGATGTGGATGAGTTTCTCTGCATCTGGCTAGGAGAGTGATGGTAAGACCCCGGCAATGTTTTGGAAAAATGGAAAAATGTTTTATGTGGGCATTGAAGGATACAGAATGATCAAACTTGACTCCTAGGTTGGAGATGACAAAAACAGGTGGATGGCCTGCTTGGGTATCTGAATAAGCATAGCATTAGTCTTGTTACTGTTCAACTGGAGGAAGTTCTTTCTCATTCATCCATGCCTGATGTCCTCTAGTCAGCTGCTGACTTTTGCTAGGGCAGAGATGGTGTCTGGTTTGGTGTTATTTTAAACTTTGGTATCGTTAGCGTAGCAGTGGAAGTTGATGTTATAATCTCTGAGGATTTGGCCAAGGGAGCATGTAAATTAAAAACAGAATAGGCCCCAGCACTGACCCCTGTGGGATACTGCATGTGAAGGCAGACTCCTGGGATCTGGACTCTCCAGTACTGTTGATAGGAAGGGGAGGTTGGAGTTGGGCCTGTAGCTGGATAGGATGTCCTGATCAAGGATGGGTTTCTTGAGTAAGGGGGTGACCTACTGCTGTTTTTTGAAGCTTGATGGTACTTCTCTAGTCAGAGCAGTGCTGCGAACTCACGCATTGGGCATGAGACACGCATTTGACCCTCTTCACAAGCTCACGCGCCACACCTTTTATTTCTCACTCATTAAAAATAAAAAAAGTACTGCTTTTATTTTGTAATTAATTCAGTGCATTAACTTCAACTGTGCATTCTACATCACAAGCAATGTAACTGTGGCAGCTTCACGCTGAAGATCCGTAATTTTCCTGCCACCACACTATGAATCGCGTCAGATTGAAACTTGTGATTTGGTTTAGTAAGGGTCCAAAACCACGGCCTCCACAATCACCCAACCTCAAACCAATTGAGATGGTTTGGGATGGTTGGACCGCAGAATGAAGGAAAAGCAGCCAACAAGTGCTCAGCATATGTGGGAACTCCTTCAAGACTGTTGGAAAAGCATTTACAGGTAAAGCTGGTTGAGAGAATGCCAAGAGTGTGCAAAGCTGTCAAGGAAAAGGATGGGTACTTTGAAGAATCTAAAATATATTTTGATTTTTTTTAACTTTTCTTTTTTTTTGGTAACTATGTGATTCCGTTTTTGTTATTTCATAGTTTTGATGTCTTCACTATTCTACAATGTAGAAAATAGTACAATAAAGAAAAACCCTTGACTGAGTAGGTGTGTCCAAACTTTGGACTGGTACTGTATATAAAATTAGGGCTGACTCCATTTGGGCGATTGTTTGGAAGTAACTACTAAAACAAGAGGATCAATGAACATTGATTCTGGAAAATGAATGCTCAGTATATTGCACGCAACATTTCAGTACCAACAGCATTTTAGCCTGTTATACTAGCTGTCAAGTCTGTGTTTTATAAATGTGCAATAAACATCAAAAACGTGTGTGTGTGTGTGTATAGGGAATTGGCAACTTGTTCTCATTCTGAGAAATTAGGTAGGCCACTTGATTTCAACATCGGAACAAAGTGGACAGACAAGCATGCTGTTCAAACAGTTGGAGATGGACAGAACGGTGTGTTCATAACAATTCAACTGTTCTGCCTTGTTAGCTAGAAAATAGATCGAAGTTGGCTAAACTTGAAATATGAAGATTAGCTGACTACTAACTAGGAAGTGAGCTGGTGTTAGGGAGATTGAGTTTTTCTATTATGCCTGCTGCAAGAAGTTAGTAATTATTAGTGAATGTGCATTATGCATGGTTCTGGTAAAAATGTGTTTACAAAAAACTGCATTTTTATAGACTTGAAAGCCAGATCAACAATTATTGCAAAAAAGCAGCTTAAACAATTTGGTTTTATGGCATATATGCCCTGAATTCATTAGGTTATTGCTGACTCTTTGAAATACAGTATATTTAACATTTTTAATTATACAACAAAGCTTATTTAGAGAGCATTAAAATCGAGATGTGTGTGTATATATTGTGAATCACCCATATGGTCTAAAATAAACAGATATTTTTCTAACTTATCGCCCAGCCCTACTAACAGTTATTCTTCTTTGTGTGTGTGTGTGGGGGGGGGGGGGGGGTTAAGTGCCTTGCACAACGACAGGAGATGGTGTCTCCCAGTGTCGTTGCCACATTACGCATACTTGTTTTTATATGTACATACTAGAGATGCCAATTATTGGTCATGGGAATTTGGTTAAAAGTCATGACTTATATTGTCATTTTTAGTATTGTGCTGCTAGGCAAAAATGGTAGACATAAATGTGTATGTAGAGTAAGAGGATGGGTTTTGCAAATCAGCCTCAACCACCTGAAGATGAATATTCATTACAATTTTCTTGAATGTGGGGTTATTTATTCTAATCAAATGTCACATGAACATATTCAAACCCCCAGTATTTGGGAGACATCGATCAGGAGGCCATCCCTCTTGGAGAGCTACCTCCAAGCAGGATTTTCTATGGTCCTATTTTAAAGGAATAGTTCACCCAAATTAATTACATATTTACATGTTGGTTTCTTATCGACAAGGAAAGACTGCAATCCATCTTATGGTTAGTCAATAGCCAGCCTCACCAACCATTTAATATTAGCATTTTCTAATGCTGTAAATGTTAGCATACCCAAATCATTTCTAAGTAACTTCAGACCAGGTCGACAAGTTTTGATTGTGTATTCTACTTTAAAAGAATCCTGAATACACCTTACATGTGATTAAAACATTTTTAAAAATCCACTCTGGTCATGGGCCTTAAATGCTCAGCACACAATAAATGTACACATGCATGTTATTCAATCATTGCATCCAAACTGCTCGTGCACGTTGTCAAGCATTTCCATAGCCATGAGCTAAAATAGAACTTGGTTCTATTTGTGATGCTTGATGCGCTGCAAGTCCCGCCTCTCCCATCCCCTCATTGGTTTTTAGGAGCATATACCCACATGGGTGATTGAAAGGTAGTACACCCAGACCCCACGGTTAGAGGGTGGAACCAATGACATTCACAATATGAAATCTCACTCTGAGCTGTCTTCAAAAGTTGGCAGCCCTGCAGCAGGGACTTGTTGATCAGGGTGGTGATGAACATAAGCAGGCTAGATGAGCAGGTTTTGAGTAGGGATAGGGAGCAAGTGGTGGCCTTAATTTTATAAATATTTGACTGCACGGAGGAGGATATAACTTCTGTAATGTTGCCGAGGGGGAGGGTTAGTCTGTAAGATGCCGTTAGTAAACTACGGCAACCATGGATCTCATGTTAAGAATATCTTAATCGCTGTATTTAAGTTATGGATGTTCCTTTTTGCAAAATACGTATATGGTCTGAGGGGGGTGAGCAATGAAACAACAGTGGTGAGGTTAATGTATCACATAGCTTGCCTGTAGCTCTACCTTGTAACAGGAAATTGATACTCCCTTCATCTTATAGAGGAGTGTGGGTGGTGGATGTTAAGTTAGTGGCAGAGGTAGACTGGCCATCAGGCAAATAGGCTGGTCCATTTTTAGCCCACTGAGCCAATCTAATTTTTGCGCAACATTTTAAGTATCTGGCTAATACTGGGAGCCTCAAGGAAATAAATGGGCCGATGGGGGGGCCTTGAGGGGGAAAAACGGGCCGGTGTGTTACAAATGCCAGGGCCGATTTCTGGTCCCAGTTCGCCACTGTATATGGACCTACAGTATCTCTTACACTTACCCAGTTGTCTCAGATACGCAAAGAGGAGTGAACAAGAGAGGGGAGGGGGGTGTACTGCAGTCCAGGGTCACGTTCAGTAGCCTAATGTTTTCGAGCGTTGAAGACAGGAATGCCATGAAGAGAGTCGACATGAATCCTTCTTCAGATTCGGGTTTGTTCTTTTGTTCTAGCATATTCCTATCTAAATGTTAGCCAACGTTGTTTCCTGATGAACGCGCTCCTAATATGTTTGGTGTTCTGTTCACTCATTACATCTAACCTCTGACCCCCAGAGCGCGAGAAGCACTGCGCCAGTGCCTGCCCGACCAGTTGAAGGATGCCACATTCGCCCAGGTGCTAAAGGACGACACCACCACCAAGCGCTGGCTGGCCCAGCTGGTCAAGAACCTGCAGGAGGGCCCGGTGACGGATGGCCGAGGCATCCCCCTGACCGCACAGTAACCTCATCAACCTCTTTGACACTACCTGAGGAACGGTAGCGTGCTGGCAGAGCCACAGAAGAAAAACATGATTAGTGCTTGAAGTTAAAAGAAAAAGGTGCCACTAGTCATTATTGGTGCTGGTACTAATTTTAAAGTACCCGTGTTAATATTTAAGAGCAAAATTTTCTATAAGAGGTGCCGGTACTCAAGAGTAGAAAATAATAGGCACCGGTACTCTAGTGGTGTGCGCCGGTCCAATTTAAACACCGTCCAAGACCAGGAGAGGATGATGCTGTGTAGAACCATAAACTCTGTGGCTCACTTGTTGTTGCCGCTCACATGGCATTCTCCCTGAGACGTTCTCACAAATGCTTTCTCAATGCTTATGGAGGTGTTTGCGTTACATTTCAACAGGGTTGAACATTGAAGTCATCAAAAAGGAAATCAACATTGGTCTGGTTTTAACCTGGTGTTCCCACTGTTTTTGTACTGTCCTGAACCAAAACCACTACAGGCTTTTTCTAAGTGTTTATTTTTTATTTAGATGTTTTCTTTTAACCATCTAGAGCAGGGTTCTCTGAATTTGGTCCACAGGTGATTTTATTTGGCACCCCAAGGTCCCCAGAAACCCCCAAAAACATGTATGTTAATGCATTTTCATTTTACTGTTGTACATAAAGCTGATTTACTGGTGTTTTTACAGTCTTAAGTGAATTGGGAAATCTGTTCCAAAGTATTCCCATGCATAATAGAGATACTGTATGTGATGGTATACAAATGTAAACAAGGTTTTTAATTAAATATTATATTTGTTTGGGCTTCTTGCAGTCAATTTGCAGTCTACACATTATTTGTAATAATGTTCTGGTCCCCTGACCATCCACTCAAGACATATCTGCCCACGGCTAAATCTTGTTGATGATCCGTGCTCTAGAGCAGGGGCGTTCAACTCTTACCCTACGAGATCCGGAGCCTGCTGGTTTTCTGTTCTACCTGATACTTCATTGCACCCATGTGGTGTCCAAGGTATAAATCATTCTGTGATTAGAGGGGAACATGAATACAAGCAACCAAATCTTGCTTAGGGCCCACAAAAGGTGGCTCTGCATCAACAGAGAGCTACCTTTTCGCTTCGGAGCTATACGTTGAACATATCTACTGTAACGTATTCCAAAACAAAGCCCCAATCTCAGCAAAAACCGCTTACTTTCTTGAATTGTTGAAGGAATAACTATTTGCCCTCTATTATTGGAAATTGAGATTTCAAATGTGATTTCTGAGTTATTGTAAATGATCTGAGAGCAGGTTATTGAAGAGAAGAAAGGTTTCCCTTCACTTGCACATTAGCCTTTAACAGCTTTTAGCCTACCATTTCCGCCATAGGGACCATTAACAATGCAAGGGAGGGATTTTCATTTTGTTTATGGGGGTAGATTCCATTTGTAAATTAACTGGATCTCTGCTAAAATCTGTGTAATGTGCTTTCCTGTCAGGAAAGTGCCCATTAAAAAAAAAAATCTATCCACCTATCTGGAACGCTCCATTTTATGTTATTTGTTATTCTGTTACAAGTGTGTGTGCATTAGGAAAATGAGTGACTTTTTGTAGATATTGAAAATGTATTATGATCAAAATTAGGTGGTATACTATGTGAAATAAATTGTACTGATTGCAAAGTAATTATTTAAATACTTCTACTACTAGTGAAATGGGGTTGCATCTTCTAGTTGCAAAGTGCCAATTGCAAATTATACCCAAACTCTAGGATTTTCCACTAATGTTTTCCGTAGATACCAGAGCAAGGTTTGGTCCACAGGAAGGTAGAATTCTCATAAGAGTGATCTGTGATGCCGTGAAAGCTGTTCCCATGGCTCATTCTACCACTCTGGTCTCTTGACTGCAGTGCATGGGCACACAGCCAAATGGGAATGGCGCTTTCTCTTTAGTGTAACTCACTCTACCGGTCCCATTTCCTACCATGTTTTCAGATATGGTATCAGTCATTGTACCAGTGCTAAGTGGGTAAATACAGACACGTCAGAGAGGGTTTTAGATGTTGGAGAGGATGGGACATAATGTAACTATCAATATATTAGACAATATATTGGACAATAAACTCAGCAAAACATGGCTGCATGTGCAATAGACGTAAATTAACTCAGATGGGATTAGTGCAGTATGTATGAAAACGATTGGGTTTGTGAGAACTCGAGTACTGTATGCAGCTCTCTACATGTATTTTGATCTTGCACAGGCAACCTAACCCCTCCTTGACTGAGGTAAGCACAAAGGCCTGTCTGGGTTGCTGCCCTTTAAATGGCAGCTGAACTTCCTGATTTGGTCTCGTTTTCTATTTGGGTTATTAAGAAATGCTAGCAACCACGATAAATTGAAACGTGAGTTGGTTCCTGGTGTGGTTTGATTTTGTGTGTGTGTTCAAAGGTGGGAAGAGTTAGACAAATTCTTTCGCCAATTAGCTTCAGCGGGTAAGTGAGCGACTGTGGTTTGACTTTGGATAGCCAATCTCCGGTGCTATTTAGGGACCATCAATAAATTACACAATGTAAATGAGACTATTTTCATGTTGCACACTTTTTAGTTTTCTCATGAAATGCTTTCAATATTTGAATTTCTACCATTTATATCTTTGGTTTGAAGTTTTTATGTCATTGAAATTTGGAGCAATTAAAATTGTAACATATTGTCCCATGTGTAATTTACCGATGGTCACAAACTAGCCATCCAAGGTCAACTGAAATTTATGACCGGCATTGCAATCGGGTCGCATGCAGCTGCACTCCGAATTGATGATTACTTGCTGTGGGCATGTAGGCAGGATTGAAACAAACCCAACTTTAATTTACGTGGTGATGCTGTCACGACCACGAGTCTCACAAAACTCTGTTTTGGATGAGACTGACTTTATGACCAAAATTATCCTATTTACACCTTGTAGTCAATTTTGAAAATAGAATACATGTTTCTGACTCATATCAATGCCACAGGCTGTTTTCTAAATGTGAAGTTGTTTTTTTTCAGGGGTATTTGCACTTTAAACCAGGGAGAGGAGTGAATCGGATCTGCAGTCAGCTGATATATAAGAGAGAGTGTGTGGAGACAGAGAGAGCAAGACATTTAAAGTGAGAGGCAGCATACCGGAAAATGGTAAAGGAGAGCGAAGAGAGCAGCCTTGGAAAAAATGAACAGCCCTCATCAGATGCGAGGGGGGAGGAAAAAAGAGGGAGTGGCAGGAAAGGGAGGAGAGGGGGTAGGTGGAGGGGGGAACAGTGTACCAGCATGCGGCAGTGTTGTCTGGGGATCAGTTTTCTCAGACAACGCAGGCACAGTGGAGCCTGGTAGACAGAGAGGCTGACACTGAGCCAGCTTTCCTCTAGACACTCCCCATCTCCCTGTGCTGGGCTAGTGGTCTCAGGACACTCCCTGAGTGTCTTAAGTTCTGGAGCTTTCTACTGGGCTTGCTACCTCCAACAGACCCCCATCTCTGGGGGCCAGCTATCTTTTGGGCACTCCCTAATTCTGGTCTAGAGCCCTTTCCTGGACTGTCTCTCACCAAACATCAATCTATTCTGGAGCTCGTCACAGCAGTGGCAGCCCAAGCTGAGTCGGGGCAAAGACCCAAGGGAGCAGTCTACAATTTGGTAAGTCTCTTTTTTTCTCTCCTTTGACCCTTCACATTACTTTACAGAAAGTCAACTTTTTTACTCATCTATACAATGCAGTAAATGTTCAGTAGAGTTTGTGGTTTAGTGTTGATTTTGTTGGTTTGATGATAATATACCCCCCTGGTCCCTGTTTTAAAACTGTCTCATATTACAGCATCTGGTTCTACTTTGTTGTCCTTCAGCCAGCCTCCCTCCCTGGCACAAGCATGTTTTACATGCACGAAAAAAGACTGGTTTGTTTATAGGATTCTTCACATGATAAAAGACTGGTTTGTTTATAGGATTCTTCACATAGCTCCTACTGAAGTGTAGAACCAACCTGTGAGGGTCGAGCACAGAGCTTTCATGAAAGGGGAAGTTGAACATTCCTGTGGATATCACAGATGGTTATAATAAGGGGTGTTTGTAGTGGAGTCATATGGGCATATAATGAGGCTGCCACTTCACTGGGTGTATAGTATTTATATATTACTTTGAGTATTTGTTGGTGTGAGTATGAGACCAATTTACCAGTGAGTCATGATTCTGTGTGTGTGTGTTGACCACACTCTTGCACATATTAGTCAAATCCCCTGAAAGAGTTCTCTGTCAGAAACACTCCTGCCACCGCCCCTCAAATAACATAGAAGGTTATCCTTTGGCTAGAACCATATGACTTTTTGTATTTGCATGAGAATTTACTGTATGTGTAGAATATACTGTAGTTATAGAAGGGGTCCAGGAAAATGAGAGTTCTGTTTCTGCCTCTTCTTTAACATCTTTTCACAAACATCACACAACAATCAACAACATCACTGGGGTGGTTAAAAAGTATCAAAAATATAGTTTCTTTGCTTTTGCTACACTTGCGTTGCTGGGTAAAGAGTTGATATTTACTAACAGTGGACCTGGAAGGGAAAGTAACTGGTATTTTGAACAGTGGAACATGGACCTCGCTGTGAACAGTTGAAAACAACCCCCGAGGATACTATAACATTTTTCCATTGCTCTACAAAGGTTGTAAAAGGAAAGAGAGCCATTGAAAAGCCAAACAAAGGGGGGAGTAGCCATTTGAACTATCCCTTTATGGAACATTTGTCTATTGTTCAGTGTGTACAATACAATAATCCTTGTGCGTTTCCCCTCGGAGAAGGTTTAAGAACCTCTTTCCCAAGGGACTAGATAGCTGAGCCAAAAGTTGCCGTCATTAACCTCTTACATCTAGACGTTCCGCTAACGGAACACCTGCTCCAATAGCCAATGATGGGCGTGGCGCGAATTACAAATTCCTCAAAAATACAAAAACTTCAATTTTTCAAACATATGACTATTTTACACCATTTTAAAGACAAGACTCTCCTTTATCTAACCACACTGTCCGATTTCAAAAAGGCTTTACAACGAAAGCAAAACATTAGATTATGTCAGCAGAGTACCCAGCCAGAAATAATCAGACACCCATTTTTCAAGCTAGCATATAATGTCACATAAATCCAAACCACAGCTAAATGCAGCACTAACCTTTGATGATCTTCATCAGATGACACCCCTAGGACATTTATGTTATACAATACATGCATGTTTTGTTCAATCAAGTTCATATTTATATCAAAAACCAGCTTTTTACATTAGCATGTGACGTTCAGAACTAGCATACCCCCCAGCAAACTTCCAGGGAGAATTTACTAAATTACTCACGATAAACGTTCACAGAAAACATAACAATTATTTTAAGAATTATAGTTACAGAACTCCTCTATGCACTCGATATGTCCGATTTTAAAATAGCTTTTCGGTGAAAGCACATTTTGCAATATCCTGAGTAGATAGCCCAGCCATCACGGGCTAGCTATTTAGACACCCAGCAAGTTTAGCACTCACCAAAGTCAGATTTACTATAAGAAAAATGTTATTACCTTTGCTGTTCTTCGTCAGAATGCACTCCCAGGACTTCTACTTCAACAACAAATGTTGGTTTGGTCCCAAATAATCCATAGTTATATCCAAATAGCGGCGTTTTGTTCGTGCGTTCAAGACACTATCCGAAAGGGTAAATAAGGGTTACGCGCCCGACGCGTTTCGTGACCAAAAAAATTCTAAATATTCCATTACCGTACTTCGAAGCATGTCAACCGCTGTTTAAAATCAATTTTTATGCAATTTTTCTCGTAAAAAAGCGATAATATTCCGACCGGGAAAGCGTGTTTACGTTCAAAGAGAGAGAAAGTAAAAACATGGGATCCCCTCGTGCACGAGCCTCAGACTGATGGCCCTCTGATCGACCACCATCCAAACGCGCAAAAGTTTTTCAGCCAGCGGCTGGAATTACATCATTCAGCTTTTTCCCGGGTTCTGAGAGCCTATGGGAGCCGTAGGAAGTGTCACGTTACAGCAAAGATCCTAAATTTTCTTTAAACAGAGCCAAGAAGCCCAAGGAATGGTCAGAGAGGGTACTTCCTGTTTGGAATCTTCTCAGGTTTTTGCCTGCCATATGAGTTCTGTTATACTCACAGACACCATTCAAACAGTTTTAGAAACTTTAGGGTGTTTTCTATCCAAAGCCAATAATTATATGCATATTCTAGTTTCTGGGCAGGAGTAATAATCAGATTAAATCTGGTACGTTTTTTATCCGGCCGTGAAAATACTGCCCCCTAGCCATAACAGGTTAATAGGCTTGGGCGGTATCCAGATTGTCATACCTTCATACCGACCTTGTGTCATACCGGGATATTCGGTAATACCAGCACTGAACACAAGGGGAGCTATTTTAAAACCCCACTGACCCTTTGTAATCCAAAGGTTAGCAATGCTAAGAAGTACATGTAAAGTCCCATAGAGAATGCTAACTAAATGCTAAGGAGCACATTGCGCTAATGTATTTGCAGGACAGACATCCCAGCTAAAAGTTATACAAGAACTAAAAAATGCTACTCACAGTTTGCTGCACACACAAAACAAATATTAGACAACAAGGCTCTTGATCCAGGACAGGATTATCTGCTGTTACCAAGCAAAGCTTGATTTTGGAAGAAGCTAACCACTTAGCTAGATAGCTAACTAGATACTAAATTAGCAAACCAAATGCACAAACTACAGAGCATTTAGCACATTTTAGACAGTTAACTTAAGAGTTATAAGATATCTAGCTTGCAAACATTTACACTACCTGTCCAAAATTTTAGAACACCTACTCATTCAAGGATTTTTCTTTATTTTTACTATTTTCTACATTGTAGAATAATAGTGAAGACATCAAAACTATGAAATAACACATATGGAATCATGTAGTAACCAGAAAGCTAATAAAAATATTTTATATTTGAGATTCTTCAAAGTAGCCACCCTTTGCCTTGATGACAGTTTTGCACATTCTTGGCATTCTCTCAACCAGCTTCACTTGGAATGCTTTACCAACAGTCTTGAAGGAGTTCCCACATATGCTGAGCACTTGTTGGCTGTTTTTCCTTCACTCTGCGGTCCAACTCATCCCAAACCATCTCAATTGGGTTGAGGTTGGGTGATTGTGGAGGCCAGGTCATCTGATGCAGCACTCCATCACTCTCTTCTTCGTAAAATAGCCCTTACACAGCCTGGATGTGTGTTGGGTCATTGTCCTGTTGAAAAATGAATGATGGTCCACTAAGCCCAAACCAGATGTGACGGTGTATCACTGCAGAATGCTGTGGTAGCCATGCTGGTTAAGTGGGCTTTGAATTCTAAATAAATCACAGACAGCATGTCTGTCACCAGCTAAGCACCCCCACACCATAACACCACCTCTATGCTTTATGGTGGGAAATACACATACGGAGATCATCCGTTCACCCACACCGCATTTCACATAGACATGGAGGTTGGAACCAAAATTTGGACTCCAGACCAAAGGACACATTTTCACCGGTCTAATGTCCATTGCTCGTGTTTCTTGGTCCAAGCAAGTCTCTTCTTATTATTGGTGTCGTTTAGTAGTGGTTTCTTTGCAGCAATTCGACAATGAAGGCCTTATTCACACAGTCTTCTCTGAACAGTTGATGTTGAGATGTGTCTGTTACTTGAACTCTGCATTTATTTGGGCTGCAATTTCTGAGGCTGGTAACGCTAATGAACTTATCCTCTGCAGCAGGTAACTCTGGGTCTTCCCTTCCTGTGGCGGTCCTCATGAGAGACAGTTTCGTCATAGTGCTTGATGGTTTTTGCGACTGCACTTGAAGAAACGTTCAAAGTTCTTGAAATGTTCCGTATTAAAGTAATGATGGACTGTCGTTTCTCTTTGCTTATTTGAGCTGTTCATACCATAATATGGACTTGGTCTTTTGCCAAATAGGGCTATCTTCTGTATATCCCCCTATGTTGTCACAACGCAACTGATTGGCTCAAACGCATTAAGAAGGAAAGAAATTCCACAAATTAACTTTTAACAAGGCACACCTGTTAATTGAAATGCACTCCAGGTGACTACCTCACGAAGCTGGTTGAGAGAATGCCAAGCCTGCAAAGCTGTTATCAAGGCAAAGGGTGGCTATTTGAAGAATCTGAAATATATTTTGAACACTTTTTTGGTTACTACATGATTCCATGTGTTATTTCATAGGTTTGATGTCTTCACTATTATTCTACAATGTAGAAAATAGTAAAATAAACAAAAACCCTTCTAAAACTATTGACCGGTAGGTAAGTTGTGAATTCCACACTGTAACTAGATCACCTGGCATGTGCTGCACAACAGTGAGTGACTCCCAAGGCTCTAGTCTCTTGTCATTGTGTGCTTGTAAACAAACACCACGTGTCTGGGAACTACCGGTAAGCTTCATTGTGAAAAATTGTGACAGCTGAAATGATGAACAAGTTGACTGCAGGTATTTACTTATTAAGTAGCAACACATTTCTTTTTTTTTTTTACTTCAAAGAAATCGTTTGGACGGTATTGTAAAAACCAGTACAGCAGACAGACTGTCAATCATCTGCCCCCCCCCCCCCCCCCCCAGCCAATCAATAGATGATGGATAGAGAAAGCAAAAGCTTGATTGGATTTCTAAGCTCTGCAGGCTACCCATCCATAATGTTGACGACACAGTTAGAACAATTATTCAGCCATGGTGGGAGGTAATTGGTTGACCACCACTAATAATTTGGAGAGCTTATGTATGTGTTTCACTATCACAGCGTAATAGGTATCACAGCAATTATGTTTGTCCTCTTTTTTTTGGCAGGATATCACCAAGTGCATGTGTCAAGGCTGTTCATGGATTCTCCCCAAAGCTTGTGTAAGTTGATGGGTACTAATATGTTGCATGAGGAAACAAGCAATAATACAATTTTATTTTCTTTGATCAAATCTCAAAAATGAACTTTTGGAGTACAGATGTCAGCCTCCATTAAACAGAATAGAGAAACAACACTGGGGTCTCAATTGACCAAATATGGACTGTATTTGTAAACACGATGGTAACCCCTGATCCTGCACAGTTGCCAAGGGTGACAGGGACCTCCAGGTGATGAAGGCGGGGGCCATGTTGAAGAAGGTCAAGTCCAAATCGTGGAAGAAGCAGCGGCATTTCCGGCTACAGGAAGATGGCCGGACCATCTGGTATAAGTCCAGGTGGGCAGGAACAGGCCACTCCACCTGTGAGTAACGAGGGTGTGGGTGGCGGGAGGGAGCACGGATGAGATGTTATAAGAATTGACCACAGACTGTACATTCTGTAGATAACTGAATTGACGGCCACATTATTTCTCTTTTTGAAAAAAGGATGATGCATAGATCATTCCTTGAGAAATCACTCTAGCATTGAAAAAGCCTAAGTATGTCTTCACATAGGCCCCGATTCCGACCCGAGTTAAGCGTGTGTAAATGGAACGTTATATTCCCTTTTTATATACTTCTCTCTCTATGTGTTTTCTGACCTTGAACTTAAGCATGAGAATAGCATGCTATTCACCCACTTCGTTCGGGCGGAGATCTAAGAAATGAAACGTGCGGAAGTGTCTAAAGAATTATTATTTAAAAAAAATGTAACCTTAATTTAACTAGGCAAGTCAGTTAAGAACAAATTCTTATTTACAATGACGGCCTACCCTGGCCAAAGACGGACGACGCTAGGCTAATTGTGTTCCGCCCTATGGGACTCCCAATCATGGCTGGTTGTGAGACAGCCTGGATTCGAACTAGGGTGTCTGTAGTGAAGCCTCTGGCACTGAGATGCAGTGTCTTAGACCGCTGCGACACTTGAGAGCCCTTATTCTGACCTTGACCTAACTCCCTCATAATTACGGCACATTTACACGTGAGGAAACCATGAATAAGGTTGAGCAAACCTGCTGGTTCCAAATGGTAAAAGCATCTTGCTTTTTTAAGATAGAAATAGCAGCATTATCCATGCACTGTAATTTATAAATGGATAAGTAAGGTAAATGAGTAATCCGTTTGGAGAAGGGGATTGTAAAATGCACAGCCATCGTTTTAGATCATTTTTCCTTGGAGACGAATGTGAAACCAGTCATATGGAAGCAAACTGAAAATCATATCATCATGACATGTATTGTGGCTACTTTTCCACAGTGAAACAGCCTATATATTTCTGTGCTGTTAGTAAGAATTTTCATTGTGTGCCCTCATAATTTGTGTGGATGAAATTTGGACACCCAAGCTGTAGGTTTCTGTAGGGCTTAAGCTGCCCAGTTGATGTATGGACTTTAAAGAATGTTTTAAATATAGCCTATGCCCGGGCTTTTGTTTTATTTTACAATTTGTATCATGTTAAATATTAGCCACTAACGAGAGCCACCGTCAGTAATACCCGCATACATTTCTGTCATTTTATTGTTAGTTTTCAATTTGTAGCTTACATTTAGCATCATTCCGTTTCCGTTCTCTTTTTTTTGTCACATCCGTGTAAGTTGTTCCTCTAGCGTTAGTGGATCATATTAGGTTAATGTTGTGAAATAATTTGGGACATGAAGCCTATTTGAATCATTATGGAATTCAGACCACATGTAGCAGGTTAAACCTGGAGCACGGTTCACGACGACTGGACCGTTGTCATACAGTTCCATGATTAGTAAGAATTAGGGTAGATTTATAGGACTATTGTTCAACCCCTGTTGTATACTTTTTTCTTTCCCACCTTCCAATATTTCATGGATTCAACTCGAATATAACAACTTTCAAGATGAATCACACCACATTTTTGTATTTGTCAAAATACAGCATTTAGTGTGTAAAGGCTCTCCAAAACAGTTTTTTTTATGATTCATACATACTTTCCTAACTCTAAAATGTTCCTAAATAATCTACAAGATCAGTTTATTTTTAAATCTACCAGTTGAAACGGAGACAAAGATGCATATTTAGATGGCTTCTTTCATCCTCTATTTTTACGAACCAGTTATCTCGATGCATTCTAGTCTGTCGACAAATTTCGAATTAAAGGTACATTGTATTTAAAGTGATGGCTTAAGATAAATGTACTGAAAACCCTTTTGAATAAAAACTCCACGAGAAAATCTGTTGGCCAGCAAATGGGAGGGTTTTCAGCAGTTGATTTAAAAGAAATTCAGTTCACACAAGGGAACCATGCCTGCAATGCCCGTTACGCACCTTCATAAGGTAAGTCTGAATATCAACTACTGAGAAGCACATAGGAGATTACACCTTTCTTACGCATGCCTTTCTTAAGTATGAATCTGTCCGATAATGCCTAATGTTCCTTTCTAGTCTCTGTGGCTGATGTTGAGGTGGTGCGTGAAGGTCACCAGTCGGAGGTCTTGCTGAGCGTCGCTGAAGAGTTCCCCGCTGACCTCTGTTTCACCCTGGTGTTTCGTGGTCGCCGCGGCAACCTGGACCTGGTGGCGGAGTCACCTTCTGAGGCGCAGGCCTGGATCCGGGGTGTACGCAAGCTGATACAGAACGCTGAGAGCATGGATGACAAGGAGAGGGTTGACCAGTATCCTTATCCCATACAGATAATAGGCAGATTATTAGATGTTTTGTGACACTTGACTTGGTGGGGCCTTATCATAATACGTTCATAACAATTGATCTAAACAATCAAAACCATAGAGGTCCTATTAAGTTACTGGAGGGGCTATGTCATAAACCATCAAAGTTCCAGAATGGGGTGAAAATGGCAGCCATATTGTCAGAAAGAAATCCAAACTAGTCTAATTGGAATTAATGGCAGAAGAGAAGAAATCCAGATTTTACTTATGCAGGAAAAATGCTCCCTGATTCTTTTGGCTGACCGAAATGGCTGACCTTTATCCCATCATAAGAAGGTTAATTTACATTCTAGTATTCTAATTCTTAATTCTATGGTCAAAAAAACACTTTGGTTGTGAGAGTAAAGTCTTTGTTTTTGCTCCATTCTAAATCATGTCTTACCAAGTGTTGCCCTTAGCCAGCATCTTCCCTCAGATGGATCTGGGACTGGTTTCAGAAGGCGGACAAAAACAAGGACGGACGGATGAACTTCAAGGAGGTGCGCACACTGCTGAAGATGATGAATGTGGACATGAACGAGGAGTATGCTCTTCACCTCTTCACGGTGAGGTACCCATCAAGTTCGTGAGGTCTTTCGTTTAGTGTATCAAAACTATACTTTTTTCTATATTTATTCTATGCTTCCCACTGCTCATATGACATCCTCAGTCAATGAATCAACCTAGCATTGTGAGCAGCGGTTCAATTGGGATGTTGTAGGTCGTGGAATAGTTCTCAACGTTGGTAATATTTAACAGAAACCTATCACAGTCAAATATCAGTAACTAATCTGCCTTCCATCATCAGGTGATGGAATTCTGTTTTAGCATGATTTATTGAGAGTACAATACCACGGGAAGACTGCAGAGGTAACAATCTATGCTGCTTATTTTCTTTACCCCCAGTTGGCAGATAAGTCTAAGTCAGGTTGTCTGGAGAACGAGGAGTTTGTCCAGTTCTATAAGATACTGACGGAAAGGAAGGACATGCGGCGGGTGTTCCAGGACTACTCCCGAGACGGACAGACATTAACCCTTGCTGAGCTGAAGGACTTTCTGATGCAGGAGCAACAGGAGGGAGAGAGGAGTTGGGAGCATGCCCAGGAGCTGATTGATCGCTATGAGCCATCAGAGACCGGTAAGGACCACTGTGCAACTGTAACCAACCACAGTCAACCGTAATGAATTATGTCATTAATAGCCTCGGTGAGACAATGTCAATCACAATGAACGGCAACCACAATATTAATAACCTAGTTTACTTCAGTAAACCACAAGAGCCCACAATTAACCATTCAACAAGTAAGGAAACTAGCTGTATGTTGCACGTCACTACTTAACAGGAGAGGCATTTTGAACGTCAACTTTTTTTAAATATCAAAATTAGTATTTTTGTAGAAATGCCTTCTGGAACATGTTAACTTTCATGTGTCTTAATAACAAACTTGTATGCCATCTGTAAATACGAATACAATTGTTAAATTACGAGCCTAGTTGGTTTAGCCACAGAAAAAGACAGGGACCTTCCCGCTAGCCATGATTGGCTGAGATAATGGATGGCCTGGACATGTCGAGAGATGACTTCAGATTGGTCTGCCATGTAGCACGCTTTTGTCTACAACATGAGCAGGTCAGTTCAGTATGTGTGGTTAATCCTTTCTAACACTGCTTTTTTTTAAAAGATATCACGTAGTAGAATTGCAAAAGTGTTGCTCTCCACTTTCTGGAGGACTGCGTTTTGAAATCAGTGGAATGCCTGGTGGAATTGGAGTGTGATAGCTAAGTAGATGGAGAAAATTCTGGCATTTGATTGTAAATATGAGGAGGGAGTCGAAAAGAGAATACACAAAAGGCTGTTGTATATAAAACGTCTCCGGATTACATATTCAAACTAAGGACAACCATGGCATCTTTGACAGAGAGGGAGAAGCGTCCATCCATGTCTACAGGTAAAATAATCTAGCAAGCTACATTTTCAGATATTATACGTTTCTAATTTTGTCAGTCGTTTTCATTTCAAGTTAAAGCGTACTGCTAGCTAGCTAGCTAATGTTAGCTGGGTGGCTCGCAAGCTAATTTTAAGTGTATGATTTGTGTAGTAATATTATTCGTATCTCAGAGCCATTTGCATTGCTAATTATCGCCTAATGTTAGCTAGCTAGCTAAGATTGAACCTGGTTGGTTAGCTACCTGCAGATTCATGCAGGGTAGTAACGTTATGAGTTGAGATTATGGTTCATTGTTTAGCTAGCTAGCCAGCTAGCAACATGTCTAAACAAAACACTCCACTATGCAAATAACCATTTCACTACACCTTCTGTATCCTGTGCATGTGACAAATAAACTTTGATTTTATTTCATATAATATGTGTTTACCAGAAACGGTAATGTGAAGAACAGGACCTGCACCAAAGTCAAATTAGGATATAATGTTAGGCCAACGAGACAGTGTCCAAGTTCAAAAATTATCCAGTAGAATGCCCTGCTTTTATTTCATCACACTCACAACCGTTAGCTATTTTCTGTAATTGGCTCGCCATTAACTTGTAAATAATGATCTTGCTGTGAGTTTATTTTCCTGTAATAATGAAGACAAATGGGCTAAAGTGAAGACGTCAGCTATATGATATGGTCATTATTTGAACTGGCTAGCCAGCTAACTTAACATTAGCTAGCTAACAAGCTAGAAACATACCAAAACATTGTTTAGAAAGTTGCTTTTAGTTGCCTGGTTTGCTAGATTGACATATACTAAATTCATTTTTAAACGGGTGGGTTTATTAGTGTTAAAATACACTAGCTATTTTGAACCACCAGGTTGCTGATGTCATGCAGCCGGTAGTTTTTGTGTTTATACTTTACAAACTTTATACGACAACGACACGGTTGTCGGACGACAATAGAATGTTCATGATGTCACTGCGACAACTGTCGATAGGCATAGTATAAATCAGCCTTTAGTCTTGAAACCTTTTGGTTGTTTAGTAAATAGACCCACATCTGAATCCTTAAAGATATGGGTGGGGCTAAGGCTTAAGAGGGTGTGAACGATGCTGAAAGTATGTAGACAAAGAGAGCTCTCCAGTAGGTTTACCAAAACATTCAAGGGCCATTTTCTCAAAAGTGACATCACAAGTTCAACTTTCAAAGCAGAATTACTTTTCCATTGTTCCTCAACTGTAGTGTATGATATACCATTTTCCAGCTCTGAGTCTCTACTTTTATCCAACTAAAACAACTCTACATAAGAAAAACAATATTCTGGCACCGTCTCCTATCTTAACTTAAAGAACATATTCTGGGTGTTCTGACAAATAAAGGAGGAGGTCATGACAGCAGCCCCCCCCCCCCCCCCTCATATCATTACCAGACACAGGCAAGAACCAAGGATTGTTTATGACACCAAAGACAAGTTGCACAAAGTAAAATTTCCTTTACAGTAGTTACTGAGCATTTTTTGATTGGGTTTGACTTATGATAAGACGGAACTTCCCATGTCTCCTCGCAGCCAAGAAACAAGGGGCCATGTCTATAGATGGCTTCCAGATGTACCTGGTCTCTCCAGAGGGCGCCATTTTGGATCCCCAGCGGCTGACCCTGAACCAGGACATGAGCCGGCCCCTCAGCCACTACTTCATCTGTTCCTCCCACAACACCTACTTGATGGAGGATCAGCTCCGAGGACAGAGCAGCCAGGAGGCCTACATCCAGTGAGGAACAAAATTATCCTCACCATTACAACCCTTAGCTTCATACCAAACATCCAATTATAACCCTTTGTAGCTCAGGGATGGGCAAATCCAGTCCTCCGGCCTGATTGGTGACATACATTTGCATGGGTGCCTGACTTTGAAAGTGGGAGTGCAATTCATTTGACAGGTCTGAAACCCTACCAACCTTGTGACTCACAAACATCCCGCCCCCTTCCCTGAAAGTACCACCCATAGTGATTGATTGACAGGCCAAACTGTTAAGAACGTGGCCAGGATAATGCATGACCATGAGGAAATGACATTTAAAAAAATGGCAGCAATAATATTGTTTTAGCCCATAAGAATGATCATTTTGTACTTGGTAGGTTAAGAAAAATTTTTGTTAAATTGCACATTAAGTTAATCTTATTTTTGTCTACTGTAGCCTAACCTGAGAATCTTACCTTTTTAAGATAAGAGAAAATAAAAGGGTTTTAAATATTTTTTAAACTGTAGCCTGTAGTTACAGGACTGGGCTACTATCAATCATTTTTTATTATCATAATGTTTTTAATGGCGGGCTTTTAAACAACAACTACAATGAGTAGGCTACATATTTGACCAAGAATCGTGAAGAAACCGAATAATCATGAAAAGTACCGTAATTTCCGGACTATTAAGCGCACCTGAATATAAGCCGCACCCACTGAATATTTTTTGTATTTTTATTTTGAACATAAATAAGCCGCACATGTCTATAAGCCGCAGGTGCCTACCGGTACATTGAAACAAATGAACTTTACACAGGCTTTAACGAAACACGGCTTGTAACAAAAATAAATAGGCTTTAACGAAGCACGGCTTGTAACAAAAATAAATTGGCTTTAACGAAACACGGCTTGTAACAAAAATAAATAGGCTTTAACGAAACACGGCTTGTAACAAAAATTAATAGGCTTTAACGAAACACGGCTTGTAACAAAAATAAATAGGCTTTAACGAAACACGGCTTGTAACAAAAATAAAAAATTAGCAGTAAACAGTAGCCTACCAAGAAAGTCATTGGTCACCATCTTCCTTCTCTTGTGCACTGAAACCATCTCCTTCGGTGTCGGAGTTGATTAGCCTCAGAATTGCTTCATCCGATATTGGATCGTTTTCATTGTCGCTCTCGTCACTTTCATCTGGAGGCAAATCCCCCGCTGAGCCCTCTTCAACATGCAGCAGTCCAGCCTTTCGAAACCCGTTGATGATAGTGCATTTTTTGACAATGCTCCACGCTGTGAGGACCCACTGGTAGACTTGACCATAAGTTGCTCTTCGCATGCGGCCCGTTTTAGTGAAGGATTTCTCCCCACTTGTCATCCAAGCCTCCCGCTGAACACGGAGCGCCACCTTAAATGCACGATTTACACTGATGTCGAGTGGCTGCAAATACTTTGTTGTACCCCCAGGAATCAGGGTGACAAAATGACTACCGTAATCAGAATGATGGGAAGTTTGAGAGCGCTCGATTTAATCTAAACAGTAAACAAAAAAGTTGTTTGATCGTAACCCGTTCGGCAATTTCATTGGTCTAATCAAAGCTTCATGCCGCCAAAAAACTGAGCACGTCACAGAATGTGTTTTTTTTTTTTTTTTAATTGAAAGCGGGAAAAATCCATATATTAGCCGCGTCATTGTTTAAGCCGCGACATTCAAAGTGTGGGAAAAAAGTTGCGGCTTATAGTCCGGAAATTACGGTATGAGGAATAACAAAAGTGTATTCTCAGCAAGCACATTAATTGACCTTTCAGCTTTTCCTCCAATATGGACTTTTTTTATGCCTTTGCTTGACACACTGTCACCATTTCATTTTTTGTATTAACTTGTCTCAGCAGCATACATATTTGATGCAAAGAGGGTAGAAATGGCCTTTTGGTCCATATTACACTTACCAAGCCAAGCAGAGCTGTTTTATCGAGATTCAAATCCAAATCAAGTTGTATTTGTCACATGCGCCGAATACAACAGGTGTAGACCTTACAGTGAAATGCTTACTTACAAGCCCTCAACCAACAATGCAGTTTTAAGAAAATACCCCCCCAAAAAGTAAGAGGATAAGAATAACAAATAAAGAGCAGCAGTAAATAACAATAGCGGGGCTATATACAGGGGGTACCGGTACAGAGTCAATGTCAATGTGTGGAGGCACCGGTGTCGAAATAATTGAGGTAATATGTACATGTAGGTAGAGTTATTAAAGTGACTATGCATAGGTAATAACAGAGAGTAGCAGCAGTGTTCCAAAGGGGGCAATGCAAATAGTCTGGGTAGCCATTTGATTAGCTGTTCAGGAGTCTTATAGCTTGGGGGTAGAAGCTATTTAGGAGCCTCTTGGACCTTGACTTGGTGCTCTGGTACTGCTTGCCATGCGGTAGCAGAGAGAACAGTCTATGACGAGGGTGGCTGGAGTCTTTTGACAATTTTTAGGGCCTTCCTCTGACACCGCCTGGTATAGAGGTCCTGGATGCCAGGAAGCTTGGCCCTGGTGATGTACTGGGCCGTACGCACTACCCACTGTAGTGCCTTATGATCGGAGGCATGCGTGCTCTCGATAGTGCAGCTGAAAACCTTTTAAGGATCTGAGGACCCATACCAAATCTTTTCAGTCTCCTGAGGGGGATTAGGTTTTGTCGTGCCCTCTTCACGACTGTCTTGGTGTGCTTGGACAATTCTAGTTTGTTGGTGATGTGGACACCAAGGAACTTGAAGCTCTCAACCTGCTCCACTACAGCCCCGTCGATGAGAATGGGGGCGTGCTTGGTCCTCCTTTTCCTGTAGTCCACAATCATCTCCTTAGTCTTGGTTACGTTGAGAGATAGGTTGTTATTCTGGCACCACCCGGCCAGGTCTCTGACCTCCTCCCTATAGGCTGACTCGTCGTTGTCGGTGATCAGGCCTACCACTGTTGTGTCGTCTGCATACTTAATGATGGTGTTGGAGTCGTGCCTGGCCATGCAGTCGTGGGTGAACAGGGAGTACAGGAGGGGACAGAGCACGCACCCTTAGGGGGCTCCAGTGTTGAGGATCAGCGTGGCAGATGTGTTGCTACCTACCCTCACCACCTGGGGGCGGCCCATCAGGAAGTCCAGGATCCAGTTGCAGAGGGAGGTGTTTAGTCCCAGGATCCTTAGCTTAGTGATGAGCTTTGAGGGTACTATGGCGTTGAACGCTGAGCTGTAGTCAATGAATAGCATTCTCACATAGGTGTTGCTTTTATCCAGGTGGGAAAGGGCGGTGTGGAGTGCAATAGAGATTGCACCATCTGTGGATCTGTTTAGGCGGTATGCAAATTGAGTGGGCCTAGGGTTTCTGGGATAATGGTGTTGATGTGAGCCATTACCAGCCTTTCAAAGCACTTTATGGCTATGGATGTGAGTGCTATGGGCCTGTAGTCATTTAGACAGGTTGCCTTCGTGTTTTTGGGCACAGGGACTATGGTGGTCTGCTTGAAACATGTTGGTATTACAGACTCAATCAGGGACATGTTGAAAATGTCAGTGAAGACACCTGCCAGTTGGTCGTCAGCACATGCCCGGAGCACACGTCCTGGTAATCCGTCTGGCCCCGCAGCCTTGTGTTGACCTGTTTAAAGGTCTTACTCACGTCGGCTACAGAGAGCGTGATCACACAGTCGTCCAGAACAGCTGATACTCTCATGCATGCCTCAGTGTTGTTTGCCTCGAAGCGAGCATAGAAGTGATTTAGCTCGTCTGGTAGGCTCGTGTCACTGGGCAGCTCGCGGCTGTGCTTCCCTTTGTAGTCTGTAATAGTTTGCAAGCCCTGCCACATAAGACGAGTGTCGGAGCCGGTGTAGTACGATTCAATCTTAGCCCTGTATTGACGCTTTGCCTGTTTGATGGTTCGTCGGAAGGCATAGCAGGATTTCTTATAAGCTTCTGGATTAGAGTCCCGTACCTTGAAAGCAGCAGCTCTACCCTTTAACTCAGTGTGAATGTTGCCTGTAATCCATGGCTTCTGGTTGGGGTATGTACGTACAGTCACTGTGGGGACGACGTCCTCGATGCACTTACTGATAAAGCCAGTGACTGAAGTGGTGTACTCCTCAATGCCATCGGAAGAATCCCGGGAACATGTTCCAGTCTGTGATAGCAAAACAGTCCTGTAGTTTAGCATCTGCTTCATCTGTTCACTTTCTTATAGACTTAGTTACTTGTGCTTTCTGCTATAATATTTGCTTTTAAGCTGAAATCACGAGGATAGAATTGTGGTCGGATTTACCAAATGGAGAGCGAGGGAGAGCTTTGTACGCGTCTCTGTGTGTGGAGTACAGGTGATCTAGAATTCTTTTCCCTCTGGTTGCACATTTAACATGTTGATGGAAATTAGGTAGAACTGATTTAAGTTTCCCTGCATTCAAGTCTCCGGCCACTAGGAGCGCCGCCTCTGGGTGAGGGGTTTCCTGTTTGCTTATTTCCTTATACAGCTGACTGAATGCGGTCTTAGTGCCAGCATCCGTCTGTGGTGGTAAATAAACAGCCACGAAAAGTATAGGTGAAAACTCTCTAGGCAAGTAGTGTGGTCTGCAATTTATCACAAGATACTCTACCTCAGGCGAGCAAAATCTAGAGACTTCCTTAGATTTCGTGCACCAGCTGTTGTTTACAAATATGCACAGACCGCCCTCCCTCGTCTTACCGGAGTGTGCTGTTCTATCTTGCCGGTGCAACGTATATCCCGCTAGCTGAATATACATGTCATCATTCAGCCACGATTCCGTGAAACATAGGATATTACAGTTTTTGATGTCCCGTTGGTAGGATAGTCATGATCGTACCTCGTCTAATTTATTGTCCAAAGATTTCATGTTGGCGAGTAATATTGACGGTAACAGCAGCTTTCCCACTCGCCTTCTGCGGATCCTTACTAGGCATCCCGCTCTGTGTCCTCTGTACCTGCGTCGCTTCCTCTTGCAAGTAACTGGGATGTTGGCCTTGTCGGGTGTTCGGAGAATGTCCTGTGCGTCCTGCTTGTTGAAGAAAAGATCTTTGTCTAATCCGAGGTGAGTGATCGCTGTCCTGATATCCAGAAGCTCTTTTTTGCCGTAAGGTACGGTTGCAGAAACATTATGTACAAAATAAGTTACAAATAACGTGAAAAAACCCCAAAAACTGCTGCCATTTCTTCTGTCGCCATTTTGAGCGGGATTTCAACTCTGCTCACATGTTCTGATACAGACACAGCTTGGCTACACTGTAACCACGAAACACCATTTTGTACTTGCATATGGGTCTCAGCCAGGAATGTTACTTTTTGTAGCTTAATGAAAACATTTTAACGATGTGATTTAACTGATTGATTTACGGAAATATATTGCCTTCAGAAAGTATTCACTTTCACACATAGTTTTGTTGTGTTACAAAGTGGGATTAACATGGATTTAATTGTAATTTTTTGGCAACATCTACACGAAATACTTCAATGTCAAAATGGAAGAAAAATTTGAACATGCAACTTTTTTTAATAGAAAATGAAACACTAATATCCTGTATCTTGATTAGATAAGTATTCAACCCCCTGAGTCAATACATGTTAGAATTGCCTTTGGCAGCGAATACTGCTGTGAGTCTTTCTGGGTCAGTCAGTTTTGCACACCTGGAAAGTACAATATTTGCCCATTATTCATTTTTTTAAATTATTCAAGCTCTGTCAAGTTGATTGTTGATCATTGCAAGACAACCAATTTCAAGTCTTGCCATACATTTTCAAGCTGATTTAAGTCAAAACTATAACTAGGCCACTCAGGAACATTCAAAGTCATCTTGGTAAGCAACTCCAGTGTAGATTTGAACTTGTGTTTTATTTTATTGTCCTGCTGAATGGTTAATTTGTCTACCAGTGTCTGTTGGAAAGCACACTGAACCATGTTTTCCTCTAGGATTTTGCCTGTGCTTGGCTCTATTCAGTTTCTTTTTAAACAAAAAAACTCCACAGTCCTTGATGATGACAGGCATACCCATAACATGATGCAGCCACCACCATGCTTGAAAATATGTGGAGTGGTACTCATTGAAGTGTTGTGTTGGATTTGCCCAAAACATAACACAGAGCCAGCTAGGTTAAAAAAAAATCTGCCGGGGCTTCCCGAGTGGCGCAGTGGTCTAAGGCATTCTGGGTTTGAGTCCAGGCTCTGTTGCAGCCGGCCATGACCGGGAGACTCATGGCGGCGGACAATTGGCCGAGCGTCGTCCAGGTTATGGGATGGTTTGCCCGGCAGGAATGTCCTTGCCCCATCGCGCACTAGTGACTCCTGTGGCGGGCCGGGCGCATTGAACGCTGACATGGTCGCCAGGTGCACGGTGTTTCCTTCAACACATTGGTGCGGCTGGCTTCCGGGTTAAGTGGGCATTGTGTCAAAAAGCAGTGCGGCTTGGTTGGGTTGTGTTTGGAGGATGCACGCCTCTCCCGAGTCCGTATGGGAGTTGCAGCAATGAGACAAGACTATAACTGCCAATTGGATACCATGAAATAGGGTAGAAAAAGGGGTAAAAGTACGTTTTTATAATAAAAATCATTTAAAAAAATCTGCCGACGTACCCTTGAGCTCCTTTAAATTGCTCTGGATTAGAGCGTCTGCTAAATGACTAAAATGTCAAATCTGTTATCTCCTATCACAGCCATTAAAACTCTGTTTTAAAGTCACCATAGGCTCATGGTGAAATCCCTGAGCGGTTTCCTTCCTCTCCAGCAACGGAGTTAGGAAGGACACCTGTATCTTTGTGGTGACTGGGTGTATTGATGCACCATCCAAAGTGTAATTAATAACTCAAACGGATATTCAGTGTCTGCTTTTTTCCCCAAAAAAATGACCAATAGGTTTCCTTTGTGAGGCATTGGAAAACCTCCTTGGTCTTTGTGGTTGAATCTGTGTTTAAAATGCACTGCTCGATTGAGGGACCTTACAGATAATTGTATGTGTGGTGTACAGAGATAAAATAGTCATTCATAAATCATGTTAAACACTACTGCTCACAGAGTGAGTCCATGAAACTTATTATGTGACTTGTTATTAAGCACATTTTTACTCAACTTATTTAGGCTTTCCACAACAAAATGGTTGAATACTTATTGACTGAATACATTTAAGCTTTTCATTTTTTATTAATTTATAAACATTTCTAAAAACACAATTCCACTTTGACATTCTAGGGTATTGTGTGTAGATCAGTGACACAAAATCTCATTTTAATCCATTTTAAGTTCAAGCTCACTGTAACATAATACAATGTAGAAAAAGTCAAGGGGTGGGAATACTTTCTGAAGGCACTGTAGATGCAGAATGGTGTTAAATGCTTGTAAACAGCTTGGGGAGGAAAACTATTTCACAGATTGAATAATGTAATATTAGTCCTACTGATTATTTCTCACTGTCTACTTGCGAGTCTATGAGATACTCATTGACCAGACATGCAGTGTTCTGCCAAGGTGCAACCTTTGGTAGTAAGCTGATGGAAGGCTACTCACAAGTCAGAGTCGGCGGTACAGCGAAGCCTAATCAGACATGCTCATCATGGGTCATACAGGAAAAGTGAAATGATACAATGAATTTTCTCATGGTGCACGCAGCTCAAATTATATGTAAAAACACCTTTGAACCAACACCATCGGCCATGAAACGACAATACACATGTAACACCAGCACAAAAAATTGGTACATTTTTTTTAGCAGGTGCCTTTTTTTTGACACCAGTAGTGCTTTCTAATTGCGCCAAAACAGTGGTACGCGGGAGCGATGCAAAACTTTCCAGTGGACAAAACCATTCATCTTGAAGCGACGGGAGGAGGGAGTGCTATTAGTATATAAAATGGCCATATGTATTTTAGTAGACTAACTCAAAAGATTGCTAATCATTGAAAATGACAAATTACCCAATGGATCATGATCATTTTCTGGTAAAAAAGTGATGGTGCAAAAAACATACGTTTGCACTCTTATTTTGAAAGTGTGGGACCAGCTGCTTCATTTGTGCCAGTGCTCAGGTGCCTATGCACATTTGCCCCATCCCTAGCGGACACATATCTAATAACCAACTAATCATGGTCAGACATGCTCGGGGCGGCAGGTTCCCTCGTGGTTAGAGCGTTGGGCCAGTAGCCGAAAGGTTGCTGTTTGAATCCCCGAGCTGACAAGGTAAAAATCTGTCTTTCTGACCCTCCCTGAACAAGGCAGTTCCCCGGTAGGCCGTCATTGTAAATAATAATTTGTTTTTAACTGACTTGTCTAGTTAAATAAAGGTTAAATAAAAAATGGTCTCCAGTTTAGAATACAATTAGTTTAATCAGTGTTAGCTAGGACTGGGGGAAATGTGTGATGCCAATCAGGCCCTCTAGGACTGGAGTTGCCCATCTCTGGCTTGTATGGAAGTCAGACACAGAACTTCTAATTTCTTACAAACCAAACCATCTTTCAAACAGTTTTCAGTCCATGTCTGAGTGTCTGCGTACTTGCTGTGCAGGGCTCTAAAGCGGGGCTGTCGTTGTGTTGAGGTGGATTGTTGGGACGGACCGAATGGAGAGCCGGTTGTTTATCACGGCCACACCTTCACCTCCAAGATCCTCTTCAGAGACGTCATCACCACGCTGGGAGAGTACGCCTTCAAGGTGGGCACCACAATACCTGAGTTAAGGACTCAAACTCAAAGTAAATTAATCAATCTTTATTATCAAGGTTCGCAAACTCAATCCATGCTTGATGA
The DNA here is from genome assembly GCF_965601325.2 of Salmo salar. Lineage (NCBI taxonomy): Eukaryota > Metazoa > Chordata > Actinopteri > Salmoniformes > Salmonidae > Salmo > Salmo salar. The sequence goes on along the minus strand of NC_138311.1, from coordinate 12,793,444 downwards.
AAACTCTCACAAGGGCGTTCCCTTTCATTCCTTATATACTGCTACACAAACAAGTCATATAAGCATGATTTACATTATTCATTATTCATTATTAACGTTAGTTCCTGCATGTGACTGACCAATACCTCATGAGACTTCTCTCAAAGCTTCCGGGTTAAGATACTTCTCTTGGATCCCAGAGCAATATTATGGGCATACTGCGGATGTGAGGATTCCTCCCATGTACAATCAATCAGTCACTCACATGAGTGGCTATTAGAAAAACAGCATTGATCTGACACACAAACGGAACATTTCCCTCACACATTCATGACCACTCAGCCATTTTTGTATTACATTTTTTAGTTTTTAATTTTTTACCCCCTTTTTCTCCCAAATTTCGGGATTAAGACCTTGTCTCATTGCTGCAATTCCCGAACGGGCTCGGGAAAGGCGAAGGTCGAGTCATGCGTCCTCCGAAACATGACCCGCCAAGCCGCGGTTCTTAACACCCGCTTGCTTAACCCGGAAGCCAGCTGCACCAACGTGTCGGAGGAAACACTGTTCAAATGATGACCAAAGTCAGCCTGCAGGCGGCCGGCCCGCTACAAGGAGTCGCTAGAGCGAAGCCAAATAAAGCCCCCCCGCCAAACCCTCCCCTAATGATGCTGGGCCAATTGTGTGCCGCCCTATGGGACCCCCAGGCTGTAGTGACGCCGCAAGTGCCTTAGACCGCTGCGCCACTCGGGAGGCCATGACCACTCAGCTCTATCCAATCCAGTCTCTAAGTGGTTCTTGTCCTGACCATTTGTCTTCTGTGTTGGTTTTTGCTTCAACCAAGTATTCAGCATCATAAACCAATCTGTCTTCAGCCTTAACATATCATAAAAAACATTACTGTAATAGATCCACACATTCCTTTAGGAATTCCTGTTTAGTCCTTCGTCTGTCCCCTCTCCCAGGCATCTGAGTTTCCTGTCATCCTGTCCCTGGAGAACCACTGCAGTGTGGAGCAGCAAAGGGTCATGGCCCAGCTCCTGGACACCATCCTAGGGGACATGCTGCTCAGGGAACCCCTGGACGGACTGGTTCCCCAAGAGCTGCCCTCTCCCCATGTAAGACCCCTTCAATGTGTTTTCTATTCATTTATCTACTCTACTGTAACCATTCACCAACAAGGTAAGTTAATTATTTAACAAGTCAATTGAGAACCCATTCTCTACAGATTTGATTTCCTGTCTATGTTCAGGTTTTTATTCAGCAGTGTAGCTAAGAGCAGTACAGTCAGTGGCTTTACTACATTGTTATATTATAAAATGATCAATGGGCCCCCAATGTAAAGCAGAACAGTAACTGAAAGTCAACAGACCAGATGAACTGGAAAGACATTCACACTTACAGGTGGCCAAAAATAACTAACTTAAAGCCACACCCACAATTAGCCACATATCTGAATCTCTGCTACAATATCATTGGACAGTATTTGCATATTTCCCAGCGATCTTTGCATATCAATAAAAAATGACATTGTTACTGTTCAGTGAGGTTTTATGTGAACCAAGTAGATGTATTGTCATCAATACATTGAAATATTTAGGTGACTTATGTAGTGCCCAAACATTTAAGTTACAAATAACCATAATTGGGATGTGTTGTTGACTTGTAGGCCTGTATTATAAACCGGATGAATGAATTTTGCAATGGTTCATAGTGGACATTGTGAATGACCATTGACAAGTCTGGTGTACAAATTATACAGCCCGGTATGCAGATAACTAGGGTGCCCATGCATAACTTAATAGTTAGGGCTTGCGAGCCCCCCATGGCCGTGGGCCCCAGTGCACGCGCACCGCCAGCATCGTCTCGCATTGCGCCACTGAGTACAGTCTGTTTTCTCCAGTGATTTGTTTTATTATTTTTCCATTCAGAGCACTTTAGATAATCAATACTAACGTTTATGATTGGCAGACACTTCCTATGAGGAATATCCTATGAGGGTGTGTGTGTGTGTGTGTGTGTGTGTGTGTGTGTGTGTGTGTGTGTGTGTGTGTGTGTGTGTGTGTGTGTGTGTGTGCGTGCATACTCATATTAGGATCTGAAGGGAAAGATCCTGCTGAAAGCAAAGAAGATTGGCGGCCTAGATGAAAGTGAAACGCTGACCGATGAGGCCACTGATGAGGTCAGCGATGAGGCTGAACCTGAGAGCCCGTCTGCAGAAAACCTGTCTGCAGAGGCCCTTTGTCTCGATAAGGTATGGGGATGGATGGATGGATGGAGGTGAACGTTGCCATCATCTGCACCAACTATTATTACACTTATACATTCACACATTATTACTGTTAATACATCCTGCCATTATGTAAAAAATCGAGATAATGTTTTTGTCTATCACACAGTAAGCAAGCAATGAACACTGTACCTTGATCTGCCAGCTAATCATGTTTTGCCTTGGTTCAATAGCCACAAAGCAGGTGAGATTAGGTCACTTACGCAGGCATGTCATTTCCTGTCTCCTCAGAAATCCAAGTTCTCTAGGGAACTCTCGGATCTGGTGGTGTACTGCAAGAGTGTCCATTTTCACAGCTTTGAGTACTCTCGCTTGCACTCCAAGTGCTACGAAATGTCCTCTTTCTCCGAGTCCAAGGCCAGGAAACTTGCAAAGGATACAGGTGCGCCCTGAACTATTTTAGCAATACCTACATAGCAAACAATGTATTCATATATTGCCAAGGATCATCGGTGAGGAATTCACTCCCATTCACTGTTGTAGGTCCCCTGGGTTAGGGGATAGGAAAAAACGTCGCTGTATGGCTGTCTTTCTCAGGGACGGAGTTTGTGCACCACAACAGCAGACAGCTTAGCAGAGTCTATCCCAGCGGCATGAGGACCGATTCCTCCAACTACAACCCACAGGACCTGTGGAACGTGGGCTGTCAGATAGGTGAAACATATTGCATAATAACATCCATACATATAGAAATAAATACATGTGATTGATTGGTTGATTGATCTACTCCTAGTGGCGCTGAACGTCCAGACGGCTGGGCTGGAGATGGATCTGAACGATGGGCTCTTCAGTCAGAATGGCTGCTGTGGCTACGTCCTCAAACCTGACTTCATGAGGAATGATGACTCTTTTGACCCAGAAAGACCCCAGGACAGGGATGGCTACACATCACTCCAACTGTCTATCCAGGTCCAGAAACAACTGCTCTGTATCATACAACTATGTTGTGTGCCTTTGTGCATGTACAGTTTGTGTGTTCTGGATGTTTATACTTGTCCGAGTCTTGATTGTGTGCGTGTGTGTGTCCATCAGGTAATTAGTGGGCAGCAGCTACCAAAGGTGAACCAGAAGGAGGGCTCCATCGTTGACCCTCTGGTTAGAGTGGAGATCTACGGAGTATCACAAGACCAAGCCAAGCAAGAGACAAGTTACATTGACAACAATGGTGAGGGACCATCTTACATGGCCTGACAGAGATTCATTGGGGTCTTTGTACAGACTCGGTCTACTCGGGGACGAAAATGCTTGCATTATTATTCTTTTTTACATGTAAATAGTACGCACCTTGCCATGTTTTAGTAAATTAGATAGAACATGACATAGAACCCCAGTCCTTCTCTTGGCTGCCTAAATCCTGGTCTCTGCTGCCCCCTGTCTACAGGTTTTAACCCTCTATGGAACGAGACCCTCAATTTTATCATCCACGTCCCAGAGTTGGCCCTGGTGCGTTTTGTGGTGGAGGACTATGACAAGGCTTCCAGGAATGACTTCATGGGCCAGTTCACCGTGCCCTTCACCTGTATTCAGCCAGGTAAAATATACATGGTCACATTACAACTGAGATAGTGTAAAATCTGGAAAGCTGGGTAAATCTCAAATGCAGTTTTCTTCAAAGTATTTCACAAAATAATCTTATCCTATTGACTTACCTGGTTAAAGGTTAAATCAATTGATAGAACCGGACTTAATTATACATCTCAGCTGAGTTTTTATTTAAGCCTGTTATGTAGGAATGTACATATTTTACTGTATGAGTGATGGTTTCTAAGTGGATCTCCATGACAAAAATCTGAATTTCTTCTGGATGCTCTCCCCACTTTTCCCAGGATATCGGCACATCCACCTCCTGTCCAAAGACGGAACGGCTATCCCTCTGTCTACTCTGTTTGTCAATGTCAAGATCTCTGAGGTAACAACAGAAGTCTGATGGCCCAGTGATTGGCTGAATAACATGCTGCAAACTCTAACCACATGGAAGGGCTACAATACCTCATGATTGTTGTCACTTTCAACAAATTAACTGTTGTCAGTATTGAAAAATACATCGGCATGAACTGCTTTACAGTATTTCTGCATAAATACCCATTTCTGTTCAAGTACACATTAGTGGGACCTCACACTGATGAAAGATGAAAAAACACCTGGGAATTCACAGCATTTAACTTATATTTTGCCATTTCCCCAATATAAAATCTTTTAAAATAATGAATGTTTTTTAACTTGTATGTCATAGGAACGCATTAAGCAATGTTCAATAGCACTTTGCTGATCAAACTGATATAATAACTGACATACTGCAGGGCTCACAAGTCCTTTTAGAGTTACAAACTATGCAATGACCTTTGTTTTTATATCCTTGTTTCATAACCATTCAACATTTTGCATTGTGTGCTGGTAGAGTAACTTAACTGCATAAACAATTAGTCCTCCATCGAAACATTCCCATAGACATTTTGTACAGTTCCTCAAAGTGTGGCATGAAACTATATCGCTATCTCATGCATCATGTTGTAAAAGTATTATACTGTAATGTATGCATGTGCATAGAGCTCTATAAATAAAGAGAAATGAAAGACCTGTTTTAAAAACATCTTAATATAAAAAGTTATATTCCTATTGGTTAAACATTTTTAAACTGCGCATTTCTTGTAATTGTCAGTTAGCAATTATTTTATACACCATTAATTGACAATGTTTTAATACTAAATATACAATTGTATATTTGTTTCATGGTGTACTTTGCAGTAGTATATCTACATGCATACTCATTAAGACAAGGTCCTTTGTTGATGTTTAATTCAGTTTACTGCTGTAGCCCAGTCCTCATCATGCTTGGATGAGGAAAACTGCATCAAAACGTTCACTAAAATGTCTGTTTTCTCAGGTTCCAGTTGAGTGGCCTGAACCTTTTTACTCCTCACCTTGCTGGCCTTCTGTGACCTCCTCCACCCTCTCTTGCACCAACACCTCCACCCTCTCATGCACCAACACCTCCACCCCATCCGGTACAATCACCTCCATCCCCTCCTCCCCAGCTCCCTCCTCCACCTCCTCCCCAGCCCCCTCCTCCAGCCCCCCTAGACGGGCATCCTGCAGGGTTAGGCTGAGGGCGTGGGGATCCTTGGCCACCCCTTGCTCCACAGGCTGGTCTGGGTGGTGCCCCCGGAGGTGCTTGACCACCTGGAACTTCTGCTTGGCACGGTAGGGGCAGTAGCGGCACATGAAAGGCTGCTGGTTGGTGTGGGTGAGGTAATGGTGGCGGAGGCCGGCTGGCCAACGGAAGGCCCTGCGGCACAGGCCGCACACATAAGGCCGCTCCTCGCTGTGCTTACGTTGGTGGGTCTTAAGTAGGAAGCGCGTCTTGAAGCCTTTGCCACACTTCTCGCAGATAAAGGTGCGAGCGTCGCAGTGCTGCGTCTCCCTGTGGATGCGGAGGGCATCACCACGGTTGGTGCGGTACTCGCACTCGTCGCACGCATATGGCTTATCCCCTGAGGGTGGAGGGAGAGAGAAAGAAAGGGTAGGGGAAAGGTAATTTTATGATCGAATTCCATCTAAATGTATTATAAACGATGACAACAATAGTGTGTGACTCATACTTTGTACCTGTATGTTTGGTCATGTGATACTTCAATTGGCTCATCCACTTGCATTTGTAGCCACACTCGGGACAGAGGTACTTCTTCTCCTCCTGGTGGATCCTCATGTGATACTATAATGGAATGACAATGATGATTAATAGTTATCTACTACGCCATTTGTAACACATGGTACCTTATTATATAAGGTCCTCTACCAGTCCTTGTAGACTTTTTAAGCCCTATGGTTTGGTATTAGACTGAGATGACCTGACTTCTATAAAATGGTGTAGTACCATGTGTTACATTGCAGCAATTTTTTTTGAAGAACCTCATTGCTCACCTTTAGCCTTGAGGGATCTACGCAGGAGTAGCTGCACTGCTCACAGTGGTAGGGCTTCTCCCCTGTGTGTATGCGAATGTGCCATGTGATTTTCTGCTTGTTGCGTGTCGAGTACTGGCAGTCTGTGCACTTGTAAAGGCGGGTACCCCCGTGGGAGCGAACGTGCTGCTCAAAGACCAGTTGGTGGCGACAGGCGAAGCCACAGATGGCACACTTTAGGGGCTTGTCCTCTGGGGGGCCATCCTCATGCTCGTCGAGAAGGTGCTGGGTGAGTGGCTGCCTCTTACGGGTGGCAAAGGGGCAAAGCGGGCACTGCTGGGTGAGGTGGGTCCTCTGGTGCTCCTCCAGGCTCTTCCGGGTGGGGAAGGTCTCATGGCAGGTGGCACAGTCCAGCTGAGGGTGCTTTCTCTGCTGGTGGACCTTGAGGGTGGCCTGGCTGCCACAGATGAAGTCACATTGCTGGCAGGCTACGCTGGCGGGGCTCAGGTGTTTGCGGCTGCAGTGCTGCTTGAGTGCTGTGTCGGAGCTAAAGCGTGCCTCACATTGGCTGCAGGGGTGCAGGAGCTTCCCTGTGTGGCAGCGGAGGGTATGTCGTCCAACATCGTTGAAGGAGTAGCTGCTGAAGTCGCACAGGGTGCAGAAATGAGAGGGTTGTTTGTCGTGGACACGCTTGTGATGCTGGCGGAGTTTGGAGGCAGCGCCAAAGGTCTGGTCGCAGACGTCGCAGCTGTGGCGGCCCATGCCGGTGTGAAGAGATTCATGGGCATATAGGCGGTAGCGCCGTGTGGTGCTGAACGGGCAGAAGCGGCAGCGGTGGGGCTTGGCACCTTCGTGCTTCAGAGCCACGTGCTGGGTCATGCAACGCTCTTGCTTACAAGTAAAGGGGCAATGGTCGCAACGCAAAACTGCCTTTTTGACCTTTTTGAGGAGCGATAACTTGTCTTTCCGATGGACCAGTACATGGTTAGCCATAGCTTTCTGTGACTTGGCCACAAACGAGCAGAATTCGCACTGCACCTCGTCCAGCTTCAGGCAGCCTCGCTTCTCATGGTTGTTCAGTGCTCTCTTCTGTTTGCATCTGAAAAGACAGTTGGGACAGGAAAATTTAGGAAAATAGCTTGGATTTGATACCTTTATCTCAACCACATCTTCTTCAGAACCACTACTAATATTCTCATCCTCCTCATTGCTGTCATCATCCTGTTCCAGAGAGCTTACAATTCGGACAGCCTTCTTTGTGGGAGCTTTTCTTGTGCATGTCGAGCAGTGACGCTCTATAGTCACAAGCCTGGAGGACCTGAAACTGCACGTCTTGCAAGTGAATTTCATGTCATCTTCTATATAGCTATGCGCATTGTCATTCTCTGTGTTCACAGGATGGGCTTTGTCCATCAAGATTTTCTCCTCATTGATCTTTTTAATCTTCACAGGTCTCTTTATCTTGCCAACTTTCACTTGCCTTTTTGTCTTTCCAACTTTCTTTCTTTGGCTTTTCTGTAGTGCTGTAGATCCTCTCGCACCGGAGCCTTCAGGATTGGTCAAATCGCACAAGTTTGCTTCCTCTCCTCTCATTTCTGGTTGTGTGTCTATGGAATCTTCGGTTGGCGCAACATCACAAGATACTATCTCTGATTGATCTGTGGTTGTGGTTTTATCAGGGTTCTGGGATTTACCCTGACCCGAGTCCCTTTCTCCAAACTGTCCAGCAGAGGGAGTGCCAATGAACCTCCTGGTGTTCTTCTGCAGAGCGGGACACTTCCTGAGGCGGTGGGTGTCCAGGCCTCTTTTCTGTTTGAACTGCGCCCCACAGGCTTGGCACTTGAGTCTCTTCCACCTGGCGAGGCAGAGAGAATGGCAGTGGTGTCGGAGAGAGGTCTGCTTGCGAGTCACGTAGGAGCAGTGTTCGCACCGGTATATGCTAGCCTCTCCGGCCTCATTCTGCACCACCAGCATCTGAACCCGGCCTTCCAAGACCAGAGCCTCCGCTTGGTCCTTGTCTTGCTTCCTCATGGCCTTCAGACGAATCTCAGAGTCGGTGCTTTGCGCCAATGGTTCAGCGGATGAGTTGCTAGCTGCGCTAGATACCTCCACTATCTGTGTGTTGTTCTCTGCAGCCTCTGCTTGTTGCCTTGTAGCGGTTAAAGGAGTTTCTCTGTCTTCTGAATCATTTAGGTCATCGCAATCCTCCATAGCCATGTCCTCTTCCTCCGCCTCACTTGCAGATGCTGGCTTTTGACTCAGGGTGTTAGATCCTTTAGGGTCCGCTGTGGGTCTTCTGTAAGTTGGGTCTCTGCTGTTTGGCGTCTCACCCTGCATGGATGCTAACTCAGTGCACTCTGTGTTAGCTATTGTTGTCAAAACTAAAGTACAGCATTGCTCTGGATTATCTGTTGAATTGTGACATGCCAGAATCCCTTTGTCAACTACCACTTGGACAGTATCAGAATTTTTATTTGCCATTTCTGGGGTTTTGGGGCCAGTTACAGTTTCTAGGTTGTGTTCATTTTGAACAGCAGAGCCAGCGACTTTCTCCTGTAGGTTCTTGATAGGACCTTCAGCAGAGTTCTTGGCTGGCATTTTGTAGAAGCCCTGCAGTAGGTCCACAGAGTTCTCCCTCTCCTTCTCTGCATAGTTCTCTTGCCACTCCTTATCACCAGGCACGTATCCATGAGCCTTCCTCTTGTGGATGAAGAGGCCGGTGCTGCTGTAAGTGGAGTAGGGGCAGAGGGCACAGCGGAACTCTCGAGTCCGGGTATGTTTGCAGTTTTCGTGGTTGTGCAGAGCCTGGCGGTAGCATGTCTGATAGGGACAGTACTTGCACTGGAAGACTGGAGGCTGATGGCCCTCTCCCTGAGAGTGCTTGAGGAGCATGTGCTTGCGAAGCTCGTACTTGCGCTTGCAGGAATATGCACAGACTTCACATATCAGTGATTTGGCCTGGTGTCGGAGTTTGTGGCTGTTCAGTTGGTCTGTGCGGTGACAACGGTAGGAGCACTGGTCACACTGGTACCTAGGAGAAGAAACAGACTGGATCTGTCAATCTCTCAATGCATAAGTGTAGCCTTAGGTTCATTAACTACTGATATGATATCCCACTTCTCACACCAAGAGGTGCTAGAGCAGACATACACATCAACTTGGGTGAACATCAGACAAAAAGTATTTTGTAATGCTTTTCTCTGTTAAAAATCCCTACACTACTGCATGCACACCATAAAACAGACCACCATTTTCACTTTTTTTACCTTTATTTTACTAGGCAAGTCAGTAAAGAGCAAATTCTTAATTACAATGACGGCCTACCCCGGCCAAACCCGGACGACGCTGGGCCAATTGTGCGCCGCCCTATGGGACTCCCAATCACGGCCGGCTGTGATACAGCCTGGGATCGAACCAGGGTGTCTGTGGTGACGCCTCAAGCACTGAGATGCAGTGTCTTAGATTGCTGTGCCACTGACAGTTCTCTAAGACTGACAGTACCAGTCAAGTTTGGACACCTACTCATTCAAGGGTTTTTCTTTGTTTTTACTATATTGTAGAATAATAGTGAAGACATCAAAACTATGAAATAACACATGTAATCATGTAGTAACCAAAAAAGTGTTACACAAATTTTAGATTCTTCAAAGTAGCCACCCTTTGCCTTGATGACACCCTGAGTAGGTGTGTCTAAACTTTTAACTGGTACTGTATGTGCAAAATAACTAACTAGTAAATCACTTACCTGAGGTCACCAGCATGTTTGCGCATGTGCACATTCAGGTAGTGTTTCCATTTGGTGACATATCCACACTCAGAGCACATATGATTCTTGTCATCTGAGTGGATGAGTATGTGTTTTGAGAGGTAGGTCTCATCACGGCACCTGAAGTCACACAGGTTACACTTGTGGGGCTTCTCACCTTGAAAGAAAAATACATGAATAACTTTTAATAATGACTTATCTGGAAGCAATGGATGAGTATAACAGTCCAATGTTACGTTACTTTTTTCTGCTCACCACTATGCATCAGCATGTGCCGTCGAAGGACCCGCTTGTGTGCGGTGACAAAGCTGCACTGATGGCACCGGTGGATCTTCTCATTAGCGTGGAAATGGCCGACATGCTGCTGGAACTCCACAGGATTGAACGTGGCAAAGGGGCAGAAGTTGCAGGTCAACTCCACGTCCCCGGCATGGCCTTGCAGTTTGTGCTGCCGGAAGAGGTTCTTGTTGGAGCAGGAGAAGTCGCACTGTGAGCAGTGGAAGGCCAAGTGCGTCCGGTAATGGGCCTCCATGTCCTGTGGGCTACCAAAGATGGCATTGCAGGCATGATGGCGGCACTCTACGGCCTTGACTGCATGGACATCGGCTGCGTGTCTCTGGAGCTCCTTCCGGTCAGAGGTCTTGAAGGAGCATCCCTCCTGGAAGCAGGCCAGTGGCTGGCTGTCCCGCGACGTGTGGTGAGACTTCATGTGGGCCTTGAGCGCCTGGCTCTGTCGGAAGCTCTGGCCGCAGGTGGGGCAGGGGTAGATTTCCGGGTGGATGTCGCCCCCTACCTCGTTGGAGTGCACACTGGCCAGGTGGCGGTGGAGCGAGTTGCGCTCCACAGAGGCGTAGTCGCACAGGTGGCAGCGATGGACCTTCTGGCCAGACTCGCGAAGCATGTGGATGCGCAGCTTGCTCTTGCTGGTGAAGTAATGGTTGCAGGTGGGGCACTGGAGACTGGGGTCTGGGAAGTGGAGGTGGAGGTGCTCCAGCAGGTGGGAGCGCATCTTGAAACAGCGGCGGCACTCGGGGCAGATGTGAGTACGATACATATGCTCCATGCCTGCCATAATATGATCTTCAGGACAGGGAGGAGATGCGGGTGTTATCTTTTGTAATGAAACAAATGAAACAGAACAACTTATTTCCTAGTATGTAAATGTAGACCTAGATTTACTGACATAAACCTGATTTAAAGAAATTTTCAAAAGTATGGTTAGCACAACATTTATCTGATATTTGATGACCTGGCAAAACCCTACCTCACCAGAAAACTTGAATGGTCCTTAACACAGAAGAGAAGAACAACAAAGCCAAAGCAGGACTAGAGATCCCACACTACCTTTAGATGGGTTCTCATTGATGTTCGTAGCTGCTTTGTCTTTTTGCACCTCCTCTCTAGCTCTATTGTCAATGTTGTGCTGCTGTGTCTCTTCTTCATCCTCATCATCTTCTTGTGATGATGACACATAAGCTGGATTGCGTTTCCGGGCCCTTCTTGGCCTTCCAGAGCTGGTCTCAAGAGCCGATTGGCTGCTTCCACCCTGGCCTATTGTTGTTGGCTCCTTGTCACCTGAGCACAAAAATGTACACAAATTGAGGCATTCAGTGTTGGCTCTACCCTAAATATAACAATGTGTGTGAGTGAGTATTCGTTTGTGGGGAGAATGATGCATTTATTCTAAAAGCTTACCCTCAGGTGCAGCAAGTGGACGGTCATGTTCCACACCATGGGTACTCAGCTGTTTAGCATGAGCGGTCACAAAGTCACAGCGGGGGCAGTGGAAAGGCATATGGATACGCCAGTGGCCCTCCATCTCTGAACGTGTGCGGAATGCCAAGGTGCAGGACCGGAAGGTACAAGAGACGAGGGTGAGAGCATGCTGTGAGTGCAGGTGTTCCTGGTACACCAACCGGTGTGAAGTGCTGAACTGGCAACCCTCCTCGGAGCAGTGGAACGGACCTGTGAGTTCCTCCCTCCGATGGCTTTGGAAGTGGTGTTTCAGTGCACCTGGCATGGTAAAGACCTCATCGCACAAAGGACACTTATAACGGGTCAACTGTCCCTTTTTGGTGAAGTCCACAGTGCAAAGGTGAGAGGAAAGGCGGCTGCTATCTGAGAATTCCTTCCCGCACTTTTCACAGAGACACAACCCCTCAGTCTCCATTGGCTCATTTGTCTGTTGAGAAAATATTAAGAGCATTATGCAATATAACATGACAGGCAATTAATACTAAATAACAATGAGTTAGTGTGCCTATCACCAAGGACTATGCCAATCAATCAAATGTATTTATAAAGCCCTTTTTACATCAGCTGATGTCACAAAGTTCTGTACAGAAACCCAGCCTAAAACCCCAAACAGCAAGTAATGCAGGTGTAGAAGCACAGTGAAATGTCAACTACCGGAGCTACCTGGTCACACAGGGAGGAATATACAATAAAATGTTTACCTTAGGTGTCCCAACCTATGTATTTTCAGTTATAGGCACTGTGTTGTTTCATAGTACTGTTTACAACTGTTTTAAACTGTTTGCATCCATGCAAAAAAACTCACAACTGAGTGATTAAAATCAATGGGGTAGGATTAGCCTAGTCAAAGCTCTCCTCTGTCCTGGCACCCCAAATGTGGGACCAGCTTCCCCCTGAAACTAGGACAGCAGAGTCCCTGCCCATCTTCCGAAAACATCTGAAATCCTACTTCTTCAAAGAGTATCTAAAATAATCCCACAGCACCCCCGCTTCACAAAAAAATAAATATAGAGCCAATCAGCATTGAGCTAAATTGAGCAAGCTCAACTGTGAATGGTCCTGGTAAACACAAAAAAAATATGTAACGGGTAGACCGTTAGGATTTGGCTTTACAGTCACATTGCATTAAAAGCCATTGCATCGTTGTGTTTTTGTCCTCCAGTGGCAAGCTAGCTAAAATTGTTCCTTTCCTAAATTAGCCATGGATGGAGATGGATGGAGATAGGGATTTGTGGTTTTTCTTAATTCTCCGTACTGGTCAATGATTATGTGGTGTATTGTTTTTGCTACCTTTTTTTCACCTGTGTAATTCTGGCCTTCTCCTGCTTATTCTGGGGTTTGGACTAAATGCTGTGGAAAATGTGCTGCTCACAAATGACAAGCAACATGGACCTGTTAAATTGACAAGGGTGTTGATATAGCTGCATTTAGGCATGCCTTCCTTGTTTTGAGTCAGTTAAGTGTTTCTCATTCTGCTGGATTTGACCTAGTATTTTATATTAAACCTAACTTACGCATCCAGTTGTTTATCCATTTGTAACTCACCCACCAAAAATCACAATATGCTGTTTTACATGTTGTTATTTGTGCTGGTGTAAATCTTAAACTAGAAAAGTAGAAGAATATGTGTGCTCTCGGATATTACAATATTTTCACATGGTGCTCTGTGATGTCCCAGAATTATGGCATTGATGAATAAATCATTAACATTCACTAGATGTTTATATTTTATGTATAAAACACATTTGGATGAATTGTTTACCATTTTGTTTTCTTTAAAACAATGGTAATTGTTGGAGTTCAGGTGATTGATGGGTGACTAGGTGCATTCTTGTCAAATAAATACGCTTATTTATTCATGGTTATGGATTCATTCTGCAATGAGTTCATTTGGCTTTGAATCTGCAACAGAACATGTCAAAGTTAGTGCATTTAGACCTTCACTTTTTCTACATTTTATATTACAGCCTTATTCTACAATGATTAAATAAAATAAAACATCCTTAATCTACACACAATAACCCATAATGACAAAAAACAGGTTTTAAGAAATGTTTGCAAATGTATAAAACTTTATTTTAAAAAAAAACGTATTTACATAAGTATTCAGACCCTTTGCTATGAGACTTAATTGATCTCATGTGCATCCTGGAAAGGCACACACCTGTCTATATAGGGTCCCACAAAGCAAAGAACCAAGCCATGAGGTCGAAGGAATTGTCCGTAGAGCTCAAAGACAGGATTGTGTCGAGGCACAGATCTGGGGAAGGGCACTAAAAAAATGTCTGCAGCATTGAAGGTCCCCCAAGAACACACTGGCCTCCATCATTCTTAAATGGAAGAAGTTTGGAACCACCAAGACTCTCTTCCTAGAGCTGGCTGCCTGGCCAAACTGAGCAATCGGGGAGAATGGCCTTAGTCAGGCAGGTGACCAATGCTTCAGAGTTTCTCCGTGGAGATGGGAGAACCTTCCAGAAGGACAACCATCTCTGCAGCACTCCACCAATCAGGCCTTTATGGTAGAGTGGCCAGACAGAAGACACTCCTCAGTAAAAAGGCACATGACAGCCCACTTGGAGTTTGCCAAGATTGAACACTTTGGCCTGAATGCCAAGCGTCACGTCTGGAGGAAACCAAGCACCGCTCATCACCTGGCCAAAACCATCCCTACGGTGAAGCATGGTGATGGCAGCATCATGCTGTGGGGATGTTTTTCAGCGGCAGGGAATGGGAGACTAGTCAGGATCGAGGGAAAGATAAACAGAGCAAAGTACAGAGGGATCTTTGATGAAAACCTGCTCAGACTGGGATGAAGGTTCACCTTCCAACTCCCCAAATACAGGTGTGTACGCTTGTAGCATCATACCCAAGAAGACTTGAGGCTGTAATCACTGCCAAAGGTGCTTCAACAAAGTACTGAGTAAAGGCACCTAAAGCCTACATGAAATCCCCTTCGAGAAAAATAAATGGTGAAAAAAATGATTGGAACCATTTCTGTGTTCGTCCGCTAGGTTTTATGGGTATTGTGACGAGCCCACTGTGGCCCGTCTATAAAAACTAAGTACTAGCTAATAAACACAATTAGCATTCGAAATTATGTTTTGAGTTCTCCAGTAACAAATTCATTAATAGCAGTTCTGAATAATGACAGCGCTTATGAAACAGAATTCTGACCAACTGCGTCAACTTCTGAGATTCTTTCTCTTGAAAACAATGCATTTTACCCCGTCAGACCTTTCTAAATGGACCTTTATTCTGATGGATACCGTTACATATGTTTACATGTAATGAATATAAACAAGCGAAGTCATTTAATGAGCCTGTCTTACCTTAATAAGGTATTGAAGCTGGGTAGATTGTTTTTACTTTGCTAAATCGCCACTTCAATGACCAAACGACGCCATCACTATGTTTATTTTGGTGGAGCAATGAAGTATTTCCAGTTGAAAGTATCTCATCATAATTCCTTGCATACTCAGGGCGTATATGTACAGCATAAATATATAGCTAGCTAGGTATATTGTTGACAATTAAAATCATTTTCGGTAATTTAAGTTTGGTCTAGCATTAATAATGACGCTGCATTTGAAGACCAAGAACTAACATCAACTGCGCCCTGAAAAGACGGAGCTATTTTCATAGAACACCGGCAGTATTATAGAGGTCGCCACATGATTCACGGCAACAACATGAACAAAGATTTTGTATAACTAATACCTCATTCTATCCGTGACATTAGCGTCCCGCGAGCAACGTTAAAACTTCCAGTTTTCCGATTTGCCTTCAAAATAAAGGTATTCGGTAAAACGCTGTTTATGATAGGACATCTCACAGTAGTTTGATGGTGACACCTTATTTGGGAAGGTAATGGTTGGAAGGGAATACATGGAATGTCATTGAACTCATAAAACACATGGTTTCCATGTGTTTGATATCATTCCATTCACGCCATTCCAGCCATTATTATGAGTTGTCCTCCCCTCAGCAGCCTCCTGTGAAATCAATATTTTTTGGCAGCTTTGCATAGTCATAGAGCATAATGTTAAAATTGTTACAAAATTATAACTACAGGATCCTATCACAGTTTTTATTTATTTACAATTTGCTTGAGATGCATTCCTGGATGATTATATGGCCGAGTAGCTTATAGCCTCGTGACTTATCCTAGTAGCGTCCTGTAGTGGCTGAAAGCCTCGTGTCTTATCCTAGTAGCATCCTCTTGTGGCTTAAAGCTGATGGGGGGTCACCTTGGGGTCATAATAGGGGCTGCACCAAATGTTTGATGTATAATAATAATTGATTATCTTTATGTTGTATTAATAGAAGGGGAAGGGCTATAAGACCCCTCCCTCAATACATTTATAGGGTCCTGGACTACAGATTAGCAATATATATATACATTATAAGGTTTAATATTGTTCCACAGTTCTTTTCTAGTCTCTGCTTCTATTAAGAAACGGTCTGAGAGATGTGTCAGTTATTGCAGTCAAAACAGGGTGTCTGTGAGAAAGCGCCTCAAGGCTAAAATAGATTCATAGACACAGAACCCTGCAGGGGAGTGAAAGAGATAAGCGACAAGTCAGACATACCACTATAAAGCAACTTGGGGAGTGGAAAATTACTGCTGAGCCCTTAAAAAACACTGGAACAATTGTTCTCTCCTGAAAATGTGTATAACTGTATATGCATGGGCTTGGTCTCATGAGTAGAAGGTGTTGACATAGGAACTTACATCACTAGGGGTTGACTGCAAGCATATTAAAGAAGCTTGGACCTTTTTTATGTTGCAGAACTTACTCAGAAACATGCGTGCTATGTTCCCGTTGTCAACTTCTGTCTGCAATTGCATTAATAAAGGTTTTTGATTGATTTACTTAAAGATATTGTCTGATTGCTGATTTCACCAATAAGCAAATGATTGACAAGGAACAAGGAACCTACCCCAACAAAGCCGTGTCTTATCCTAGTTCTGTGAAACCATAAAGCTGTGTGCTATGCCCAGCAGTTGTCTGACTATCTTTAGCTAATAAATACAAATGATTTGGTAATTCAGAGTTTGTGACTATTTTACTATGAAACAGAACATATCCGCCAATGCAGTTCACTGTATATGGAATACATATTGGACTTTAGAGGAAAAAGTTTACTACCTGTCTCAGCTAAAGTGAGGTGGAAAAGACTCAGTAGGGTCTCTACTAACCAAATGTTTCGTTTTGGAGGGGGGCTGTGTCATGTGGACTGTTGCTGGCTTTTTACTCCACCCCCTCCATAGCCCCCAATAGAGCTTGCCAGCTTGTAGTCTTAAAAAACAGAAATGAATTACCTCTGGTTCATTCAGCCATTCCTATGGAGAAAGAATAGGGTTTTGGGATAAACACTGAAAATAAGGACTGAAGTTATCTTATACGTTTTGTTCTATGAGATAGTATCAATCAGTTAACATTACCTTTATGAATTATGAGGTCTTTATGTTTCTTCTGATTACATAAATGCTTCAAAATTTCACAAAAGGAAACATTAGCTGATGAAGATTATTTTTAATAGAACAAAACATATACGATCTCCAAAGCCTGTGTTTACCAAATACCTCATTTTCAGCGTTTATCCCAAAACTCTTAAAACATTCTAGTCTTTTCCCTCATAGGCTTTGTACAAAAAAAACATGGTGGAATTAGTGCCTACAAAAAAAACACCATTACTATTGCTTTCTATGCAATACACTGCATTGGACTGTCTACTACCTGTCTCAGATAAAATGAGATGGGAAAAGACTCAGTAGGGTGAGTTTGAACAAAAAGCTAAGTCATATGAAGCGTTAATGGACTTTAACTGTGGTCAAAACAAACAGCTTAAAATGGGGTGCCCGGACACTATAGGGCTCAAATATAGCACTGTGTCATAGGATGCATATATTGTCATTCCAAAATACCTTGTAATGTAAAAGACACATCTTATAATCTTCCTTCTGGTAGACACTTTGGGAAAAAATACAACCTACAATATGTTTATTTGAAAAGTCAAGAGATATGCAAGTATTCATCGCAATGAAGTTAATTATCCAAATTGATCAACAGTTACACAGAAGTTTCAAGTTTTGTCACATGCACAAGTACAGTGAAATGCTTACTTGCTAGCTCTTTCCCAACAATGCAGTATTCAATATCAAATAGTATAAAGCCGATTTATTTTTCAAAACACAAGAAATAAGAGATACACGAGAAAGTAAGCTACAGTATATACAGGGTCTGTGGCAGTACCAAATGTACAATGAGCAGGGATACTGGAGAATTTGAGGTAGTTATGTACATGTAGGCACGTATTTGAGAAAGTGACTGGTTGCAGGATTAATAATAATAATCAATATTAGTGGTGGGCGGGTGTGTGAGGGGTGATGTGTGAGTGTCATATAGTCAGTGCAGCTAGACCGTGGGTGAGGGTGGGCAGCCATTGCCTAGCTGTTAAAGTCTCAGTGCCTGGAGTCTTCGGCTGTTCAAAAGTCTCAGTGCTTGGGGATACAGTAGAAGCTGTCTCGGAGCCTGCTGGTACGAGACCCAATGCTGCGGTACCTCCTGTCGGACGGTAGCAGATAGAACAGTCCTTGGCTGGAGTCTTTAGAAAATTGAGCACACAGCCATGCAGTCTTCATAAACAAACATAGGCAGTAGAATGGCCTTACTGAAGAGCTAACTGACTTTGAACGTGGCACCATCATAGGATGCCACCTTTCCAACAAGTCAGTTCGTCAAACTTCTGCCCTGCTACAGCTGCTCTGGTCAACTGTAAGTGCTGTTATTGTGAAGTGGAAATGTCTAGGAGCAACAACGTCTCAGCCACGAAGTGGTAGGCCACACCAGTTCACCGAACGGGACCGGCGAGTGCTGAAGCGCGTAGCGCATAAAATTGTCTGTCCTCGGTTGCAACACTCACTACCAAGTTCCAAACTGCCTCTGGAAGCAAAGTCAGTTCCTTGGGAGCTTCATGAAATGGGTTTCCATAGCCGAGCAGCCGCACACAAGCCTAAGATCACCATGCGCAATGCCAAACGTGTCGGCTGGAGTGATGTAAAGCTTACTGCCATTGGACTGGAGCAGTGGAAACACGTTCTCTGGAGTGATGAATCACGCTTCACCATCTGGCAGTCCGATGGACAAATCTGGGATAGGTGGATGCCAGGAGAACGCTACCTGCCCCAATGCATAGTGACAACTGTAATGTTTGATGGAGGAGGAATAATGGTCTGGGGATGTTTTTCATGGTTTGGGCTAGGCCCCTTAGTTCCAATGAAGGGAAATCTTAATGCTACAGCATACAATGACATTCTTGACGATTCTGTGGTTCCAACTTTGTGGCAAGTTTGGGGAAGTCCCTTTCCTGTTTCAGCATGACAATGCCCCCGTGCACAAAGCGAGGTCCATACAGAAATGGTTTATCGAGATCGTTGTGGCAGAACTTGACTGGCCTGCACAGAGCCCTGACCTCAACCCAGTCGAACACCTTTGGGATGAATTGGATCACCGACTGCCAGGATCTAATCGCCCAATATCAGTGCCCGACCTCACTAATGCTCTTGTAGCTGAATGGAAGCAGGTCCCCGCAGCAATGTTCCAACATCTAGTAGAAAGCCTTCCCAAAAGAGTGGAGGCTGTTATAGCAGCAAAGGGGGACCAACTCCATATTAATGCCCATGATTTTGGAAAGAGATGTTCGACGAGCAGGTGTCCACATATTTTTGGCCATGTAGTGT
The DNA here is from genome assembly GCF_965601325.2 of Salmo salar. Taxonomy (NCBI): domain Eukaryota; kingdom Metazoa; phylum Chordata; class Actinopteri; order Salmoniformes; family Salmonidae; genus Salmo; species Salmo salar. The sequence continues at coordinate 12,774,013 of NC_138311.1, read as the reverse complement.
ATGTCCTGGATGTCCTTATATGTAAGAACAGGGTTCAGGATATCCGATCCTGAAATACACCAAACAATCTGAGAACCATAGTATATGTGCAGGTTACACCACGTAATCAAATCATTGCAGATTGATCTTCTTCTGACAATGTACATGGAAGCATTCTCTCATGGCATTCACCATTCACCAAAAATCTAAGTAAAGAAATGGAATTAACAATATATAAATATATGCATGAGAAATGTCAGAGCGGCATAGACTAAGATAAAGTAGTTATTTGTTATACTATTGCAAGCACAAACTTTATTTGTCATGTTTATAGCTATGGACATTCAATGTGCTTTTAAATTCACAGGTATTAGTACACACTCAAAACGCCACCAATTGTGTGCTCTTCTAGGTACCTTAGGCAGAACATCTATCCTCTCGGGAACAGAGATTCTGTAACTGTTGGCTACCAAAGGAAGCGGGGCAGATCAACGCAAAGTGATCCTCCAAATGATATTTTACAAAATCAAGGTACACATCTATTATCTTATCACTGAACCAGTTTCCATTGGTTATTGTATCAAAATTCTCAGTTTCCTTCGAGTTGGCTTAGGAATGTCTTTATGTTTATAGGAATCACATTCCTTGCATTTGACAGTGTATAAGTAAAGGACTTCTTTCAGACCAAAGTGGAGAACCCCTGCACTACTTATGCAGGCATGTGCAACTGTAACGTCCGTCTGAAGGAGTAGACCAAGGTGCAGCGTGGGTTGGGTTCATCATATTTTAATTAACGCGAACCAGCAAAACAATAAACAAAACAAACAAATAGTATTGCAGGCTACTCACAGCTATGCAAAATCAACTTCCCACAAAAGACAGGTGGAAAAAGGGCTACCTAAGTATGGCTCCCAATCAGCGACAACGATGTACAGATGTCCCTGATTGAGAGCCATACCAGGCCAACACAAAGAAATACACAACATAGAATGGAACACAGAAATAGAAAATATAGAACATACAACAAAACCCCGAAACACACAAAACAAACACACCCCTGCCACATCCTGACCAAACTACAATACCAAAATGACCCCTTTACTGGTCAGGACGTGACAGCAACGAGACAAAATGTGTCTTTGTGCAGCAATTTGTTGAGTAATTCTAAACTATAGCACACTGACGACTTTGATGTTTCAGTGCAGTTTACATGCCAAAGCTGGCCATGACATGTATCAAATTTCACAAATGGGTATACTTCTGAAAATGAAACTATACTGGAAATCGCACAATATGCAAGGTAGAGTAAAGCTTCTAGGTAATTTGATCCAAGCCATGTCCATTTTTGCAAGCAAAGTCTTTGGGGCATGGGTAACATAAAAGCTTGAATGTTAAGAGGCTTTTGAATTCATAGATATATTACATGCTTTGCTCTGTTGATTCGAACCAACAAGGTATTCGCCTATGCTTTCTGCAGAAATGTCCCTCGGTTCCACTATCAGTTGTTTTGTAGTCTACTATCGGTTGTTTTGTAGTCTGGTCATACACTGCCTGGGCATCACACTCACTGGAAATGTTTAGACTGTGAATGTAGATCATTTGCTAAGAACAAGATGTTCAACCATGTCCTTTACACAACTGTAACGAAGTTGTTCTTAAGACATGGATTGTGAAAATGTCGCTGAATTCAATGCTTCAAACCGGGAAATTGCCTTTTTGAAGTGAGGAGATGATTTCCCTGGGTGAGCTCTAAGTCATCTCTCTAAGTCATCTCAGCATTCAGGAAATGCTGATGTAGTATTTAGAAACATTTACATGGGTAACGTTTTATCAACTGTGTGATTGGAGAAGTATTCATACTGTGGAATGACAAATCTGTTTCTGAATGAAGTGGTTTGTTTGCGTCTGAGGCTCATTAACTACTTCATAGAAATATATAACCCCTTCTGTACTCGTGCCAACCCCTTCCCTATTCGTGCCAACAGAAGTGTGTAATTAATTTGCCCCCATCTTAAAAAGTGTCAAAATCCAGCTCTGACCAGAAATGCCCCCTTGTAGATTTTGTGCCTGGGTGACATGTTACAGATCTCAATCTGTTTCTTGTTGCCAACAGCTGGGATTTCAATTGTACTGGATGGAAAAATGGGGTCTCTCTTTACTGTACAATTTTCTGCTACACAGGGCACAAAAATAACAAGAATATCTGGTGTGATGGTCCAAACTGTCTGTCTAATCAATGCGCCATCACATTGACTGCATTTTGTGGGTGCACCCCCCTAAGTGATTAATTGCCTGAATAGAATATCAAACAAATCTGTTACGGGCTTTGGTTTTTTTCATTTATATTTTGAGGTTGGACATTACTGCGTTGGTTGCACTGATTGGTGTTAACTCGTTAGTATGCGTTACACCTGTGCTGGCTTGTCATCTCATTAGTCAGAAGGTGTTTAACCTATAGCAGCTGGCCCAGAGCTCCAGTTGGCTTGAGAGATGTGGAGGGTTAACATCTTTAGTTCGCTCTTCCTATTTGATTTGGCAATTTTTGGTTTTCCGTACTTCCAGTCTTTAAGTTTGGTGTGGGTTTTAATTGTATTTGCCTCTTCTTAGGTAAATTTAGCAGATGCTCATGGTGGGTGTCTTTTATGTCCCAGTTGTTGTTGCTTATCAACTTTCAGTGGACCCCCCCATGATTGTCTAATAGAACCCATCCCAGAACCCCACCTGTTTTGTTTGTTGTTACTAACTCTTTGTTAGTGTCCCCTTCTGTTTTAGTGGCAATTTTTGGTTTCTTGCTGGGGAACGTAACAAAATGGGGGCTTGTCCGGGATATTGTTTCCCATAAGTATGGTAGTCTCTCTAATCACCTATTCTGAGGCTCTGCTGTGCCCAGATATTTGAATGTTAACTTTTATGGTAGAGTTTCTGTCACTGACATCCACCCAGAGGGGTTGGAAGATTGATGGAATAATTTTGAAAGTTGCGTTAACACAGGTGCGCATATATATATATATATATATATAGTTGAAGTCGGAAGTTTACATACACTTAGGTTGGAGTAATTAAAACTTGTTTTTCAACCACTCCACAAATTTCTAGTTTACAAACTATAGTTTTGACAAGTCGGTTAGGACATCTACTTTGTGCATGACACAAGTCATTTTTCCAATTCACACACTTAAAGAAAAAAATCCATGGTCATCCCTACTGCATCTGATCTGGTGGACTCACTAAACACAAATGCTTTGTTTGTAAATTATGTCTGAATGTTGCTATCCGTAAATTTAAAAAACAAGAAAATCGTGCCGTCTGGTTTGCACAATATAAGGAATTTAAAATGATTTTTACTTTTGATACTTAAGTATATTTTTTGAAATTACATTTACTTTTGATACTTAAGTATATTTAGAACCAAATGCTTTTTGACTTTTACTCAAGTAGGATTTTACTGGGTGACTTTCACTTTTACTAGAGTCATTTTGTATTATGGTATCTTTACTTTTACACAAGTATGAAAATTGGGTACAATGTTAGCACCCTGTGGGGTAATTTTCAAAGATAATGTCCTCTTATCTTAACTCTACTCGACTACCGAGAAGGAGACATTTGCTTTGGTGCTGGCTCTACAGCACTTCGAGGTTTATGTATTGGTCTCTACCCCTCTAGTGGTCTTTACCGATCATAACCCTCTAGTTTTCATTAAAAAGACGAACTCCACGAATCACCAATTTATTTGCTGGATTCTCATATGGCAGGAGTTTCCCCTTGAAATCAGACATGTCCATGGTCAGGACAACTTGTTTGCTGATTGTCTTTCGAGGGTGGGAAATCAATAAGTTTTGTGTTTAGCCAGTGTGTAGCCCTGGCACACAATTTATTTTGACTGCATGTTTTGCCATATTGGCGATGAGTTTTGTTTTGGTTGCGCTCATTCCAAGGGGATGAGAGTTATAGAAACGTATGTGATTTTACCTCTGTTTCTCAAAACTTCTGCGTTTTAGGCAGCTATAGAAATACATTTACCAAAAGGGAAGAAAAAAATTAAAAACATTGTAAAAAAAAAAAGTGTGTCTGTGTGTTTCTGTATATACAGTTACATTACATTATAGTCATTTAGCAGACGCTCTTATCCAGAGCGACTTACAGTAGTGAATGCATACATTTCATCCAATTTCATACATTTATTTTATTTTATTTTTTTATATTTTTTTTTTCTGTGCTGGCCCCCCATGGGAATCGAACCCACAACCCTGGCGTTGCAAACACCATGCTCTACCAACTGAGCTACAGGGAAGGCTAACTTTGGACACACCTGCTCATTCCAGGGGTTTTCTTTATTTTTACTATTTTCTACATTGTAGAATAATAGTAAAGACATCAAAACTATGAAATAACACATGGAAACTATGTAGTAACCAAAAAAGTGTTAATTAACCAAAAAAGTGAGATTCTTCAGTAGCCAGCCTTTGCCTTGATGACAGCTTTGCACACTCTTGGCATTCTCTCAACCAGCATCACCTGGAATGCTTTTCCAACAGTCTTGCAGGAGTTTCCACATATGCTCAGCACTTGTTGGCTGCTTTCCCTTCACTCTGCTGTCCGACTCATCCCAAACTTTTGACTGGTACTGTAAATTGTCCGCAACAGTGAAATGGGCTACTTCTATGTGAATTAATGAGGAGGCGGAACACACCTCAATTCAAACTGTTGTTAGAAAATACAACTTTTTCGAAAATAATTAGAAATTGACAAGTTGAAACAGCCTATAGATAATTAGCAGACAGCATGGATTGGTTTGAGGACAGTGCGGTTTAACTGTCCTGTTGCGCAATAATCACATTTTGGAAAAGTGAGTGTGCTCGAAATGGTCTTTATACCATCTTCATCTGAATGTATGATATCGCCTGAATATGACACATGGACATCTAGTGCATCCACAGTGTCCAGAACAATAACTTATCCATTTAATTTAAGATGTTTGTTTTTCTATCCTTTTCTGAGCGACTGAAAATGTATGATATTGAAAATATACTAAAAGGCCAGCTACACTCTGTATAATTCAGTGCTACATGAAATGCCACTATATATACATCCTACCTACCCTACTGAGTATTCTCTACAATACTTTTACAGCAGCACCTAGAATAGTTTTTGCTCTATAAGCCAATACGTATTTCATACAAGGTGATTTGCATTGGGGACATTTATTTGACCTCGGACCATGTTTAATGCAATTGTCACTTAAGTAGGAACAAATATGACAATTTCCATAGATCGTGAATAAATACAGGTTATTGACAGTTTTCTACTATTACGTTGGGGACTTTTATTAGAAACATTTCCAAAATTCTGTGACCCGGAAGTACCTTTTTAGTGTTGCTGACGAGACGCTGATGAACCAAACCACAGCAGCGCCACAGCACTGTGGAAATTATATGCCCAATCTGTAGTGTAACAAGGCCAAGGGTGCCATGGTTCTACGAATGAGACTGGAAAGGGAAGACTGAGGACACCTCTTTGGGATGCTCATAACGTATGTAATATAGCTAGCTTTGGGACACAACATCGGGTGTCTGTGTATTGGTTGAACTCCAACCATTAAAAACCAATAAACAGATTTGATTTACACAACTCCCGATGTTGTGTCCGAAAGCTATAATATAGCCAGCTAATTAGCTAGCTAGCTACCCTATTGCACAAAATCTCAAGTCTTCTGTCTGTTGCTACAACATTCTGACATTTAAGTTTACCGGCGTGATCAGAGCAAGAGATCCAACCAGCCTGGGCCTCTTTAGCTAGCTAACTAATAATGATACGGACTGTAATTTAGCTAGATGTAAGAAAGTCTTATTTTTCTTCTAGGTCGAGGTGTTGTATAGCTTCTGAGTAGCCTAGCTACATAGCTAGGAAACACAAGGACCATGCCTCTATCAGACTTCGTGGATGCCTTGAAGGACAACCCTTACTTTGGGGCTGGCTTTGGACTGGTGGGGGTGGGCTCGGCCATTGCTTTGGCCAGGAAATCAGCTCAATTTGGGATGATCTTCTTCCGGAGGAACTACATGATCACCCTGGAGGTGCCCAGTCGGGACAAGAGCTACCACTGGCTGCTGAGCTGGATCACCAAGCACGCCAAGCACACGCAGCACCTGAGTGTGGAGACCTCTTACATGCAACACGAGAGTGGACGGGTACACACACAGTTTGACTTCCACCCCAGTCCTGGCAACCACATAATCTGGTAAAATGTTGACAAGACTCAATAACAATGACTGTACTCTCTGATTAGTCTGTTGGAGTTGTCGTAGTGGACTCTCATAGTTCTTTTGTTTTTCTCTGAGCTGATGTGAGAAAATTATGCTGAACCTAACATTGTCAACAGACAGTAGGATATCTTCGCAGGTAGGCACAGTCAGGTCCAAAATTGTCATCCTTGATAAAGTGATAAAGATGAGAAAGAAATGCACTATAAAATAAATTAACATACTGAGCTATATTGTGTGCTCAAAATATGTTTTATACTCAGAGAAAGATATATTTTTTAATATGTAATAATTATTCAAAAAAATATGGGCGTTAAACTATTTTTTCAATACCTTTTAATACCTCACTTTGCGAGGATAACGACACTGAGTCTTGGGAGGGATCTTAAATAATTCCTCCATACAGAACCTTTACAAATCCTTTATATAATTTGTCTGAGCTTAGGGACTGCACTCTTCAATTCAAACCACAGGTTTTCAATGGGATTCAAGTCCGGAGACAGATGGCCATTGCAAAATGTAGATTTTGTGGTCAATTAACAATTTTTGGGGGGGGATTTTGTCTCGCTGGAAGATTGACTTGCGGCCAAGTTTCAGCCTCCTGGCAGAGGAAAACAGGTTTTTAGGCTAAAATGTCCAGCTACTGTCTGGGTAAGTTCATGATGCCGTTGACCTTAACAAGGGCATTACCAGTAACATCAAAGATCCACCACCGTATTTTACAGTAGGTAAGTGGTTATTTTCTGAATATGATTCTTTTGATGCAAAACCCACCACTGGTGTGTTTGGCAAAAGAGATGTATTTTGATGTCATCCAACAAATGTAACGCCTGGAGATTGCTAAATGGCATTGGCACTTGGAACTGATGCCATGGTCAGATTACATGAAAATAGAGCTCTTTGGCCACGCACACAAGTGGTGAGTTTTGCATAGAAAGAAATATGCATATTCATAAAATAACCCCATACCTACTTAGTGATTGGGGGGAAAATATTGAAGTTACATATCGGGATATTATTTTTTATGTATCATTTTTACAATATCGCGATATTTTTGCGCTATTTGGCTGTGCCTGCACCAAAACTCCAGTGTCTTTCCTTCATAGCTTGTCCTCCATCTTTTTAAACAGGGAGCCAATTTGTTTTCAGCACTTTTATTTCCATGACTGATCAAAACTAGTTTTCTCATGGCTCTCTTTTATCCCTCTGCAGCAGACATATGGTGAGAAATAGGTTTGAAACATCTAATCGCAATAAAATCACAGTATCTAATCGCAATACATATCGTATCGGCACCTAAGTATTGTGATAATATCGTATCGTGATGTCCTTGGCAATTCCCAGCCCTTCTGGTCCCCTGTGGAAATCAAACGTTGCAAGCGCCATGCTCTACCAACTGAGCCACACGGGGTCCTTGTTAAGGTCAACAGCGGCATGAACTTTACCCAGTATCAGGACATTTTAGCAGAAAACTGGTTGCCTCTCTTTCTTTGAGCAATTGTATTAATATAAAATCATTTTCAATTTTCACTTTATTTATTTTTGCTCATCTTCATCGAGGGTGCCAATTATTTTGGACCTGACTGTATATGTACACAGCTCTGTAGCAACACATACCAGAATTTAGAGAAACACTTTTGTTTCCGAGTGTGAGTTGGTAAACTTTGTGCTGACTGCCATCCCTGTTTGAGTGCAGGTATGGGAGGAAGTGGATCCGAGTGGAGAGGACCAGAGAGAAACAGATGGTGGATCTCCACACAGGCACTCCCTGGGAGTCAGTCACTTTCACCGCCATGGGCAGAAACAGAGACGTCTTCTTCAACATCCTGCAAGAAGGTACACTAGAATCATCTAGACAAGTAGACACTGACAGTGGCCCAGGAAAATGTGCACACAACTTGATATCTGATTTGATTGGCTGTTGCAGATGACGGAGATTGGCTGTATTACTAGCTTGTGGTATGGAGTTGATTGGCTGTCTGTCTGTTTGGGTGTGATGCAGCCAGGGAGTTGGCCCTGAAGCAGGAGGAGGGTCGGACGGTGATGTACACGGCCCTGGGCTCCGAGTGGAGGCCCTTTGGGTTCCCGCGGCGACGACGGCCCCTCAGCTCAGTGGTCCTGGAACAGGGCTTGGCCGATAGGATTGTAGATGATGTGAAGGAGTTCATCGGAAACCCCAAGTGGTACACAGACCGAGGTAATTCCAATTCAGTAATTAATGACAAATGAATAGCTGTTTTGAAATTGAATTGACCCCATCCCTGTTCACCATACAAGCAGATGAGTGTATGGTCTTGTCAGGGTTAATGTGGTTGTGTTTTGTGTTCTGCATTCAGGGATCCCCTACAGGAGAGGTTATCTGCTGTATGGACCTCCAGGCTGTGGGAAAAGCAGCTTCATGTGAGTATGCTAATGATGGTAGTATGGCAGCCCCAACCTTGCTTTGAAGCTTTGTGTTAGTGGTGTTTACTCTCCACACTTATCTGTGTATAATCACTTATAAACATTTATTCAGTTTAAAGGGATAGATCTCTCAAAATACAAGTTGACATGATTTTCCACTTACCTTTGCTGTTGTCAATTGGCCCAGTTTACAGAGATGGCATTAGCCTCCTTGAACTGAATGTTTTGTTGTTGCATGCTCTGTCTGTGTGTTTCAGCACTGCCCTGGCTGGAGAGCTGGGCTACAGCATCTGCCTGATGAGTCTGAGCGACCGCAGCCTGTCTGACGACCGCCTCAACCACCTGCTGAGTGTGGCGCCGCAGCAGAGTATCATCCTACTGGAGGACGTGGACGCCGCCTTCGTCAGCCGAGAGCTGCTGCCCATCGAGAGTATGTATATTGCACCTGCTTGTCCTGCTATATATATACAGTACCAGTGAAGACACAACTATGAAATAACACATATGGAATCATGTAGTAACCAAAAAAGTGTTAAACAAAAATCAAAATATATTTTAGATTCTATAAGTAGCCACCCTTTGCCTTGATGACAGCATTGCACATTCTGCATTCTCTCAACTAGCTTTACCTGGAATGCTTTTCCAACAGTCTTGAAGGAGTTCCCACATACACTTGAAGTCGGAAGTCTAGATACACCTTAGCCAAAGACATTTAAATACAGTTTGTCACAATTCCTGACATTTAATCCTAGTATAAATTCCCTAAATTAGGTCAGTTAGCATCACCACTTTGTTTTGAGAATGTGAAATGTCAGAATAATAGTAGAGAGAATTATTAATTGAATCTTTTATTTTTTCATCACATTCCCAGTGGGTCAGAAGTTTATATACACCGAATTAGTATTTGGTAGCATTGCCTTTAAATTGTTTAACTTGGGTCAAATGTTTTGGGTAGCCTACCACAATAAGTTGGGTGAATGTTGGCCCATTCCTCCTGACAGAGCTGGTGTACCTGAGTCAGGTTTGTAGGCCTCCTTGCTCGCACACACATTTCAGTTCTGCCCACATATTTTCTATAGGTTTGAAGTCAGGGCTTTGTGACTCCAATATCTTGACTTTGTTGTCCTTAAGCCATTTTGCCATATCTTTGGAAGTGTGCTTGGGGTCATTGTCCATTTGGAAGACCCATTTGCGACCAGGCTTTAACTTCCTGACTGATGTCTTGAGATGTTGCTTTAATATATCCACATAATTTTAACTTCCTCATGATACATTTACATTTTACATTTACATTTTAGTCATTTAGCAGACGCTCTTATCCAGAGCGACTTACAGTAGCGAATGTATACATTTCATAATTTTTTTTCCCGTACTGGTCCCCCGTGGGAATTGAACCCACAACCCTGGCGTTGCAAACACCATGCTCTACCAACTGAGCCACACGGGACCATCTATTTTGTTAAGTGCACCAGCCCCTCCTGCAGCAAAGCACCCCCACAACATGATGCTGCCACCCCTGTGCTTCACAGTTGGGATGGTGTTCTTTGGCTTGCAAGCATCCCCCTTTTTCCTCCAAACATAAAAATGGTCATTATGACCAAACAGTTCTATTTTTGTTTCATCAGACCAGAGGCCATTTCTCCAAAAAGTACGATCTTTGTCCCCATATGCAGTTGCAAACTGTAGTCTGTCTTTTTTATGGCGGTTTTGGAGCAGTGGCTTCTTCCTTGCTGAGCGGCCTTTCAGGTTATGTCGATATAGGACTCGTTTTACTGTGGACATAGATACTTTTGTACCTGTTTCCTCCATCTTCACTAGGTCCTTTGCTGTTGTTCTAGGATTGATTTGCACTTTTCGCACCAAAGTTTGTTCATCTGTAGGAGACAGAACGCGTCTCCTTCCTGAGCGGTATGACGGCTGCGTCGTCCCATGGTGTTTATACTTGCGTACTATTGTTTGTACAGATGAACATGGTACCTTCAGGCGTTTGGAAATTGCTCCCAAGGATGAACCAGACTTGTGGAGGTCTTGGCTGATTTCTTTTGATTTTCCCATGATGTCAAGCAAAGAGGCACTGAGTTTGAAGGTAGGCCTTGAAATACATCCACAGGTACACCTCCAATTGACTCAAATGTTGTCAATTAGCCTATCAGAAGCTTCTAAAGCCATGACATAATTTTCTGGAATTTTTCAAGCTGTTTAAAGGCACAGTCAACTTAGTGTATGTAAACGTCTGACCCACTGGAATTGTGATACCGTGAATTATAAGTGAAATAATCTGTCTGTAAACAATTGTTGGAAAAAGTACTTGTGTCATGCACAAAGTAGATGTCCTAACCGACTTGCCAAAACTATAGTTTGTTAACAAGAAATGTATGGATTGGTTGAAAAACGAGTTTTAATGTCTCCAACCTAACTGTATGTAAACTTCCCACTTCAACTGTAGGTTAGTTAATGTTTACTTGATTGTCATTCATTATGCTTACTATGGGGACGGCTCGATCAAGACTCTCTACTTTAATTAAGGTTAAATAAAATAAAAACAAGACTCTTCCTTCCAGTTCGGTTGCTCTTTAGGACTCATTATTGCATCTCTCTGTCCCACAGGCCCTCTGGCCTACCAGGGCATGGGCAGGCTGACCTTCAGTGGCCTCCTCAACGCTTTGGATGGAGTGGCCTCGTCAGAGGCCAGAATAGTCTTCATGACCACCAACTTCATAGACAGGTATGAGCCACCTTGAGATTTAATACAGTATCTAGCAACATTTGTTTGTATTGTGATCTAATCCTTTGTGTATCCTGATTACCATCTCCCTTCATCCCTATAGGTTGGACCCAGCTCTGATCAGGCCGGGCCGTGTGGACTTGAAACAATATGTGGGCCACTGCACCCACTGGCAGCTCACCCAGATGTTCCGACGCTTCTACCCAGCCGAGCCGGCCACAGAGGGGGACCGCTTTGCGGAGAGCGCGCTGGCCGCCCACCCCAACATCAGTGCTGCCCAGGTGCAGGGGCACTTCATGCTGTTCAAAATGGACCCAACGGGCTCCATAGACAACGTGGCCAAGATGGAGTGAGGAGACTTAAAGGACTCCGGGAAGGAAGGTCACAGAAGCAGTTTGACACGAAAGGAGAAGTTAAATGGACTCTGTTTGAGACGGAAAATGCTGTAACTTGTCAAACTTTTTATGTGCTTTTTATGGCAAAGTCACATACTGAATAAAAGTGAGTGAGTGTAAATTAAACATGTTTTAAATAAAATCAAAGGCACATGAGTAAGTGGGTACTATTGACGTGGTATTTACAGTATGTAGAGATTCAAAGTCAAAGGGGTGTGGCATGTATTACACTCTCCGAATTCTAAACATTTAGATAATTCAATGGCAAATCTGGCTGAGAAGCCATCCAGTTCACAGAACCACACTTCTATAACAAGTCTCGAACTCCCTCGTACCGGGACATGCTGCTGTGCAAATCATTTCTCAAATCCACTTTGCATTTGATTGCATATTGGCATAAGTCTACCTTCACCTAGGTAGCCTTTCTCATTGGTTGATTTGAGAAGTCTCTTGTCACAATCTGTTTTTGGCAACTGCTTAAGCATTGATGTCCCTAGCTTATACAATGTTATTGATTTGAGGTTGGTTGGTACCTGTATTACTGAGCTTTGAGATTGGGAGAAAACTAAAGTACTGCAATATTACGATATAATTACTGTAGAAACGAATCCAGTAATCATATAATGCAATATTGTGCTGACAGTCATTGCTCGTAACTGACAAACTCTGAACTGGTCCAAGATGTGAAGTTAAGCCCCTCTATGTAAGAGTAAGCTCCGCAGAAAGATAAGTTGAGTAGAGATAAAATGTTAATACGTATGGTGTTTTTTCTGTATTCTTTGCTCTGTGTCTTACACAACCTAGCTGACTTTATAGGTCTACAGTATATATTATATATATATATATTATATATATTATACAGCAGTTTACAGAGGGGTCACACTGTAAGGACAGAATGGAGATAGGGTCACTGTGTGCTCCTCTGTAAGTGTATGTGCCAATCATTTGGGTTTATCACTATTGTATTTTTCTCCTTGATTTACAACATAATTGTATATTGTTGGGGTTTTATTTTAGATTAGTGGTTGTATCATGTAATGACATTTCTTTGTGTTTTAGTACTAATTACTCTGCATTCACCTACTCTGGATCCAGTCAAGATGAAGGATTTTTACCTCCAGCAATTACCCAGCGGGCTAAGCTGGTTGCCCAATGGGATGTTCTGTAGTAAAGTCAGATTCTCCATCGCTTTATATCTCCAGCTTCTGGGGCGGCAGGTAGCCTAGCGGTTAGAGAGCGGGCCAGCAACCGGAGGGTTGCTAGTTGGAATCCTGGTTCCGATGGGGAAAATCATGCGGGAAGTGTGCTTGCAACCGGAGGGTTGCTCGTATCAAGTCCTAGATGCTATTGCCTGCCGTTGTGCCATTGACAAAGGTAATGAACTCCCCACAACAACAGCTCATGTGGCTGCCACCAGCACCTCTCCAAAACCTGTTTGTCTTTCAGAGGGGTTGGGTTAAAAGCGGATGTAATTTCGGTTGGACATATGTGCAATTGACCAAGAAACTGACCTTGATCTTCTATCCATCCATCCTTTTCATTTGATGTCTTGTCATATTTCAGTTTCACACTATTAATTGAATTCCGTTGTAATGATATATTTTTTTCTCTCAAATAAGTTATGTTTTGCCAGAGAGACTTGTGGCTGCTCTAACCCTGCAGCCAAACTGGACTCAAAAGAGAGACTTTCATTTTTAGATGTGACAGAAGATGGAGGAGCCACTGACTGGGACTGTAAATGGAGATTGAATTATACGTCAGTGAATTCCAATACAGATCATGAATACAGAATCCATTTTGTTTCAGCAATTTACATGGATGTCTACACTTGTATTGGTGTGAAAAGAGCAGGATATACACATGCCATTTTCAAACTATACACATGCACACTCGCAGCTTCAAATTTGATCTGTAAGCAATGCTATTAATGTCGCTGTGTCAGGTAATTTTATCTAACACAGACATTAGGATGTTTTAGAAGGACTGGTAAGGCTGATGTAAGATGCTCAGCTGTGAAGTACATTGTGAACATTTCCAATGCATCTCCCCATTACAGAGAGGCCCAGAGCTGTAGCGAATGTTTCAAAATGGTGGCTGAATGTAGGCGACTCAGTGACTCTGAGCTGTGGGGTTGAAGGCTCTTCTACAGGCTGCAAGTTTGTCTGGGATAAGATTCTTCCCATGAATCCCCTGGGTCCTGCTACAATTTCAGCTCTGTTAAACTAACTGATAGAGGAAGATACAAGTGTAAAGCTGGGAGAGGTGACTGTTAAACAAGAGACAGCAAAACTCAGTTTCTCTGGTTAGCAGGTCAGTCTGACCTAGTCCCTATTGGTTTCATATGGGCTTCCCCTAACCTTGCTGAAGATTAATCCTGACAGAGTTCAACACTTTAGGAATCAGTCTCTTTCACTGAGCTGTGAGGTTAAGGAAAGTCTTCATGGATGGAGATTGAAGAGGTTCACCACAGAGTCAGGAGAAGTGACAGGGTGGCCATCTGAGTTGGCTAACATTTGACAAAGTTGCTCTATACCTGTGTAGTACAGCTGTAATTACTATGGTAAGTGTCATTATCATGTTGTTACATAGTAGTTTAATAACTACTTTCCAATTGTATAATAATGGGGTTGATGTACAGCATAATATGATTGTTCTGCAGTTGTACAGGTGGTAATGGGACCTTGGAGATTCCTACCCATCCTGTGACAGGGAAAATATGTGACTCTGCTGTAGAAACAAGACTACTCCCTCCCATTCCATCCCAACATTTTATAAAGATGGATCACTCCATCGACAACCAGACTACAGGAGAGTTGACCATCCCTCAGTATCAAAGACCGATGAGGGCTTCTACAAGTGTAAATACCGAGGCTCTATATACAGCAGTTTATACCAGAGAGCTGGAGAGGTAAGACATTATCTTTGTACACAAAGTTCTCATTGATCCAAATCCACATATATTTAACATCCATTTAAAACTTGTACTACAATTGCACATCTGTTATTTCAGAGTCTCCAGCCCCTAGGCCCTCTACTACACTAATTGCTGTGGGAGTGGTTGTGGTACTGATCGTGGCCGTTGATCTAGTGGTGCCGCTTATTTGCCTACTACAAATAAAAGCTAAGACATTTACTATGATATTCAATTGACTGTAGTTTACAAATTAGTCATATTCAGGAAAAAAGGGCTGCTGTAGGATTACACTAACACCACCTGCAACTCAACAGTGAAACACAGGACAGACTACAAGTGAGTCTTTGCTATGACTAGAGGTGCTGTACTGATCTGATCCGTTTTGTTTGATATCTTTCGTCTAATAAAGTGAAGAGAACAACATGCCAAACCAGGACCAGAGATACCACTGCAGCATTGGCATGGTCAGTCCGCTTGTTTCTTCTCACTTCAAGCTATGATCTAATGTACTCTAAGAATCATGTAAAGCTATGAATACGATCTAAATGTTTCTTTTTTTCTCAATTAGCCTCCCGTGTAATCAATTATCACATTTAATTATTGAATAGATTAGTAATATTCTAAGGCAGGGGTGGGCAAATCTGATCCTGGAGGGCTTTTTTCCCCCAGACCAGCTATAACACGACTGATTAAACATGATTGTGGAAGACCTTGATCTATTAAATGGATAGTTAATTACTCAAAACAGTAGTGTAAGTGGGATGGACAGACTTCATACACTGCAGACTTTCCCAGCTTTAAGGAATCAACTGATCCATGACGCCATATTATGCATGGTTGTTAGTGCCCCCTGAATTCTCTAATAGCGAATATACTGGATTAAAGAGTAGAGGGATCATTACTGTCTTTCTAATGCTGTTCAATTATTCTACATGTTAGGTCAGACTAATCCACCACATGCAGATGCAATTTACTCTGGGCTGAAGATGCCTGTTGCAGGTAAAACAGAGTCATACACTCTTAGAAAAAAAGGTGCGATCTAGAACCTATAGGGGTTCTTCGGCCGTCCCCATAGGAGAATCATTTGAAGAACCCTTTTGGTTCCAGGTAGAACCCTAAAAACTGAATTGGTCTATTCAATCATTTTCCAGACACTCTTATCCAGAGCAACTTACAGTAGTGAGATTTTCATAATTTTTCATACTGGACCCCCATGGGAATCGAACCCACAACCCTAGCATTGCAAGCGCCATGCTCTAGCAACTGAGCCACATCATCACACCGCAAGCCACTTGATGTCTCAATGTACTCAATTACTGTATTGGTCATTGTTTTTCTTCATGGTGATGGAAAGTCTACAGGTACAAACCTAGATGACCAACCTATACAGTAATATACATTTTCATTAAGTGAAGAAAAAAAAAAAAAAATGTCATTAAGTGGTTTGTAAGGATGCTAAATTAATACTGCACAAAAAGTGGTTGTTTTCCATTATCTTATCAAGAAATATATTACATTTAATTTGGGTGTTTCGGGTCTTTTCCCATAACTTTGCACCTTTTGATGTAAATGTTTGATGGCAGGATTTAGTTATTTCTGGATACCATTAGAATGAAGATCACAGATAAAGGGACAGGGCAACAAATCTTACAATTCCACCTATTGAATCCTGCAAGATACTGTTCTTAATTATACAAGTACCTTTTTTGCCAAAGCAGAGATGCTGAAAAATATTTCTTGCCCTGATACAGAGGTCTATATCAGTCCACTAATACTAATAAAGGCCCAGTGCACTACCAACACACCTTCAGAGAAATGTACAAGATGTGGTTAGAGGAGGGGTCAGTATTTCAATGATTAGGCTGACATCAACACAGACAACAGAGGAAACCAGTGAACAGAAGTAGGGTCAGTTCAGGTCGTGTCCCCCTTAGTGATAAATTATCATATTTAATCTGAAATGTCATACAAATTGCAAGAACAGATCACTCTGGATTCAGATGTAAAAAAAAAATCAATCTAATTTAGCCTACTAAAAACCAAACTATACTGCTCAAAAAAATAAAGGGAACACTTAAACAACACATCCTAGATCTGAATGAAAGAAAATCTTATTAAATATTTTTTTCTTTACATAGTTGAATGTGCTGACAACAAAATCACATAAAAATAATCAATGGAAATCCAATTTATCAACCCATGGAGGTCTGGATTTGGAGTCACACTCAAAATTAAAGTGGAAAACCACACTACAGGCTGATCCAACTTTGATGTAATGTCCTTAAAACAAGTCAAAATGAGGCTCAGTAGTGTGTGTGTGGCCTCCACGTGCCTGTATGACCTCCCTACAACGCCTGGGCATGCTCCTGATGAGGTGGCGGATGGTCTCCTGAGGGATCTCCTCCCAGACCTGGACTAAAGCATCCGCCAACTCCTGGACAGTCTGTGGTGCAATGTGGCGTTGGTGGATGGAGCGAGACATGATGTCCCAGATGTGCTCAATTGGATTCAGGTCTGGGGAACGGGTGGGCCAGTCCATAGCATCAATGCCTTCCTCTTGCAGGAACTGCTGACACACTCCAGCCACATGAGGTCTAGCATTGTCTTGCATTAGGAGGAACCCAGGGCCAACCGCACCAGCATATGGTCTCACAAGGGGTCTGAGGATCTCATCTCGGTACCTAATGGCAGTCAGGCTACCTCTGGCGAGCACATGGAGGGCTGTGCGTCCCCCCAAAGAAATGCCACCCCACACCATGACTCACCCACCGCCAAACTGCTCATGCTGAAGGATGTTGCAGGCAGCAGAACGTTCTCCACGGCGTCTCCAGACTGTCACGTCTGTCACATGTGCTCAGTGTGAACCTGTGAAGAGCACAGGGCGCCAGTGGCAAATTTGCCAATCTTGGTGTTCTCTAGCAAATGCCAAACATCCTGCACGGTGTTGGGCTGTAAGCACAACCCCCACCTGTGGACGTCGGGCCCTCATACCACCCTCATGGAGTCTGTTTCTGACCGTTTGAGCAGACACATGCACATTTGTGGCCTGCTGGAGGTCATTTTGCAGGGCTCTGGCAGTGCTCCTCCTACTCCTCCTTGCACAAAGGCGGAGGTAGCGGTCCTGCTGCTGGGTTGTTGCCCTCCTACGGCCTCCTCCACATCTCCTGATGTACTGGCCTGTCTCCTGGTAGCGTCTCCATGCTCTGGACACTACGCTGACAGTCACAGCAAACCTTCTTGCCACAGCTCGCATTGATGTGCCATCCTGGATGAGCTGCACTACCTGAGCCACTTGTGTGGGTTGTAGACTCCGTCTCATGCTACCACTAGAGTGAAAGCACCGCCAGCATTCAAAAGTGACCAAAACATCAGCCAGGAAGCATAGGAACTGAGAAGTGGTCTGTGGTTACCACCTGCAGAACCACTCCTTTATTGGGGGTGTCTAGCTAATTGCCTATAATTTCCACCTGTTGTCTATTCCATTTGCACAACAGCATGTGAAATGTATTGTCAATCAGTGTTGCTTCCTAAGTGGACAGTTTGATTTCACAGAAGTGTGATTGACTTGGAGTTACATTGTGTTGTTTAAGTGTTCCCTTTATTTTTTTGAGCAGTGTATATTTCAAGTGTGGTCTGAAAAAAAGAAGGAAATTCTTGCCTATTTCACCCATACAGTGCCTTCAGAAAGAATTCACACCCCTTAACTTTTTACATATTTTGTTGTGTTACAGCCTGAATTTAAAATGGATTAAATTTAGATTTTTCTGTCACTGGCCTACACACAATACCCCATAATGTCAAAGTGGAATTATGTTTTTTGAAGTTTTACAAATTATTTTAAAAAATGAAAAGCTGAAATGTCTTGAGTCAATAAGTATTCAACCCCTTTGTTGTGGTAAGCCTAAATACATTCAGGAGTAAAAATGTACTCAACAAGTCACATAATAAGTTGCATGGACTCACTCTGTGTGCAATAATAGTGTTTAACATGATTTTTGAATGACTACCTCATCTCTGTACCCCACACATATAATTTTCTGTGAGTCCCTCAGTCGAGCAGTGAATTTCAAACCCAGATTCAACCACAAAGACCAGGGCGGTTTTCCAATGCCTCGCAAAGAAGGGCACCCATTGGTAGAAGGGTCCAAATAAAAAAGCAGACATTGAATATCCCATTGAGCATGGTGTAGTTATTGATTACACTTTGAGATGGTGTATCAATACACCCAGACACTACAAAGATATAGGCGTCCTTCCTAACTAAGTTGCTGAAAAGGAAGGAAACCACTCAAGGATTTCACTGTGAGGCCAATGGTGACTTTAAATCAGTTACAGAGTTTAATGGCTGAGGATGGATAAGTAACATTGTAGTTACTCCACAATACTCACCTAATTGACCGAGTGAAAAGAAGGAAGCCTGTGCAGAATCCTACCGATCCTTGACTTCAGCGATGTCATTTACAAAATAGCCTCCAACACTCTACTCAGCAAATTGGATGTAGTCTATCACAGTGCCATCCGTTTTGTCACCAAAGCCCCATATACTACCCACCACTGCGACCTGTATGCTCTTGTTGGCTGGCCCTCGCTACGTATTCGTCGCCAAACCCACTGGCTCCAGGTCATCTATAAGTCTTTGCTAGGTAAAGCCCCACCTTATCTCAGCTCACTGGTCACCATAGCATCACCCACCCGTAGCACAAGCTCCAGCAGGTATATTTCACTGGTCATCCACAAAGCCAACACCTCCTTTGGCCACCTTTCCTTCCAGTTCTCTGCTGCCAATGACTGGAACGAATTGCAAAAATCACTGAAGCTGGAGACTTATATCTCCCTCACTAACTTTAAGCATCAGCTGTCAGAGCAGCTTACCGATCACTGCACCTGTACACAGTCCATCTGTAAATAGCACACCCAACTACCTCATCCCCATATTGTTATTTATTTTTTGCTCTTTTGCACCCCAGTAACTCTACTTGCACATCATCTTCTGCACATCTATTCACTCCAGTGTTAATGCTAAATTATAATTATTTCGCCACTATGGCCTATTTATTGCCTCACCTCCCTAATTTTACTACATTTGCACACACTGTACAAAGATTTTTCTATTGTGTTACTGACTGTACGTTTGTTTATCCCATGTGTAACTCTGTGTTGTTGTTTTTGTCGCACTGCTTTGTTTTATCTTGGCCAGGTTGCAGTTGTAAATGAGAACTTGTTCTCAACTGGCCTACCTGGTTAAATAAAGGTGAAATAAATGTAAAAAAATATATATATGCAAATATTCCAAAACATGCATCCTGTTTACAAAAAGGCACTAAAGTAATACTGCAAAAACGGTGGCAAAACAATTAACTTTTTGTCCTGAGTACAAAGTGTAATGTTTGGGGCAAATCCAATCCAACACAATACTGAGTACCACTCTCCATATTTTCAAGCATAGTGGTGGCTGCATCACTACAAACTGAAATGGTACACCCACACAGACAGCGTGGTGAAGAAGGCACAGCAGCGCCTCTTCAACCTCAGGAGGCTGAAGAAATTTGGCTTGTCACCAAAAACACTCACAAACTTTTACAGATGCACAATCGACAGCATCCTGTCGGGCTGTATCACCGCCTGGTACGGCAGCTGCTCCGCCCATAACCGTAAGGACCTCCAGAGGGTAGTGAGGTCTGCACAACGCATCACCGGGGGCAAACTACCTGCCCTCCAGGACACCTACACCACCTGATGTCACAGGAAGGCCTCAAGGACAACAACCACCCGAGCCACTGCCTGTTCACCCCGCTATCATCCAGAAGGCAAGGTCAGTACAGGTGCATCAAAGTGGGGACCGAGAGACTGAAAAACAGCTTCTATCTCAAGGCCATCAGACTGTTAAACAGCCATCACTAACATTGAGTGGCTGCTGCCAACATACTGACAACTCTAGCCACTTTAATAATGGAAAGATTTATGTAGTACATGTATCACTAGCCACTTTAAACAATGCCACTTTATATAATGTTTACATACCCTACATTACTCATCTCATATGTATATACTGTACTCTATACCATCTACTGCATCTTGCCTATGCCGTTCGGCCATCACTCATTCATATATTTTTATGTACATATTCTTATTAATTCCTTTACACTTGTGTGTATAAGGTAGTTGTTGTGAAATTGTTAGGTCAGGTTACTTGTTAGATATTACTGCATGGTCGGACCTAGAAGTACAAGCATTTCGCTCCACTCGCATTAACATCTGCTAACCATGTGTATGTGACAAATACAATTTGATTTGATGTTATGGGTATGCTTGTAATCATTAAACACTGGGGAGTTTTTCAGGATGAAAAATAAATGGAATGGAGCTAAGCACAGTCAAAATCCTAGAGGAAAACCGTTTTCTGTCTGCTTTCCACCAGACACTGGGAGATTAATTCACCTCTCAACAGGACAGTAACCTAAAACACAAGGACAAATATACCCTGGAGTTGCTTACCAAGAAGACAGTGAATGTTCCTGAGTGGCAGAGTTGAAGTTTTGAATGAAATCTACTTGAAAATCTATGGCAAGACCTGAAAATGGTTGTCTTGCAATGATCAACAACCAATATGACAGAGCTTGAAGAATTAAAAAAAGAATAATAGGAAAATGTTGCATAATCCAGGTGTGAAAAACTCTTAGAGATTTACCCAGAAAGACTCACAGGTGTAATCGCTGCCAAAGTTTCTTCTACAAAGTATCGACTCAGGGGTGAGAATACTTCTGTAAGTGAGATACTGTATTTCATTTTCAATAAATTAGGAAACATTTCTAAAAACATGTTTTCACTTTGTCATTA